>NC_054856.1:1557137-1868564 GCF_016861625.1 Aspergillus luchuensis | reverse complement strand
CATGTTGTTCGGTCGAGTTTTAAGCATCTTATCCCATTTCGCTAGATTGAGGAAGCCGTCGTGGGCGGTGACCCAAGCTTTAATACCGTTCTTCTGTACCAGGTTGGTAGCTTCTACTGTCCAATTGAGGACTTTTTCGACAGGCAAGGAAAGCATTAGCGGTTCGTTTACGAGGCCGTAAATCGTCACGACGTTCTTGTATCGGTCCTGTGCGAAGAACTGCGAGAGCTGGTCATGCATCTCGAGAGATCGTTGTCGATTTAGTTCTCCGTCGGTCCCGTTCAGCCAGCCGATCGTACCCTGTCGACCGCTGTGATTCCAGCCGTTCTGACTCCCTGGGATTCCGTGGGGATCGAGGTTGACTCGGAGGCCGTATTTGCGGCAGTATTCAATGGCCCTGAGGAGGTAGCGCCATGCGATTTTTGGGACATACGGATCGCCATCGTATGTCTTGATGGCCCAGTATGAAAACTGGATCCGAACGTGATCGAGACCGGCATCTCTGATGTCAGCAAAGTCTTGCTCGGTGATGAATGTGGCATAGTGCTTTTCGATGACTGAGGCAGCCGAGTCGCCGAGTTTCTCGGATAGCGTCCACTCGTCGATTATTCCTTCGCTTGAAGTGTAGGTATCGAAAAGCGAAGGGACAATGAAGGGCTCGATCGACAACCAGCCTCCAAGGTTGACACCGCGGATAGGTTGCGACCCGTACGGAAACTTCTCGTCCAGAGGTGGCACGTTTTCGTTCGCTTGGGCCGAGTCGTTCCACGTCGAGTTCAGACCCATAATAGACAAACCACCAACGGTGGCATTTGTGAACGTCACATTGAAGTCAGTGGTATCGTACCATGTAAAGGGATCGAGGTACGTCCCTCTAGCATAGGCCTGTTATGGTCAGTATCTCCCCAAGCATGGGAAAGTAGAGCAAACATACCGGAATGCTATCACGACTAATCCCTTTCAGATTAGAATTTGAAGTATTGTCGCCCCCATTCGTTCCATGAAGCCTTCTTGCCTCAATGATTCCCACTGGGATCGCTATAGCTGCCATGACTATTAATATTGCAAAGAAGATGAAGGTTTTGTGATAGCGCTTCCAGAACGACGGCCTCGCAGAGGCAGAAGAACCTTTCGTGCTGCCATCCCAGTCACCCTCTTTCTGGAGCAATCCCTCCGTAGGCGGCCCACCTCCACCACGATGTCGCATCTCGATACCTGGGCCTCCCTGTTCCAACTGAGCCCCAGACACCACCCTACCCTTCGTCTGTCCTGTCGGCGCTACGGCAGGAAACGGCCGTAGCATCATTGGCTCCTCACTCAGAACCGGAAGTTTCCTTTGCCTGCCACCTTCCAAATTTTTCTGTGACATCGAGTCCGCGCGCTCACTACCCAGATGGCTCAAGCAATCCTCATCGCCATCCTGTGACCCAAGCAGCTTTGCCAGGGCATCCCCACTGACCAATCCCGCCGATGCGCCCTCGTTCCTATGTTTGAAGAACGCCGCAAGCCTCTCTTTCCTCCTCTGCCGTCGCGTCTCTCGATCCAATCGCTTCTTCCCCTTTCCCTTACCTAGGGAATCAGATGGCAAGGGAGGTGGTCCATCATCGCCAAGCGCCCCGCTCATCTGGTACTGATACTCTTTCGCTTGAGTGACATCCTCTTCCTTGGGAATGGCAGTCTCAAACCCCTCTCTCCATGCATCACCTTCGACCTGAGCGCGTAACGGAACCCAAGGCTCCCCAAACTTATCATCGTATTCACGGTCGTGATCATCCTCATGGGCATCGTCATCATCATCGTCGTCGTGATATTCATCATGTGTTTCGTAACTATAGACATTTCGTGCTGCACGGGCGTAGTCTTCCTCAGCGGAGTCAAACAACGAATCATTGTTATTATAATGTTCCCTCTGGTACACCGAGGGAGAGTAAACGGGATCGGCATCGTCCAGCTCGCTGCTGGGACTCAACCGGTCCCGACTGCGGGAGTGGCTCGGCATGCAGTGCAGCCGGGAACTTTATCGGAACGAATAAGAGGCCTAAAGGGATAAAGGAATGTGGGCGTCAGATAAAGTAAATTAATCAAAATCCAATCGGCAGATCCGGGTGTCCCGGGGCGAGAACACAGTGTGGAATGTTGGGTTGCCCCGCCGGTTACAGTCTAGAACTGCCACCGTCCCACGCTGACGGAGAGCCCCTGAAGGAGAACAGTGGACGGAATGTACGGGAGATCGGGTGAGATGGGATACGATCTCCGGAGTATGGCTAATTAATTAGCTGAGCAGTCTCGGAGGTACCAAGACGGGATCGCCAGGTACCGGGAACAATTGAATGATTGAAGAGAGAAAAAGGACATGTCAGCTCGAGGCGGCGGCGCGTCTGGCAATAAACAGAAATTCGCCCGATTTGAAACCCTTTTTGTATTGGATTTGCTGTTTTGGGTCTAGTGCGGAGACGGTGGTTTTTGGGGTGTGGCTGGATTGGGACTAGTGCGGGCTATTCAGGGACTGGACCCTGGGGAGTTATCACCTGACTGGCTACATTATAGACCTTCTGTACTTCGGAGGTGTTCTAGAACAGTATTATTCCGTTGATATATATTTTTGTTGCACATTTTAATGTTGTTACAATCCCTCTCTTCACCCAGGCACTTAGTACTTGGTGTAACGCAGGTACGGCTTCAGCTCGCGCACCTCGCCAAACTTCTTCTTGGCATCCTCGGTCGACACCGAAGGAGGCACAATCACATCCTCGCCAACCTGCCAGTCAATAGGAGTGGCAATGCCCTTGCGGTCAGCAGTCTGCAGGGAATCGATGACACGCAGGACCTCGGCCGAGTTGCGGCCAGTGGAGGCAGGGTACGACATGGTGAGACGGATCTTCTTCTCGGGGTCGATGATGAAGACGGAGCGGATGGTGAACGGGATGCCCTTCTCAGCAATGTTGTCCAAGTCGCGCTGATCAACCATGTCGTAAAGGAAGGCGACCTTGCGGTCGGCATCGGCGATGATAGGGAACTGAACGTTGGTGTTGGCAACCTCGTTGATGTCATCAATCCACTGGTCGTGGGAGCTGAGGTCATTGGCGCTCTAGAGGTTCATTGACTGTCAGCGGCAGACCCGAAATTCTAATACCAGACCACTCACCAGACCGATCATCTTGACGCCTCTCTTCTCAAACTCATCCTTCATCTTGGCGAAAGCACCCAGCTCGGTGGTGCAGACCGGGGTGAAGTCGGCCGG
Source organism: Aspergillus luchuensis (assembly GCF_016861625.1). Classification (NCBI taxonomy): domain Eukaryota; kingdom Fungi; phylum Ascomycota; class Eurotiomycetes; order Eurotiales; family Aspergillaceae; genus Aspergillus; species Aspergillus luchuensis. The sequence continues at coordinate 1,865,323 of NC_054856.1, read as the reverse complement.
GTGGGAGAAGAGAATGGCCCAGCTGTTGCCGATGAACTCGTGGAAGTCAATTTCGCCATGGGTGGTAAGGGCCTTGAAGTTGGGGGCTACGCCGGTCAGTATGCATCCAAGTGGTGCAAGGTAGTTGAATAGGTAGACCTACCGGTCGATCCGAGACGCAGACGAGGCTGTTCCTGGGGAATGGTAGCAAGGAACCGGCGAGTGAGGGGCTGAACGCGGGGCTGCACGCGAGGGAGCTGCGTGAAAGACACCCGGGGCAGAGGGGTGGCTCTGGGCAGAGCGGTCAAGGCGCGGAAGCCAACACGGGGGAGAATTGATGCCATTGTGCTTGATCTGGAGCAATTGAGATGGGATGAGGAGAGAAGAAGCGTTCCGAGAGCTTCCACTGCTCCAACAAGCTGTTTGCGTGATTGCATCAGCGAGTGGGGGGGACACTAACCGGATTCGGCTGCTAGCACGTGCTGATTCCTACCAGACATTGGCATACTTTCTGCCTGAGGATGCCAGGCGCTTAAATATTTAGCCCTCTCTACCTTGTATGCCCACAGATCCACTCATCCTCTAGTATCAACGGCATGCTAATCGAGAACCATTCAAACCTTGGCGAGGTCGATACGCTCGGGCTTGGGTGAACAGCCAAGTCAGAACAGATAGACAGGGACTTTTTTGCTAGTCTTGTTTCCGAATGGTGTTTTGACTCCGAAGCCGAGAGCCGAGACTCAGATATATATCAACATTGAAGCAGTCAAGCCGTCCACATACCATACTGAGCAGTCTCACTCCCTTCCTTTGTATTTGGGAATCGATAGTCGGAACAAACGACCGTTATCATGGAAAAGCTTGATACCTTGGGAACGAGAATGGGTATGTGTTCGGTGTTGTGTGGGTTGGGGTCCCTGTGTGGTTCACCTGTTGCAGGTGCCATTCTGGATGATACGGGGTCGTATCTGGGTGTGCAGCTATATTCAGGGGTTAGTATTGGAGCTACGGGTGTGCTGCTGCTTTTTGCAGGAATGTCGAAAAAGGACTGAAGGACCTAGTTAATGGGAATCATTGTACTTTAGTAATGCTGAATTCTATGTCCATCTTTGGAAGGAGTATCCCTGTATTTCGTATTCAATCTATTCCCATGAGAGATGTAGAGGTATCAATATTGGTCTTCGAGCAATTTATAGTATACCAGCCAACAACGATCCAATAGATTAGAGCACTAACAATACTATGGTCATTGACTCCCCTCCCCCTGAAAATTCCTGGCCTACCTAAATAATATACTCGGGACTACATACCAGCAATCCATAAAACTGACATACAATCTCAAATGCAGAAATTCTATCTGTTGCTCATCGTAATTACCAAGGGCAGAGTGGTCGTAATTCGACGTGGAAAGATCGTTTCCCTTCCAACTTGATAGTATACTCGGACCTCAAGCTCGTAGCTTCGGCCCACCACACATGAATGAAAAGTGGGCACGAAAGGTCTGTCGGGGGAGAGACTGAACGACACCGGAACAAGGGCCTCATACTTCATCTCAATCTGTGGATCCGTTTCTGTGAGGCATGGCGTAGCCTCCCATGTTGTATTGGACATGTCTTGGGTGGCGATATGCAGACTCTTCGTGTAAACACTCGATTGTTGACTTTGGTTTTGATAAGAGATATCCGGGCTAGGAGACAGACCAAAAAATGTCGATGCACGTATGGAAATAGTCAAATTGTGTAAGCGAGGATGAACTCCCGAGTCTGAATAGTACCGGAGTCGAAGGGGAATTGTGGCCTCTGTAGGTCGTTGTCGGTGAAGGTGCATGGTAAGCGGTCCTGCCTGCAGGACCTCACTGACGAGGCGGCCCTCTTTTCGTCGGAAGATGTTACGTACGATTTGGGCTTTCATTGGGGATTTATGCTTTTCCAGAGCCAGTTGAGAAGGCTTATCCGAGTCACTTCTTGCAGGAGTGAAGGCCGGGGGTGGCCTCTCCGACGAAAGAGTGGGAATAACATATATCTCCCTGATAGTGCTGAGCACCGGTTCGTGGTCTTGCTGACAAGCTTGGAGAGTTGCCTTGATGCAGTAGCGAATCTGTACCGCATTTGGGGTAAGAGTGTCAGTTTTGTTGCTTTCGGTGGCACATGGAGTTTTGCCCCCTAGAGAAGGAGGCAGCGCTGTATGCGCGTATCGCACGAGTGGATCGGACACGACGTGGCTGCATGATTCAGTGGGCAGAGCTGATGGGATGACGAATGTAAATGGGAAGATCCCAGGAGAATCAATTCGCGTCTTCTGGCTGAGACGCAGAAAAGTCTGGGTGCTCTGAAGTTTGACTCCTACTTCATGCTGCATGGATACTGTGGTCACCCCTGTATAAAGCAGAATATTAGCATAGTCTCTCCAGTAGGCGATGTAAGGACTTTACCTTCAAGCATGATCACCAGATCGGAGTAGTGGTTATTGTTCTCCACGTGAATACTGATGTCGCCTGAGACCATATCCCCGTCGGAGAACACGCATAGCGCATCGTCTGCATTGTTATGTATATGTACCTGGAGTTTGGATCTTACCATTTTCCTGAATAGATCGTTGGGGATACTGGAATGGCATGTCGGTGTCGAGTCGAACACATGCATATATGCTGTTTGGCCGTAAGGTACGGATATCGGAATCGGCTTTCGGCTGTACGAAATAATTAATAGGAACCCAGAGTCGAATGAAGCACCACCCAATGACCAGCTTGATTACCAGGATATTGAGGCCTTACGGAGAGGCTTATCGGGGCAGAGCCAATCGGGAATGATTATGGTCATCCCGAACGCCGAGTGGCTTTCCGGCACTAACGACTAGCATAATCTACACCGACGCTGTGGAAGTTCTTTGATTTGTGTCGGTGCTATCTGGTAACCTTCGGTGCTATGCCTCCTCTGCGGCGGCGCAACGGTCGCAGGGCTGCCTGTGAGGCCTGTCGCAGACGGAAACTAGCTTGTGATCACAATCAGCCGACATGTCAACGATGCCAGAAGCATTCACTCGAATGCATCTACCTGTCACAGTCGACCAGCACAAAATGCGCGTCCTCGGAGGAAACTCCACGATCACTTGTAGGACCAGGTGTCCCATTTTCTGAGGTCCATGCAGCATCCCCAGGGAACCACCGGGTTGCGGACCGGAGCACGCCCCTTATCGAAAGCTCGAACGAATACCTAGGTCCAACGAGCTTCACCTCGGTTTTTATGGAACATGGTGATTGCTTTGAGTTGGAGGATGCCAACAAAACTTCAGGAATACGACGAGACCCGGCCCCAGATCCCCAAGTTGACACACCACTTGTGCAGCTCGGCGCTCGGATTCTGAGCCATATACCGGAGGAGCGTAACTGCTCCATGCTCTTTTCAAGCCACATCAATCCCAACGATGGCTGGGTCCGGCTGGCAGGGCATCACTCATCGGACAGAATGTGGAATGCTTTCCGGCCAGCGCTACGACGACGGTCGGAAGAAGACATGCTGGAAACAGCTGCAATTCTCACCCGGAATAGCAAAATACCGCTACAAAAAAACCAGGATCCGCACGCCTGGCTGGCCTCCTTTACAGGGACACGGATGCGATGGGAAACTCTTGGCATTTTGTATACCTACTGGGCTTGCGGAGCAATCTCCTCGTCGTCGGAAAGTCAAGCGGTCGCCGAATATTGTCAGGCACATTCATCTGTTACAAACGCCAAACAACTGATGACGCACTTCAAACGCTGTGCATCGTTATGCATTGATCTATGCAAACAGCTTGGCTCCATCAATCTTCTTTTTGTGTATCTGTTGTACAAGCATAATATTCTGGAGGGCATTCTGAGCGGTGACAAGAGTAGGTGGCATTATAGATCAAACATGCCTCTTGTCTAACCCAAGTAAGGTTTCTCCCACTGGACACAGCATGGCGAGCTAGTCGCCGTGACTACTTCTCTCGGACTTCATCGCGAGCTTGAAACAGAGGCAGAAACTGTGAGTCTCCCTCACGAACTGAAAAGGAGGCTCTATGCCGCTGTTTTCAATATTGACAAGGTCATTTCGACTTTCACGGGGCGCCCCCCTCTCTTGAGTCGGGCATATTCATCTACCAGGCTGCCACTAGATCTGAGTGATGATGCCCTATTGTCTAGCGATCTTCCGTCTGCCACTGCGCAATTAGACTCCCGCGGATGGAACAAAGACAACCAGATCTACTCTACAACAATCTTACGATCGCGCACGAGCTTCGCTCGTATCCGACATGAGGTCTTGGAGGTTTTAGAAAGTTCAGTGGATAATCTGGCTGATGGATCCGTCAATAAGGCCATGTGCGTTACTCCAAGCCACGCACGTACCTTCTAACATTAGTACCAGAAATTTAAAGCAACGGTCCCATGACACATACGTGCAACTTCCTTCCGTGATTCAATTTTCAAAGTCCGAGCTCAGCAACACCAATGTTTCCGGATATGTCCTCTATGCACAGATCCTTACGCGTTTGGAATATCTCTTGAACCTATTTCTCTTGGAACGGCTGTTGAAGCGACACAATATCGTCACCGGGCAAGACCTTGTCGAAGTGAGTCATGAAATGCTGGACTTGACCTTGATCTTCTGGAGGAAGAAAGACCGATTTGTTGGTCTGTACGCTGACTTTGAGTGGCTGGTACGTATTCGGGTTCCATGTATCTATGATATAACTCGAAACAGTTATTTTTGTCTCTAACACGACTAAAAGACCATGTCGTACGCGATTCCAGCAAGCGGCATCCTCTGTCTGGAGCTCCTGCGACAAGCCACACACCCGCAAAGCTGTCAAATACGCCTTCCACGATCACCAATCATTCAGAACCTTAGCCTGCTGGTGGTATGCCTGGACTGGATCGAGACTGAGGCTTCCAGCAAGGGCATCGTACGTTCCATACGGAGGATCCTGAGTCGGTCTTTGGACCGGATATTGGATCCCGATCCGCCTGGAGTTGAGCAGCCGCAGTCTGTGGCACCGTTTCTGGATGATGAGCTCCCGCAATATCCACATTTACAGTTGCTGAACACGTTTGACTGGGTTGATTGGGATGGTGGTATTGGTGACTGAAGCTTAGGAGAAAGGAGGAAGGTTATTCAGACCCAAGCGGATTACTGTCAAATGTGAAGAGCTGTAGAACAAGTCTACTTGTCAGACGAACCATATGATAAGCGTCAGCTTATAGTCAATGTCTCACTTGAACTTGTAAAAATCAAAACCCAGCGGATGGTTATTGGGCCAGATCTAAAGGTCTAGCTAGGTCAGAGGCTGTATGAAGGGGGACGACAGCGACTTGAGAGGCTTCACCTTCCTATTATCACGCGACTCTGATATTGTACGAATGAGTGGATTGAGACCGTTGTACTTTCATGTCTCCTTCACTTGTCCGCTAATCCATAGCTCTAGTATCCAAATACTACTATTGGACCCGATGTATCTGCCGTCGGTAGCTGTCATTATCTGGAAGGGTACACTAAGATATTTCTAGCTAACACATTGCTAGTCCTTGTCATTCCTATCGGAAATCTTTTCCATTTCTGGAAAATCGACAAGTATGACTCAGATTTGAGCTACTTCATTCAACCATCCATCTCGCAGATCTGCTACGGAGGCTCTGTCTAAAACTTCTTACCACAGTGACATTATTGATTACTATACCGAGGTACTCCGCAACTGAAGACACCACTACTACGGTTTACTCTTCATCAATCGTTCTTGTTTCTTCCGTTGTGCTGATTTCCTCACCGCAAATATTTCCAGCATTAAATTAGTGTGCTTCGCAAGCTTTAGGCTAGATTCTACCACACTGCGAGAAGATTGCTGACGTATCATATTGTTCCGAGTATACGAGTCACCAACACCTGCACGGGCTTACGATATATAATTCAGCCCATACAAACTCGACCTCATTTTCTACTGGATCAATCAATTGGCCACACCACCTCATTTGGATTACTCTCAGGCAGCTTAGTGTTGAAGACAGTTTTACTGAGAAAGGATCTCACCATAAGCTCAGATCCCACAGCTGAGGGTCAGACATAGGATCTCGATCAGGGTTCCTGCATATAAAGCAGGACCGAAGGAAAAGCAACTCAGGGTTCAGATATACGTCGACTTGGTAGCTGATTGGACCAGATCCCCTTGATCGGGTTGAACTATACTATCTCAATATTTAAACAGCATACATTCCTCACACGAGACTCATACCTCAATTCCAAACTGATACAGACGCCAGGGCTATTCAAGCTGGACCTCTGTCTTTTGGCTCTTCCCTCTCCTCCACCTAAATAGATCTTTCTGTAGCTTCTCTCACTCTTCTTTCTCTACCTGAAGTACTCTACTCCATTTCCTTCCTCTCTCATACGGTATTATCTCATCTACGACTACTATCTACCAATAACTACCATCAGCCAAGCACACGACTACTCGACACTCTCAAGCTCACTCAAACCCTTACAACCAGCTTAACCACCGCTCAATCTTCACGTCACGTCGACATAGCAACTTGACTGATAAATCTTCATACCCTGCCAGAACCCGCACATAAACATGTGCACCAATCTGCAGATTGCGTTCTCCTGCGGCTGTCAGAAGGAGATGGACTTTATTCAGTGTAAGGAACGCCAGGGAACAAATGTCAGATGCGCCCCCTCCGTAAAGGCATTGGGAAAAACCTCGCCAAATTATTGCCGGCACCACCTCGTACCTCCCGGTGCGCCGACGACCTACGTTGAGAACAAGGAAGTGCAGGAAGGCGACAAGATTATGGCTACTGAATGATGAGAAATGGTATGCATATGGCTTCCTCTGATATATTCCTTGACTATCATGACATGTGCTGACTTCAAGTGTGTTCTAGGAATCTCTATCTACTTGGTTTTGGTTGGTCCGCTGAGATTGGATATTTCGGAAGGTTTGGGAAGTCCCAGGGCTATGCATAGTGCAGGGCTTTTAGTTTATTTTGGTGATTAGGAAGGAGCTATAGGAAGGTTGATATCCTGCTCATTGTGACCTTTCCTGATCTAAGCATCGTACACGAATGCGATGGAGGAACTATAGGGAAGGATAGCATTCAGATTTACCTCACCATCACCTTCATGATAAGTCAAACATTGATCAGGTGTTGGTAATGCACTTCAACTAAGCATTTAGCTGAACTGTACCACATGCAGTAGGATCACCCTCTTTATCCTTCCATCTGTCTCAGCTCCTCCTCCCCTTCCTCCTCCAAAATCCAATCTACTACATCTCCCCAACAAAAAAGATGAATATGAACCCCGAAAAAGTACAAACCATCCCTTTTCAACCCGAAACTATCCCAGAAGATGAGATCATCAAGCTCACCTCCTAACACCGCCGCGACTTCGACCTAGCAGTCATCCACATAAACCGCCGCGCCCATGAATCCGTCCGCATCACTATAACCCAACCCCTCAAAGCACCATCCACAAGCCTGGGCCAGCTCTCACACCTACACCTAGAACTCATACACGAAATCTGCCTCTACCTCGACATCGAATCCCTCTTCCGATCACGCCAAGTCAGCCGCCGCGCCCAACAAATTGTCAGCACCAGTCGCTTCTACCGGGAGACAACAACACACGCACTCGACTCATTCTGCGCACTTCTAAGAACTAAAGGAGCAAGCCAATGCACCCTTACCGAGTTGTCCACCGCGCTCTGTACGCGCGACTGTCTCCTCTGCGGCAGCTCATTTGGAGGCTTCCTCTTCCTCCTGACCCTCCTCCGCTGTTGCTTTTCATGTATCCAGAAGGATCGCCTGCCCCGGCTCGTGCCTTACGCCGATGCGAAATGGTATATTTCGTCGAAGTGTAAGACAGCTTCGAAGGCATATCGCTTACTCAAGTCACTTCCGATTCTTCGGACCATCCCGGGGATCTGCTCCATGCAGGAGGTATCGAGCAAGGGACGGAGACAACTAGTGACTATGGACGATCTTATCCGGGTGGTTGGGTCTAAGCCTACTAGTGATGAAGAAGCTACTTGGACTGCGGCTAAATCATATTCCAACTTGCCATTCATGGCGACGACTACCTTACCTTATCTTGATCGGGCTAGTGGGCGCATCGAGCACGGTGTTTGTTGCACTGGATGCCAGTTTTCTCTGGAAGAGGGTCTTACGAAGGGCATGCGTTTTGGGGCTGATGGCTTGGCTTTGCGTGATAGGGTTTATTCGCATGAGGGTTTTATAGGGCATTTTAGAGAGTGTCTGAACGCCCAGGAGGTGTGGAGGTTGCGGGAAATGGGGACATCTGTTGCCAAGGTTTCGGAGTTTGTGCGTCGCAGAGGGTATTTCAAGGAGAGGGACGTCGTTATGTCTTTTGATCGGGCCAAGTGAAGGCATAATTTATGTATTGTGGAAGATATCTTGCGCTGGTCTGTTGGACCATCTAAATTAGTATTTAAATACAGATAAGTACCGAAATAAATGATAGTTACAACGACATCACCTCGCTTGCCGTTGCTTCCCCTTCTCTTAGCCGACTGTTCCGAACAGAGAACTTCGATCTACCCCATCCCAGGATGGTATATCAAATTGCAGAACGATCCGACTGGTACCAGTCCGTCTAGTAAAGTGGCAGGCTGTATGCGTTGAAGTCATACTGCCAGGTGTCAATCGAGGCCTGGTCGTACACACATTCCATGACCGTGCCATTGTTCTTCCACAAGGGACGGAGGGGCCAAGCGCAGATCTGGGCATTGCTGCCCTTCTCCTCGCCCGAGAGGTAAGTCGCGTTCAAGGTAACGGACACCACTCCATTCTCGACCCAGTCAATCATCACCGCCACGTTATCCTGGGGCCAGGGTCCCGGCTCATAGGCGTTGGTGGCGCAGTGACTGGCGCCAGGAACCAGGTACAGGCGGTAGAAGCTAGCCATAGCGTCCGTGCTCTGGTTGTAAGTAAGATCCAGATACATGATCTTGCGGACGGACTCGTGATAATGAACGGAGGATCCAGTCGGGATACTGGGGTCCGACTCGCCGTGGTAGTGGATGATCTTACCACCAGCCTCTTTAAAGGCGCTCAGGTCGGGGTAGGTAGTCTGTAGGGAATCACCATAGCGGTGCCAGCCCAGCTCCATCCAGTCGCGGAGGGTGTCGTAGGTGACGTTATCCAGGCTCGAGAGGTTATCGGCTTCGACCAGTTCCAGGAAACGGGCGACCCACTCGCCGCTGAGCGCGTCGATGTCGAGCTCATAGCTGTCAGTGTCGCTGTTGTACTGGGTCTCGGCGTCACTGAAGGCAGAGGTGATCTGGTTCCGTAGATGTCAGCTCGCAAGGGCAATTGTTGCCGCGCTCAGTGCCTCCGACTTAAGAGCCGAGTTTCCCAATTGGTCGGTATATATATTGCTTTCCTACCTGTTCACATTGATATTGGTCTGCTTTCCGCCAAGTATAAGGCAGGACGGGAGATAAAATGACAAAGAAGGAATAATAAACATCTCACAAGTTTGAGCCACTGTTAATGAGAATTCCGGAACGAATAACCCCTCGCGAATGAATAGATGATCATTTGCCGGTCATCGAGGACTATGACTACTTCCGTCTAGCCTATCTTGTGCACATGCAAACCACACCTGAAGTATATGTCCAATATACCCATGCTTTCTGTCCCAGCCCGGTATCGACACCTTTAGTAAAGTGATACCAGCGGTGACGCTGTAACAACATGTGTGCTCAATTCCAATATGCTCTTTGAGGTCAAATCTTCCAACGAAATATTTGTGCCGAGTTCTCTTTCCAGCCAATTCCGGAACTCCATCTCAATCAAAGAGTCGACCCCATTGGTCCGAATATCATGAAATTCGTTAATCTCGTCTTCGGTGACATTAAGAAGGTTCGACAACTTCTGTCGAATCTCCCTCGACACGATAGCTGCTGCCTGTTCGGTGTTGTTGGTCTTGTTCAGGAGGTCGCCCACACTAGGTCTTCTCGCGGATTCTGTTGGCATGCTTGCCACTCGCGAACGGAAGCTAGGAAGTTGATGGAACAAGGGAGTGGACAAATATCTCATCAGTGGCTTTTCTAAGTCTTTGTATGATGCTGGGGTTGGGACATTGCAGACCATCTGACAGGAATCCACGGTTGGTGGGTTTCGAATATCCGTCATATAGTCCACTGCCGCTATGATCTCCTCCTCTTTCATGTCCCGGACGTTGACAATTGCAGCGTGCAAGCCATGTGAGAGTCTATGACGAACTAGTGCATCCTGGAAGGCACCGGCTGCGCTAAAGTCGCTGTCGTTAACCCTTCCTGTAAGCCCTGACATCGATGAGATCATGATAAAGAAATCAACAGATGGGATGGCATTGTGCAAATTAAGCAACTCCATGATGACACTATAAGAGCTGCTTTTTGAATGCGTGGCAACAGTCTGATTAGAAGCACCCATGCAATACGTCGACTCAAGGATTCCATGGATAGGGGGAAGCTGACTGCGCCAGTCGGCAATCAGAGACTGTATTTCGGACGCCTCAGACATGTTGCAGTGGTATATATGTGCCTCGCATCCTTGCTCTCGCAAGGTATCAAGAATCTGCTGCTGTGTATCCTCCCTATCCAAGCCCGGTGAACGAGACAAGAGTATCAGGTTCTTAGCACCTCGAGCTGCCATCCGAAGAGCGAGCTTGGAATGTAAAGAGTCTAGTGTTCCTATGAGGAGGTAGGATGCATTTTGTTCCAACTGGGATGGTCTCGGAATTTCAGGAACAACCTGAACAACATCCTCAGAAGGACGAAGAACAATTTCCCCAGCAATTGCATCCTTCTGGAGCGTCTCGATACCCTGATGTATCTGGCTATACGTCAGAACTCGTCTAGGAGGTTCAAAACGAATCTTATGTTCCTCCATTAGCCGCATCACCTCTCGGAAAATATCTTGGATAGTTGCCGGGCGGCTACTGGCGATAGAACTGAGGTTCACTTTTGATATCGTGATATTATCCATATTGCATAACGCAGTGATGTTGTGGACTGACTGCACCCCGCCATTGCCGATGGCTATCAGTCTGCCAAAAGGTGCCAGACAATTCACTGAACCTTGAGTAGTCCCAGCGGATAGATCTGATATGATGACATCCATCCCACGCGGTAATCGTCGCTTGATCTGGGCCGGGAAGGAAGTAGGACGGCTGGAGAAGATACGATCTCCCTGAACTCCATATTTCCGTGCGACATAATGTTTCTCGTCGACATTGGAGACAGTCACGTATACGTTTGCACCGAGAGACTGGGAATACTGGATCGCCGCCTGCCCAATACTACTCGCAGCAGAGTGAATCAGGATATTCTCCCCAGTGATCAACCTACCGGCGTAGCTGATAGAATAGATTGCAGTCAGCCAAGAGACAGGTAATCCAGCAGCAGCCTCGAAGGTAAGACTGTCGGGGATGCGGGTGACCAGAGACGAGTTTATCCGTATTGCTGTCCTCAGCGTTCCTTCTCTCCCTGCTTGAGTGTCACTGATACACATGACGCGGTCGCCGGACTGAAATTCCTTAACGGATGATCCGACCCTGGTTATCACCCCAGAACCTTCTTCTCCCAGGGTCATCTGGGGAAGCTTTCCTGTCGCTGCTAGGACGTCTCGAGAGCCAAGGCCGACGGCTTTAACGTCCAGGTCCACGTCATTCTCACCCAGAAAATTGTCGGAGAGAAGGTTATCGGTCTCCCAGACAAAACGGCCATGGCCTATGAGTTTAATTGGCCGATTTATGTCGCCCCATGTTAGCGGAACTGACCGTGGTGTCGATAGTCGACCCCCAATGGTGGAATTGGCATCGGCGTTGAGAGCAACACGGTTCGTAAGAATGACCCCCTGTGCAATGCGATACTCGGCATTTCTGATTGTAGGCACGGTACCTGACAGAAATTGGTGCTTGAAAACTCTGACCAAAAGTTCGGAAATTGTATTCTGGGTAACCTCTGAATCGGTCAACGAAACCGTAACAAGGTTCGAGTTGTCAGGGTCCTGCTGCAATCGTCTGTTTCGAATAAGTCCGATTGAAATATCAAATGCTGGGTTATTTGTTGAATCTCTAGTGACTAATAAAATGTTTTTGCACTTGAAGAGGACGTTTTCTAGCCTGTTGTATGATTCGATGTTCGAACCTGTTGGGATAGGAGGATTGGACACCATGAAAAGCACACATGTCCTATCTAGCACATCCACAGCTTCCACTTCCGCCAGTGTGTGTATGGGGCAATGGGGCCCCAGATATTCTATCTGGCTCTGGAACTCATTGGCCAGAGTAGAGCTTTGATCATCCGCGATGATGATGATAACACCGTTTGCCTCGCTCCGAGAGATATTGGTTCCTTCTCTAGCAGTTGAGACCATAAGGCTGATTTTTGAAAACTCTGGATAATCAGAGCTCGGGAACTCCAAGTCCAGCCCGGAAAAGCCAGACTCACGGAGATACCTATCCCATGTACTTGTTGGCACATAGGGACACCATCTTCTCTCAGGCTCGGTGCTCAGCCACCAGCCTGGCAGTGAACTGAACGATATGTTGGTCCACGAAGTATCTTGGCGGACACCTTCATGGAATACCAGCTTTCCACCGGGCTTGAGAAGACTGTGGATGTTTTTCAACGTCCTATGTAGATCGGGAGTTGCATGGAGTACATTGCTTGCCACAATCAGATCGAATGTTCCTGGGTCGAACCCCTGGGATATGGGGTCGTTCCCAACATCAAACTTATTGTACGTTATGATATCGTCCCACTCATCAAGTGACTCCTTCGCTTTCACGAAAAAGCCTGGAGAGAGATCAGTGAACACGTACTCTGACACTGTCCTGTCCATACCCGGTGGACAGAGATTAGTGAGCGCATGCGCTGTAAATGATCCCGTTCCGCCCCCAACTTCGAGGACGCGAAGATTGGACTTATGCCACCGGAAGAGCTCCAGGTAGAGTGCTAGCTTCTCGGAAATGGAACCAATTTCGAAATCATGTTTGTAGTACTGAGACATGAGATCATCTTGTCCGAACATGACGTAGAGTGGATCGGCTTCTTTGCGGAAGAAAGATGCAAGATTCGACCCAACCCGCATTAACAGTGCGCCATCGCTATCGCGAGCTTCCACTCTACGGTAGAGTTGTTCTTTAAGATCATGATCCTGAGCGTACTTCTGCCATGTTTTGAAAGGCACCCTTGGCATTGAGTCTGTCAGGATATCTGCAGCAATGCTTTTGAGAAGGTCGTAGAACCGGAGGTAATGGGGTTCAAGTTGGGTCTGATCCACTTCCTTCAAGCTCATGAGCGCATCAGTCGAAAGAAGTGCCGAGGCCAGCTGGAGGTCGGTGAACCACTGGCATTCCACCCTGTATCTGGCGGATTCAATCGTTGGCGGCTTGGCGAGCTGGCTGAAGAAAGAGTTTGTAAGAAGATGAATGTCAGGTTTCCATTCAACAGAGTAGAATTTAGGCAATAGATCTGTCTTTGAGGACTGGATCTTGGATTCATATAGATCAAAATGCGCCCCGCTGAAGGATATCGTGGGTTCGGCAGATGAGGAGTCGATTGAAGCCTCAATATCGCAGCTATACTTGCCAAGACCCGTTGCTGTAGCTGTGCCCACGCAATTGAGTTTTGTTTTCAGTTCGTATGATATTTCGGTAGACACCCAGACATGCTCAATAAAAGAGGGCAGGAATGTTTTCATCGCCGTACTGTGTGGCTGCAAGTCGTGTATTGCAGCAGTAGCGGCTATTCCGAAATCGTTCAAAGTGACAGGGTGCAGTAGATGAGGATGCATGTAGTTCTTCGGCATGACAGAGGACACATCAGGTACTTGTATGGTTCCGATGCATCTTCCATCCCTTTTACCGCTCACCCTTATGGACGATAGGTTCTGGAATATGGGCCCAAGTTCTAAGCCGGAGGATGAAAGGCTTCTGCACATATCGTCAAACTTGACATGTCTCTCGCAACCATGTCTCTGGTAAGAGAGGTCTCCTTTGAGTTCTCCAACTTTATGGGTATCCACAAGGCCTGAATGAACCATGCCCTCATCTTCATAGCCAATACTAATGTAGCCAGAGCAATGCTCAGTCCAGTCTTCTTGGCTTTCGTTGTATGAGCTGACTTGGAACCGTGTCAATTCACTACCGTCGCCGTCAGGGTAATGTGACAGACTGAGCTCGACTCCCTGTGCATCATCCGGCAGCGCTAGCAAAGGACCCAGGGTGATTCTCTCCAAATGGAGACCCTTCATGGTCGTTCCTCTACTGTTTACCTGCATTACGGATTCGATTGCCATGGCTATGTACCCAACAGGTGGGAACACGTATTGACCATCGAGCTAAATGAGATCAGAATAGAGAACATAAAATATAAATTGGCTGCAAAGTTCAGTCGCACCTTATACTGTCTGAGCCAAGGGTTCTCACTGAGCCGAAGAAAATGCCGCCACTTTGGATAACGCGGATTCCAGTCAGTAGCTGGTGCTCCAAAGATATCATGTCGGGGATACCGTCGTAAGCGGAGATTTCTCGCAAGTCGACTTTCGTAGATGTCTTTGTTTTCGTGGTTGAAGGGGTAGGGCGGCAAGTCCACAAGTAGATCCGAGTCTCTATGCAGCTCCTCGGCGTTATTCACACTCGGTATATCAACAGGGTATCCCTTAGAGGCAAGGTTTGCAACGGTCTGCAAGATACCATCAGGTCCAGAAGCATTGCGATCCAAGGTTGAATGGTAGGTTATCCCCTGCGCCATGTCGATTGTTTCTGTGATGGCGCTTCGAAGTGCCCCGTGTGATCCAATCTCAATGAGCTCATCTATTTGCAGAGGGGTTTCGTGCTCATCATTCGGTAATGTTTGCTTTTCGGAAGGATTATAGCACAATGCCCGGAGAGCTTGTTCGAATTTGACGGGACTCACCATATTCGCACACCAGTAAGAGGAATCCATAGATGGATCCAGAAGTATGTCACCTGTAGAGGTCGAGAACAAAGCAATGGGCTGCTCTCGACAAACCGTGTTGCCTTGCTCCAATGAGCCCATGAAAGCCTGGTATCTCTCGGTGAACACTTTCATATGCTCAGAATGGTAGGCCTTCCCCACATTTAGCTTTCGTGCAAATATTCGCTTTGCGTCCAGCAAGCTCTTGAGGGCATCGACCATGGTGCTGTCGCCGGATACTGTTTGGTTCTTCGGGCTATTGAAACATGCAATAGTCAATGCCCCGTTCGGATCACTTTGCTGTACCTCTTCAAGATATGGCTGTAGGTCATCTGGGCTCAATCCCACAGCCATCATCGATCCTGGACGTGTTATTGAGCCATAGACAACCTGGCCACGGAAGAAGGCGACTTTCCATGCTGCCTGTCTGGAAATCTTGCCGGCACAGTACGCAGAAGCGATTTCTCCCGAAGAATGCCCCACGACACGAGTGGGGGAAATTCCCCAGCTTGTCAGTAGGTCAAGTAAAGCAATCTGGATTGCTGTTGACGCTGGATGCCCGATGGTTGGCTCACTTATCCTGGTACTGTTCTTGTCCCGCCCAAGCTCCTCTACAAACAAACGTAAGTACCCGAATATGGCAGATTTTGGTTTGGTGTGCTACTCACCCAGTAATGACCATTCACCACCCAGGGACTGAAAATATCTTTCAGCAGCTTCGATTGACCTGCGAAATACCGGGTAAGCAAGGAGCTGTTGGCCCATCCCTGCATACTGAGCCCCTTGCCCAGTGAAGACGAAGCCAAGTCTTGAGGAGACTCGCGCATGTTGAGGCGTAAGCGAGTCGTTGGCAAGCCGACTTTGTAGTTGTGAGATGGACTTGGCCAAGAGACATACTCTCCAATTGAATCGTGATCTCCTCTGCGACAGCGTGAAGCTCAGATCACGCAGAAACTTCCTCTCGTCCTCAGATGATAGTCGACCTTTCGTATTTATGTATTCGGTTAAACCGGAAATAACCCGATTGAGCGAGTCTTTGTCAAATCCAGACAATACGAAGAGGGCCGTGGAAGACCGAGAGCCTCCAGCCGGATGAACACTCTCCTGAGATAGAGAAACGGGCATCGGCGATTTGGGGCTAAATGTAACTCTCTCCGGAGGACTGTCATCGCCTGGATGCGTCATATCTCTTATATCATCAAATCCTTGTTGAAGAAATCGAAGCTCATCATGCGTTGGCACACCAATTCTTGTTCGATGTTTCGCAGATATCTTGTGTTTGCGGAGGAAATTGTATGCATCGTCTAGGATACAATGGGAATTGGTTCCACTCAACCCAAAGCAACTGACCGATGCACGTCGAAGCTTTGAGGTGGGCCATGCCTCACACTGGATGGGTAAGCTGAGCTTCCATTCATCCACTGGTATTTTAGGGTTTGGCTTCTCGAAGTTGGCGTTGGGCGGGACGACGCCTGTCTCCAAGATCATAATAGTCTTGATGAGGCCGGCAATCCCAGAGCCACCCTCCAGATGACCGATGTTTGTTTTCAGAGCACCAACGTAGAGTGGTAAGCTTCTTGTAGGTGTCTTGAATCCACTGCTAATAGCGGACGCTTCGACATAGTCTCCAGCCTGAGACAGTCTCATGATTAGAGGGTCGTCAATTCCGCAGCATCAGATTGTAAGTCTCACCTGGGTACCGGTGCCATGAGTCTCTATATAACATGTGTCCTCCGTGTCTAGTCCTGCATTCTGGTAAGTTGTCTCGATAAGTCTTACTTGCGACCGTAAACTGGGGTATGTTATCCCCGGTGTGCGGCCATCCTGGTTTAAACCAGTACCGCGAATAACCGCTCTTATAGTATCACCATCCTCCACGGCGCTTGAAAGACGTTTCAAAATCACCGTGCCTACTCCTTCACCACGGGCATATCCATCGGCTCTGTGGTCAAAAGCGAAATATCTCCCTTCTGATCCCATGAAACCGGAATAGTCCATACCAACCATATGTGGGAGGAATCCAATAACATTCACACCGCTCACTATGGCCTAGAAAGGAGTGTGCATGATTAGAAAAGTTCCACAGAAGTCAACTTTAATACAATCTCGATATTTTCCCGAGTTGACTTACCATATCACTTTCATTTGTCTTCAAGCTTTGACAAGCTAGATGAAGACCAACGAGGCTGCCGGAACATGCTGTTTCGACCGTCAAACTAGGCCCACGAAAATCATAGAACCAACTGAGTCTCCCGGATATCATAGAGTTCTCAGTTCCGGTAGGTTTGTACTTGAGTATTGTCTCTGGGTCGCTGTTCAGGCTGTCCGCATGATCATGGTTGTAGCCATTCACAAATACCGATGTGTTGGATGAAATGGCAGCCTCCATTGGAATTCCAGCTTCATAATAATTCGTCAGCTGGGTCTAGCTATAGTGTCTCCATAATATGGCCTGAGCCTTACTTACCATTCTCCAATGCGTGGTATACATTTTCCATAACGAGACGATGTTGGGGGTCTAGGCTCAAGACCTCTGTTTTGCTCATCTTGAAGAACGCAGCATCAAAGCTAACTGGGTCATCTCTGAGAAAATGTGCCCTTTTGGAATGAATCTATAACGCCAGGAAACGAACCATTAGCTTCGCAGGCCCAGACAGAGTTTGCATACATACCGTTCCTCCATGGTCAGGATCAGGATGGTAAAATGCTTTCTGGTTGATTCTGTCTTCTGGAAATGCAGTGCTTGCCTCCCGGGCCTTCAACAGAATATCCCAGAATCTCACAGAGTCACTGGCGTCTTGTGGGTACCGCACGGCATATCCTATAACAGCAAGAGAATCCATGATTTTTTCCTAGTGTTGGAAGTCTCTCAGTTTGATAGATTTTTCTGTAAGTGGTGCGATTGAAGTCGGTAGCGAGTTGCGTCTTTGTCTTTGTTTTTTCAGATATATGTGACCTTTCTTGCAACATAGAGCATAGATGAGAGACTACTATGACGCATCCAGCACCCAATAGTTGTGGGTGAGGCGATTGCTGTTTAGGGTAGACAATGCAGAGAGTTAAATGCCTCCTAGCCATTGCAACCTCGCTCGCTGTGGACCCATGACGATAATAATACGATCATCCGGAAATACATCTGTTATACAGTGAATACAGACGAATTCTGTCTTCAAGGCCTGATCTATGTATAATCAATCTTGATTGCATACTTTCAAAGCTGGTGGTATACTTTACCCAGTCCTGCCGCGGAGTTAGGGTGTGCCGAATTCGATGTGATCAGCTCCCTTAAACCTTATTGGAATCAAAAGGACCGATTCAACAGGTACGTACCATGCGGACACCGAAGTTTAGCATCATGGCGGAAAACGAGGACTTGAATAATGATGCCCCCGACCGAAGCAATGTTTGATGGATCTCCAAGCCAGAAAGCCATCAAAGCCTGATTGTTTCAAGCACATTGCTCCACTGCTCGCCATGAAGCCTTGCCTTCTTCAGCCAGGCCAGCAGGAATAACTATCTTATATACCGGACCTACCTGCATATTTCTACAAAGGGATATTGTGACCCCTTGCGTAAACAGGAACCTTTACGAGTCAGGGTATTCTCGCGAGTGGTGTCAGAGAAGCAAGGTGTTCTTTTCATCAGTTCGGACATTCTCAACTTCGCATGCTCTCAGGTGAACAAATATGATACAAATTTTCAGATTCAATTGAAAGGACTGGCTGTTACAAGTCTCAGGAGACGGCCTTGATAAATATCATAGCTCAGCAATGTAACTATTGCGGCGATATTTGACGTTTCTCAATCAGGTCAATCCCGCCAAAGGCGCTTTTCACTCCATCGTCGCTCGAAGTCCTCGAATACCATCCCATGATGTGAGGGTAAGTATGACGCATCTCACGGTCGATAATAGACTTGAATCCCCAGTACAAGGTGCATGCCATGGATATATCCGCCAGGGTCAATGCAGAGTAGTTGTAAACCCAGTACGCCCCTTCAAACGGTTCTCCAAAGCGTTAGTCCCCCTTTCGAGCTTCTCCATGAATATAGTTTCAATCTTCTAGTCAAAATTCTTTCGGCCAAGTCGCCATTGGACCAACGGCAACATAAGCCACGTCACCATTGTTGACCATGCAGATCCACTGATGTATAAGGGCCCGCTCAGTAGCACCGTGGCCAAGAAGCTGGTCCCGACAGGGTGCTGATTCGGAAATATACAGGGTTATTGCATCTGACCCGAAGATATGAAGGCCGTCAGCTCTTCGCAATGTCGGAATCTTGCCCATGGTATAGTCAGCAAGGAACTTTAGGCCTTCTTATCCCACAGAGTATAAAGCTTTTGATTTCTTCTAGCTCTATCTCATTGAGAGTTGCTGCAGCGATGATATGGGCAAGAAAGAATTAGAGGGAGTTCAAAGGCAGTTTCATAAGTGTACACAGCTTCATAGCCCTAGAATTGGCCATGAAGTTGAACATGTAGAGGAGATCATATGATGCCATATTTGGGTAGGGTTTGACTGTCTAGAACTTGACGATAGGTGTGAGAATAATTACGAGGCGATGTGATGGTAGGTATAACCACTTCCATCGAATTAAGCTTCAGCCAGCCCCAATGCCTGCCTACTACTGTAATATATGTGGGCCCTTCTGTGTATTCCCTGGTTTGTCATTGGTAGAGTCTATATTGCTCAGAATCATCCCCCGATGCGAGACACTTTTCAGCTTGATTCTCGAAGGCTACTGAAGATTGCTTTATCCGTCTCTCTGCAGAAGTGGAGCTGCCTAAATGCCCAAACTCTGCATTACAGCTGACGACAAAATATACTTCGTCTAAGGAGGCCTGGTTCAAATTGCTGGAACTAAGTTTCACAAATACAGCATTGTGCATTCCCGGAAACCAGACGTCTGATCACTCAATCTTTTGCCACCTCAGCACTATTCTTTGCGCAATTCCCTGTTTAGATTTCCCACAAAAGTCAGCTCCATTCGAAAACATACGTGACAAGAGGGCTTACCTCAACATTCACATGAGCTGGCGATGATAGCACGAGCTGATTCTCAAAGAGTTCCACCTTCCGTGACTGATATGAGCCATCTTCTTCAGGCCAGGAACAGAGCTCAAGGTGATGCTTCACCATGACGCTGCCGTCGGGCTGCGTCTCAACCCAATATCGGCCAGCGTATGCCAGAAGGTCATTTACGGTTTCCTTGACTTTCTTGGTGACTGCGGGTTGCAGCTGGACGGACATGCGGCCGTTCGGGTTGTAGTTCAAAATACCACGAGCGCCTTTCCCCATGGGAAAGACTTCGCCGCCATCCTGGAGCTGGGATCGAAGTTCAAGGAGGGACCAAGAACCAAGTAAAGTTTGCTCAATGTCATGTTGCGATCCCATACTGAATGTGAAGGTTCAGTTTTTCGTACGGAGAAGGCGGTGGCAACTCCCTGTATTGACGATGAACAACGTCTGGCAACAACGAGGAAGATGATAATGATTTTAGGAACACAGAGGCTCTTTGTATTGGCTCATGGAATATTCGATAGCGCCTTGTTACCTGAATGGGTCATCTGCATCTGTACGAACCTTAATTCCTGCTGTGCGGCTTTGCAACCAAAAACACGATACCCGTATCCAGTAATGTATCTACCTCGAAATGCGCCAAGCCTACTTTACTGCAGGTCAACAGCATGGACTAGCCTCCTGAGAAGATCAACGATACGGCTGGTCATCCCTTGCTCCCAAGGAATGCTATGCCCCCCTTTATGCTCCAGCACCTCCCTGTCGAATGACTGACACATTTCGACAAGGTTTCGGGATTGTGGATAGTATCCATCATTCCTACCATAGACGTGTACTGTTGGTAGTGGTATCTGAATCGAGCCGTCAGACGGGTATGGTCGGATCATAGACTTTCCTTGGGAGGGAAAATGTTTTCGATCCGAGAGATCAGGAATATTCGCTGCTATTTCCGCCGTGATATCTTCACCTGTGGCTTCATCCCTGAAGGTTCCGTCATCCATCGATCGGAATGGCGCCGATTCCACGTTGAATGGCGCCGTAGCACAGAAAAAGACGGCGCACTTGAATGGTAGATGCGCGTCCTGATTCCTGAGAAGGTAGGAAGCAGCCACAGAGGCTCCTTGTGAAAAGCCAAAGATGCCATCGAAAGGACCATCATCTTCTAAGGCCTGGTCAATGAGCTCAAAGGCGTCGTATATCTGAGACGCAGTAGGAAGGTTGAAGAACGAAAAGTACGGCCCTTCGGCGACTCCATACACGCCTGTGCAAAGATGAGCTTCGTTTGTGCTATACAGGCTTGTGAGCCTACCTGGTCCGGCCTCAGATGGGATATCACCATCTACAAAGACAAACTCGTGCTGTGACCCTAGAGCCGCCTGGATCGCGGATAGTTGGGCGTTGAACACTTCGGCGTTTGAGCCGATACCATGGAGGCAGAGAAAACGCATGTCTTCTTGAAAGATCACTCACTTTAGAGAGTGTGTAATCGGAGAATGGAACTGCTGTTAAGATGGTATGGTGGACCAGTCTAAATCATCAAATAGAATATGCTGCTACGGTCTCCATACAAAGCAACGGGAAGATGCTCCGATAGATTTTCATGACGTGATGTCAGCTAGGGACACCTGAGAGTATATGATGTGGAATGTTGACAACGTTCCAAGACAGATCATTAGTATCTCAACAATGCAATCAGACTTTTGTGGCAAGGTGCATGAGGTGCGGCGCCAAATACAGAGAGACCGTTGACGATCCATGCAAGATGCCGTGCCCCTTATTCAGATAGGTACATCAGTTGGCTGAACCAGAAGCCTGACTGCTGAGCTAGACTTGGATACTGGCCATTCTTTAATACGTCAATCTGCATCGAGCGGAGATGTATGACTAGATCGTAGACTGATTTCTTGCTTATAGTCCAAAGATTGCCACTGACGGTGTGGAGTTTTACCTTTTTGTATTGTTCAGTATGTTACAATGACAAACTGCCCTGGAACAATACCAGACTGGAACGATTCTAGATAATTGTTGAAGGGTCAGGCTGCTCCCCGAGACTAATGTACATGAAAAGAAATAAATATCACTTCAGCACTAAATTTACTTATACTGTATCTACCATCTCTCCGATAACTATAGTAAGTTGGGATTTTCGAGCTTATACCTGAAAAACGCAAACATCTACACCATTCTTCCAGCACAAATCCACCATGCCAGGCAAACAGGACAGTCCAGTTATGCCCATTGCCATCGTTGGCATCGGGGGCCGATTCCCCGGGGACGCATCGAATCCAGATCGGCTTTGGGAACTCCTCCTGAACGCGAAAAGCACGCTCTCGGAGACGCCTAAAGATAGATTCAGCGCAGATGCATTCTACCACCCGCAGCCTGATCGCCCAGGAACTTCAAACTCGTGTGGTGGCCACTTCATGAACCAAAATATCGATGAATTTGATGCGCCATTTTTCTCTATCACCCCTTCCGAGGCGAGAGCCATGGATCCCCAGCAGCGAATGTGCCTGGAAGTTGCATACGAGGCTATGGAAAATGGTTTGTCTTCTTCAGCCATAAGGTCTTTCCACAAATCTGACTCTAAGCAGCGGGTATTACTATGGATCGTATCTCCGGATCTCGCACCTCTTGCTACGTCGGGTGCTTCAACCATGATTACCAGCTCCTCCAGAACTTGGATCTCGATAACCTTCCATTTTATCATGCAACAGGGACCGAGTCATCATGTCTCTCGAATCGCGTCTCATGGTTCTTCAACTTGGCTGGCCCAAGCATGACAGTTGATACAGCATGTTCTTCGTCTCTCATAGCACTCCATCTTGCCTGTCAAAGTATTCGGCTTGGTGAATCAGAAACGGTACGTACTTCGGAATTGAAATCCACGGGAATTATCGCTGACTGAACCAGGCGCTTGTGGGTGGTGTGAACATCATCTCGTTCCCAGAGATTTACATGAAGCTTTCCAACCTACAGATGGTCTCCCCGGATAGCAAGTCGCAGACCTTCGATGAGAAGGCTAATGGCTACGGTCGTGGGGAGGGTACCTGTTTCGTGGTGCTCAAACCACTAGATAAAGCCATCGAAGACAACGATGTCATTCGTGCAGTGATCCGCAATACCGGAAGTAACGAGGATGGGAATACACCCGGCCTGACACTTCCATCAAAGAACATGCAGAAAGCCCTGATCGAGAAGGTGTACGAAGAGGCGGGATTGCAAATGAGAGACACAGGGTATTTTGAAGCACATGTAAGTTGCTACTATTTCTAAGCCTGCTCGAGAACACCGTGTTAATAACCGGCAGGGTACTGGAACAGTCGCAGGGGATTCAATTGAAACCCAAGCCTTGGGAGAGACCATTGGAAAATCGAGACCGCCAGGTCAGCCACTCTGGGTGAGATCGTTAAAGGCAAACATCGGTCATCTCGAAGGCGGCAGCGGTCTTGCATCGCTTATAAAGACTGTCTATGTTCTTGAAAAAGGCATAATTCCGCCTCAAGTCTGGCTGGACAAACTCAATCCCCGTATTCGCGCCGAGGAATGGAACTTAGCCGTGCCTACGGAAGTAACTCCATGGCCAGACCAAGGTCCACGGCGAGCTAGTGTTAACTCGTTCGGATTTGCTGGTGCTAATGCACACGCTATCCTGGAAGATGCTTACTCCTATCTCGAGGCAAATATTGGCAGGGGCCGTCACAATTCCAATGTACCCGCGAAACTTGCCGAAAACCCTGACCTGTGTCGTGACAAGCATGATGCAAATAGCCTCACTTTATCGCGAGATACACATGGCTATGTGCAACCGTTTCCGAAGTTGATTTTGTGGTCGGCCCACGAGCAAGGCGGGCTGAAACGAATTTCGGAGTCATGGAAACAATTTCTCGATGGAAAGTCGGGCATGCTCACGCAAGTCGAGCGGTCGAAACTGCTGTCGGACTTGGCGTATACAGCAGTAAAGCGGCGCACGCAGTTTCCATGGAGGTCGTTCACTGTTTGCTCGGATCCAGGAGAGATTGCGAGCGGCGAAGTTGATATAGCCCCTGCTGTCCGATCATCACAGCGGCCCAGGCTTGCCCTCGTTTTCACTGGTCAGGGTGCGCAGCACCATGCAATGGGTCGCCGATTAATGCACTACGACGTATATGCCAATAGTCTGAGAGCTGCCGACCAATATCTGGAGTCTTTGGGCTGCCCGTGGTCACTTGTGGAAGAGCTCTCTCGTGATGCAGAATCTTCCAGGATAAATCCTCCTGAATTCAGTCAACCTCTTTGCATTGCATTGCAAGTGGCGATGGTTGACCTCCTGAAAAGCTGGGACATATGGCCCCCTGAGGCGGTGATTGGTCATTCTGGTGGAGAAACAGCCGCTGCTTATGCAAAGGGTGCCCTAACCCGAGAGGCAGCCTGGACAGTGGCATATTATCGCGGTCAGGTGTGCTCGATAGCACCAGACATTGACCCAGACCATCCCCTTGATGGTGATATGTTAGCGGCTGCTATTAGTGAGCAGGAGGCTCAGTCTTATATTCAACAGGTGTCCTCTGGAAAGCTTGTCGTTGCCTGTGTCAACAGTCCGAACAGTGTTACCCTGTCTGGTGACGTTCCTGCGATTATCGATGCTGCGAAGCTCATAAAATCCGATGGCCATCTAGCTAAGAAGCTTGGGGTAAATCGAGCTTATCACTCAGCACATATGAAGGTGGTGGAGGACATGTACCGAGACCTTCTGAAAGATGTGCATGGTCTTCCAGAGACACCGGATTCACCGAAGATGTTTTCGTGTGTGACAGGAGCGTCAATTGACAACTGTAACTTGGGTGGAGATTACTGGGTGACAAACCTCATAAACCAGGTTAAATTCTCTCAGGCAATGCAAGCACTTATCAACCATTCGGGCAGTCGGAGATCGAAGCGCCCGAAGGGGTATTCCTATGTCAACCTCATGCTTGAGATCGGCCCTCACGGTGCCCTCCAAGGACCGGTGAAACAAAACTTGAAGGCAATGCAGGTAGATTGTACTAGTGTATCTGCCTTGGATCGGAACAAGGATGCAGCACAAAGTCTCCTGGAGGCGATTGGTGTTCTTTTCCAGCATGGGTACGATTCTAATATTGTTGCCGCAAATACCCCTGATCCAAGCGAAACAACTCAGCTTCTTGTCGACTTACCACCCTATCCGTGGAATCATTCTAATCGATATTGGCACGAATCAGCTGTAGCCAGTGCATACCGGTTCAAGAAATTCCCCAGGAAGGACCTCCTTGGAATCAGGGACAACGAGAGTAACAACGCCCATGCACGCTGGCGTCATTTCCTCCGCCCTTCCGAAAACCCCTGGATTGAAGATCATCAGGTGCAAGGTAAAGTAATTTATCCCGCCGCCGGAATGCTTGTCATGGCATTGGAAGCCGCGAGGGAAACGGCAGACCCTGACAAGGCGATAAAGGCGTACGAGATACGTGATGTGTCTATTAAAAACGCCATTATTATTCCCAAGGGAGAAGAGGGAGCAGAAACGATGGTGCATTTTCACCGAAAGTCCTCGGGATGGCAAGAATTTTCGATATATTCCCGTGTTGGCCACAATCCCTGGTCACAAAACTGCACTGGCGTCCTGCGGGTACAGTATAAGGTCAATCAAAACATGGGATCATTTACGAATGAAGAAGAGGAGACAACCATGTTGTATCGATCAGAATATGAGGAAGTAGAAAAAAGATGCTCTCGGTCCATGTCGTCTGAAGATTTCTATGCAGAACAATCTGAACTAGATCTCTGCTTCGGTGAAACGTTTCAGAACGTCAGCAACCTCCGATTGAACCAGGGAGAAATGGTTTTCGATGTTCAAACACCAGATGTGAGGAGCAAGATGCCGCACAACTTCACTCACGACCACTTGGTGCATCCCTGTACTCTCGATCCGGTTATCCATGCTTCACTTGCCATATTAAATCACGGAGACGGAGAAAAAGGACCAGCGATTCCCACGTCCATCGGTAGACTGGTTATATCCGCGGGTATTTCGGCTCGCCCGGGCACGGTCCTCAGGGCACACTCTTCAGCGACACGACATGGCCTAAGAGATGCAGAATTGAACATTCGGGCATTCTCTGAGAACAGGGAAAAGCCTCTTATAATCCTGGACAGAATCAAAGTCACTCGCCTAGGAGGTGGTGTTAGCTCTGAGGGTCAAGATGGTCTGGAAACAGCCCAGAAGAGAATTGCAAGTGAGATATACTGGGAACAAGATGCTTTGCATCTGAAGAGCCAGGAACTTCGCAAACTGGATTTGTCAAATCCTGCAGCGGATGGTCCAGACAAAATGGGACCTTTGGAATCATTCATCAGACTTCTCGGACACAAATTTTCTGATCTAAAGATTCTAGAGATAGGTGCCGGAGATGGCAATGTAACAGAGAGGCTTCTTGATGCGCTTGAGGGGCACGATGGTGAATCAGTTCCGTTACTGGAGCAGTACACTGCCACCAGATCAAATGATGAAGCAGCATTATTGAAGAAAAGGATGCATTCCCGTGGGTCATATTTTCATGCCACCCCATTGGCCCTGAGCCAAGATTGGCAGGAGCAAGGATTATCGTCCCAAACATACCACTGTATCATCATCAACACTGGGGACGGACGGACGGCAGCCGGGAACGCAATTGAGCAATCCAAAGGCTTGTTAAAAGCCAACGGGGTTCTCATTGTACTTCTCGCAAAGGACTCGAGTGAGTCTCGAGAAACGTGGATACAAAGCCTGGCAGAGAGAGGCCTGACGAACATCGAATACGTGGCTTCGGAAGATCGTAACAGTGCCGCCTCTTCCATTCCGTTCCTTAGCTCAAGGATGGCGACTGATTTGGACAGCGCCCTTCCCAAAGACATTCTGCTTGTCGGCCCTTGTCGCCCTGGTGAGCTGTCGAGGAGTCTGACAGAGCAGCTACAGTCTCATGGTATACGCATACATCATGCCACTCTATGCGGTACGGAGCAGATAGACCTCGGAGGCAAATTCTGCCTATTTCTCCCGGAGTTGGAGCGCCCGATACTGTTTGATTCTAACGCAAAGGATTTCTTGCTCCTCAAACGTTTACTTCTTGAGTCAAAGGGCACACTCTGGGTAACGGCAGGGGCGACTTTTGAATGCAGTAACCCCAAAGCATCATTGGTAACGGGGCTTTTCCGGAGTGTTAGCCATGAGCACCCCGAACTATCACTGACGACACTTGACTTGGATACCGAAGACTCTCATAGCCATATCGGTGCTAGCATCATTATGGGTGTTCTGAAACGCATTGCAAACGGGGATATCGACCACGAATTCACGGCGCGTGGTGGTCAAATTCTGATTCCGCGTATCAGAATGAATAAGAGGCTCAATGACTTTTATTCAGTTCTTCGCGACGGACCTCAGCCAGTGCCTGGGCCATTGAAACAACTGGGAAGATCATTGGGTCTTTCCCTGGGTGCGCCGGGGGTCTTTGAGTCAATTCATTTTCGGGATGATCTGAGCCACCAAGAATCCTTGTCCCCTGACACTGTCGAGATAGAAGTCAAGGCAACTGGGCTTAACTCGCATGATCTTCTGTCAGCTCTTGACCAAGTCGCCTACCCTACATTCGGCCATGAGTGTAGCGGTATCATCCGCAATGTGGGCGAAGCTGTCACCAAATACCGAACAGGAGACCGAGTCATGGCTTGGAGTTCCGGGGCGTTTGCAAATTTCACTCGCGTTCCAGAAGCCATGGTGCAGCCGATGCCATTCGGGATGCCCTTTCCAGTGGCAGCGTCATTGCCAGTCAGCTACTGTGTTGCCTATCACTCCTTAGTTGAATGTGCGAGACTGCGACGTGGCGAGAGCCTTCTCATCCATACGGGGGCTGGCGGGGTAGGGCAAGCCGCCATCATGATCGCACTAAATCTGGGCGCAAAGGTGTATGTCACCGTAGGGTCAGAAGAGAAGAAAATCCACCTCATGGATACATACGGCATTCAGGATGATCACATCTTTTACAGCCGCGATCTCAGCTTCTCTCAAGGAGTATCCAGGTTGACCAAAGGGAGTGGTGTTGATGTTGTACTCAATTCGCTGTCAGGTGAACAGCTTCAACATTCACGATCATGCGTGGCTTCGTTTGGACGATTTGTGGACATACGATTGAATAGTACTGGTGAGTATCTTATCATCGAATCATTGTCTCTTGTACTTGCTAAGACATGACAGTCGAGGATACCGGGCTTGACATGGGTCCTCTTCCCAAAAATGTGGCATCTTTCTCTATCAATGTCCATGAACTATACAACAAATATCTGCCGCGCGCAGCGACCCTGTTCGAGAATGCGATGAGATTTTATTTCGAGAACAATTGTAACCCGCCATCCCCTTTGCATGTCATGACCTTTTCAGAAATTTCTGATGGTCTCCGACTTCTGCACAGCGGCAAGCAGATGGGCAAGATAGTTTTTCCAGGCCAATGATGAGAACCAAGTCTTGGCCATTCCACCCCCAATCAAGGCAACAAAGCTTGATGCAGATGCCACATACATCATAGCTGGAGGGTTTGGCGGGCTTGGCCAACATATTGCGAAGTGGATGGTGCAACGAGGTGCTCGAACTCTGGTATTTTTATCACGCAGCGGTTCAGATCATCATGATGCCCCAAGGGTACTCGAGGAAATCGCTACCGAAGGGGCAAACGGTGTAGCATACAAATGTGACATCTGTGATTTGGAGCAGGTCGAAGCGACAATGAAGCAGATGGCGACGAACGGGTTACCGGCTGTTCGGGGAATTGTGCAGGCCGCGATGGCCCTTGCCGTGAGAATTTCCCGACTCTTGCAGCGGCATTTGACTGACGTCCCTCACAGGATTCAACATTTGAACAAATGACACCCGATCAATGGGAGCTAAGCACCAAAATCAAAGCGCTCGGCTCTTGGAATCTGCACCTCACTGCACCAGCAGAAATAGATTTCTTCGTTATGCTATCCTCGGCTTCTGGTATTGCCGGACTGCATGGCCAGGGGAATTATGCAGCCGGTTCGTCTTGTTTCCTTTGGCTTCATGTCTTCGGGTACTAATCAGATATCACAGGAAACACCTTCATTGATGCGCTTGCACATCATCGCCATGCACGGGGTCTACCTGCAGTGTCGATTGATGTCGGGCCAGTAACTGACATAGGATACATGGCCCAGAGAAGCGATATCACAGAACTTATCAGATCCCTCGGTTTTGTCGGTCTCAATGGTGACGAGCTTCTCGGTATTCTGCAAACAACAATGGGCAGTGACGAAAACACCCGCAAGTCCAGCAACCCGCAGATCATTCTGGGGTTGCCTACTGGTGGACATTTGGCCGCCGAGGGTCTTGATGTGCCATACACTCTTTCCAACGCCCGGCTGGCCCGTCTAAGCCGAATCGGAGCGATAAGCCAAGACGACGGTGAATCCGGTCCGGCATTATCGGAACAGATTAAGAAGGCGCCAAGCCGAGCGTCTGCCACTGAGGCAGTGACGGACGCGCTCAGGGCTCGGCTAGCGAATCAGATGATGGTCGAAGTTGAGGACGTTGACGCATCGAAGCCTGTCAGTGGATACGGAGTGGACAGCTTAACTGCTGTTGATATTCGCGTATGGTGTTTGAAGGAGGCCCAAGCCGATGTCTCCATTCTGGACATTGTGAACTATTCTTCGATTATGGATTTGGCGCAGACCATTGTGGAGAACTCGCGGTTGGCTTCAAATGACAAGTGGGAGGATTAGTTTGAGTTGGCTTTGGCTGTCTTGATCATTGCAATGAGTACTTTCTATGGATTATAAACTTGGCCACATTCCTAGATCTCTCAGCTGAAATTATTCGTCTGGGTAATCGCCAGTTAGTACCTGAGAGCTGGGCGCATAGGCTCTAAAATGTTGCAATACTTAGCGACGGACGCATTCAAATATATATATATGTGATATTATTGCCATAATAGCTTCGTTTTCAGTCGATCGTTGCTTAGCTCGGATGGAGGCCATCTACGAACGAAAACAAGCCTTTAGCCGCCTAAGGAATCTAAAACATAGATCCTTATATTATCTGGGCTCACAGATTTTGTAACGACGATCATGAGAAATTTACGTCCTCTCTAGGTATTGATGCCTAATTCAAATGAAATACTTATGACATGAAATAGAAACCATATAAATGGTTAATTTCCATATTATGAGATTTCAGAGAAGAGTAAAGGAGGGCGCATTTAGGGGATATCGTGTTCAATAACTATTTTTGCTTCACATTCATATAAAGAACGCTGGATATAAACACCTCCGGCTCTGATATTATTGACCCATAATGATGAGCAGTTTCATAATGCCTACTTCGTAATTCACTCGTGCTAAACAAGCTCCGAAAGCATATCTGGATTGAGGTCTATACTGAAGAACAGGTCAATAAGAAACAACGAGGGAGAATCACAATTCACAGCGGTATCTTGAAACCCCCTGGCATCATATTCCGGAAGACGCCCGTTGGATCTACCTCACGGCTGATGCGTTGCAATTGCTCAACGCTCTCAGGGCCATAACTAGCAATCGGGTTCTGCCATTGCGCCGCATAATTCAGATAGACAAAAGAATTATATGCATCCAATGCATACGCATCCGATTCAAAGCCTGAAAACAGCGCCTTGGCGGCTTCCTCAACCCGGGCATCATCAGCCGCGTCATCCCAGGTGGCGCTCAGTAAGGTCACCACTAGTGGCCGCTCAGGCTGTTCGGAGGATGATAATCCCATAGCATTATGATCGGGAGGTTCCCGCGCATAAATTGCCGGAGGTAGTGGCTCAAGAGAGATCGACCACACAATGCCTGGCACGTCCTGTACGGCTACCAGACTGGAGTTCCACCGGAGGTAGGTCGCATTCAACATAGAAAGGGTCACGCCATGCGTTGCTACTACACTTAGCTGTCTATGTAATTGTCGTCAGCACTGAAAGATCAGATGAAGAAAGATATTCTTACCGTTTCCCGCTCTGTGAAAACGACCCTTGCTCAATAGCCACCTCATGCATGGGTGCCACACGCACGGTGCTGAACAACTGTGGGATGTCGAAAAGCGCTCTGTACACAGTTGGGGGCGGTGTTACTCCATCATCCTCTAGTTCCTCGAGCTCTCCCGTATACACAACACTATTCACTATGGCAGCCCCCTGGCCTCCGGCGAACCCAAAACTGGTGATCAACGAAGCATACTCATCATAGCTGCTCGCGCCGGCCTTGGGATCAGCCAGCTCGGCGAAGGCACGTAATTGGGCGTCAATAGTCTCAGTGCTGTGGTAGATGAACCCGCCGTAAATAAGACCCTGTGGGAAAGTCCGCAAATTGAAGCCTGTGACAACCCCAAAGTTAGCGCCGCCCCCGCGTAGCGCTGCCATCCAATCCGGATGTTGGTCCTCATCCAAATATACAATTGTGCCGTTAGCCAAGACCACCTCTGCGCCGACCAAGCTGTCACACGTCCACCCGTAGCGCGGTGAGAAGTAGGAGATGCCGCCCCCGAGGGTCAGCCCGCCAACCCCGACCTGTGCAGCGCGGCCTCCTGCAACCGAGAGACCCAACGGATCGAGCAGGGCATAGACCTCGCCCCATGTAGCGCCTGCTCCGACAAGGACTGTGTGTTGTGGCTCCTTGTCTTGCGCATCTTCATCCTCATCTTTCTGTGATGGAGCATCCTGTATCCGGATAGAGTTGAGAGCGCGCAGATCAATGGTGACGCCATTATCGATGTTGGATGCGCCTCCGAAGGAATTGTGGCCGCCAGAGCGAATCGCAAACTGGCAGCCCGCTTTCTGGGTATCAGGTACACCAGAAGATATTGCTAATATGGTGGTGATGGCAATTGATACGTCATCGGCTGAGTCTGGAAACACCACGCACGAAGGCTGAAGCTCGCTATTCTGCTGGGCAAAGTACGATCCCTGGGACGCTTCATAAGCAGCAATGTCGGCAAAGGAAACTTTGTCCTGTCCTAAAATTGTAGCCAGGGCGAGGCACTGTGCACACAGCGGGATTAGTATTCGTTACTCTGCAGAGGGCTATAATCACACTTACGCAGGCACCCGGGAAATCACAAGCTGTAGTAGCATTGCTGCCAACGAGCGGGACCTGCTCCATAATTGGGGACAAACTCAAGCAGGAAGACTCTGTGGATTGATCGGTGGCCTAGGATAAGAGATGGAAGGGAATACACTATGGAAGGAGCGCCGCAGGGCTTAAATAGGCGGGGTGAGTGTCGTACGCGGTGGTCATGAGGCTAGAGACTTAGCGGCATTCACCCCTGCCACTTGTAGACAAGGATTATTTTTTCCCAAATGTGACTGGAGATCTCCGCTCTTCCAGCCTTGCCATGGCAATATTTCTCTTTCACCGGGACCAGGTTCTTTCGGGGCCGCATTGTAAGTGCGGTGGTATTTAATACCACCAGCCTTTCCTCGTTGTTTCTACCTAGAAGAGACAGTGTTGATACGTACTGTGGATAGAACAACGGGGACGGCTTTAGGCTATTAGAGACAGTATGACGTAGCATCTCGACAGCCTCTTTGTGTTTACGATGAGTGAATCATCAAATATCTACTGTCCCTGTCAAGACAGCGGTAGTTGTTCACATTTTCATTTCCCCGAAATCACCATGTCGCCAGAATCGGTAAGTGACTTAAGAGACACACAATTTGTGTGGCTTATTAGAACACACACTGCTTAAGAGCCCCAAGTAACACCATAGATACTTAAAGACACGAGAAGGAGGTGGGATTTTCTAATGAAGTTGCCAGTTATCAGTAAAGCCCCATAGTAGACAAAGAGTCTCCAGCATTGTGGTGAGAATCGCTCGGGTTATTGATGATCTTGATGTGTTGACAATGATGCTCCTTTAATCTCACACCCATGCAACAGCTTCCATGCCCAGTTTTGAAGAAGGATTTATGGTTCACGTAGCCCAAGTTGGACGGAGCAGACGAGAAGTTCTTCATTTGCAACTAGCCAACATCACCATATGGTGATACACCCCACCTCGGGACTCCGATCGGAATAAGATCAAGCAGACGCAACAATTTGCCGCCTCAGCAAGCTGAAATCAGTGGTCACTTCAGACCGACCATCATACAATAACGGAGCGAGCGAGTCATTGTCAAGTCCGGTCTCACTGTGAACTGGGAAATGAGTGTCACTCTCATCTCCCGTTTCTGTTTATGGCAGTGGGTCTGCCCCGCCGGTAGTGCCTTCTTTGATTGGTTGAGAAAAGCTTGTCTTTTGTTGGTGCCTGATCTCCCGCCTGGTGTAAGCCTTGCTGCCTGGATGCTGCTTTCCTTCTATCAGCTGCGATATCCCTTAGAATCAATCAATAATCCGGGAACTGGTATGCATGACATTTGAGACCAATGGAGAGATTTTGTCCATAGCGTAAATTACCTACTTGAATTATAATCATAGTCCTGGTACGAACATCGGGTGCATTTCAAGCATGATCATGGCTGGATTGTACTGTTGTTTTCTTCCATGAACCACGAATCTCATATCAGAACTGTACTCCCTACTGAAGGCTACTTCTACAATATAAGGGATACTTTCCCAACAGCCTCTGACACTACTCATTTACATCTCGTTGTCGCCCTGTCCAAGGCGGTAGTAAACTGCCCGTCGTATGGCAAGGCGGACAGAACCCAGCCGCACCGCCCAACACGGCAAGAGGGGCGTCAGCAAACTGAGAAACAGCAATAATGGCCCCATGGAAGGATTGAAGCTGCTGCTTCGAATTGCATTTTGAAACGGACGAAACATGAAGCCCCCAAGCATAAGCAGTTTTGACAGCGGCCATATGCCAAGCAGATGTATACCAATCTTCCCCAGTCAGTACCTAGGTGAACTCCCGGCCCCAAACGGCAAACCTATCCACGAATTAATCTCCCTTCGCCGCAAGCGGCCCCCACCAGGCCATCTATCTCAGGGAAATGAAACCCTCGTATTTATTAGCCCCCCACCAGGAATCTCCCGAACCAGGCACTCGCCTTTTCTCAGTAACCCGTGCCCTGCGCGGTGGAAACTCTTGCCCGCTGATCACCGGATACAGTGGTTCTTAGCTACCGCTGCGATGGAGACAGCATTTGTCATGGGCCAATCAGAGCAAAGTCATGTCAGACTGTCTTAGACTTTGGTTAGATCTACAGGGTCTGGGCTTTGCCTTGTGATGTGTGAATTGTACAAATTGCTTAGGGGGAAACAAGAGACTCGTCATTGTGCTTGAAGAATTTCCGTCAAGATTCACACTCAGTTTGTAAGTCCTCAATAAAGGCACCGATAAACTACTGCAAGGAAGATTTCAGTAGTAACTGTGTAGGTTCTGTCACCCATCAGGCAACCCAACCCAATTCAAACTTAGCTAAAAATAGACTCCACCCAATCCGGCCACGACTCTCAGTCTCAAGAGTTAAGACAAGACACCGCACCAGACTAACTTATCTGACCTGACGCCCCCATTTCTCAATACAGACTGGCTGCTTAGATTGGCAGATCAGCAGCTTATCACTCTACCCTCAATGTTGGTTGGATGTCCGGTTGATACTACAACAGGGTACAGCCGCAACGTGACTGCTGCTGTGTTACATGCGGATGTCACCGGCTGCCTGTCCTACCACTTATAACTACTTTGACATACATTAAAAGGATAGAATATAGGGAAATGGAATTCTTTGTTTCTTTCATGTTCACATTCCAATATCTAGCAAATACATCACAACTAGTGAATACCAAGACTTCCATCCGGGCATGGTATTCATCAGCAGAAAAAGTAAAACTACACTATCCCCACTAGTCCGAGCCTGCTTTCCAGCCCCCAAGCACAACCAACCTGCACAGCCAAACGCCCATCATTCTTTTACTCGAAAGAGAAAAAGCGTGCAACAGGGTTCTGAGCAACGCGGTGAACCCAGCAATCTCATCAACACTGGACCCTAAGTCAGAGCGGGAAGCCAATCGGCTGCCATCGCCCCATCTCAGCGGAGAGGGTCCGGAGGGTCCATCCGTGGCGTCTGTAGGTCCATCTGACTGGCCATGTTTAGTCGGGGACAGGGCTAATTCTCCTTTCTTAGAATGCAGCTGGACGCCTTTAAGACGGGCGTGGACCCTGCAGAATTCAGGTGTAACTCACCTAGTCATTCATTATTCTTCATTCTTTCCATCCATACAGTACTCTAGATTTCCGGATATTGTTTTGTGCAGATTTCCTACTCGGTTTATTAACTATCCACATTCATTCATACATTCATTGAACGGCTATCCTGCGATGCATCAATAGACATTTACCACGATCACGACCAACCACTACCACAATCACAACTAAACTAAATTGCAACATAATGTCCACCATGTTAACCCGACCTACGGCCATCCTCATCTTCTCCCTCGTCTTCCTAAACCTCTACCTCTTCCACCGACTCATCCGCCAACCCGTCGTACCAATCTCACCCACCATCGTCCCAACCCCAAGCCCAGCGGCAGCAGAGATACAAGAAATACACCTACCACCACAACAACCAACCTAAATAACCACCACCACCACCGAAGACCCAACAACCCTATTCCCAACCACCACCCTCGCAACAATCACCACCCACACCACCACATCCATATCCACATCCACATCCACAACAACCTACCTTCACAAAACCCACACCCACCCCCAACCCCAACCAACCAGCCACTCTATCCCGCACAAACTCTGGCAAAAAACCGGCACCAAAGGCCTCACCTCGCAAGCCGAATCCTGGATCTCAACCTGGACAACCCTAAACCCACACCTTCGGCACGAAATCCTCACCGAAACATCCAGCCTCGCCTACGTGGAAACGAACTTTCGACCCATCTGGCCCGAAATCGCCGACCTATACACCTCCCTCTCCGTGCCCATCCTCCGCGCCGACCTCCTCCGCCTGCTAATCCTCTACATCGACGGCGGGATCTGGTCCGACCTGGACGTATCCTGCGAAGTGCCTATATCGCAATGGCCGATCCCGTCCACAGCGAACGTGGTCGTGGGGATCGAGTTCGACGGGTGGCAGTTTGCGTCGTGGACGGTGATGTCTACCGCCGGGAATGGACATATCTATCATGCGATTGAGTATGTGGCGGGACGGTTGGAGGGGCTTGCGAGGGAGAATAATGTGACTGTGGGCGAGGTGACGATGGAGATGATTCCGGATGTGGTGGATGTGACGGGGCCGCAGGCTATTACTGTTGCGTTGTTAGAGACGATTAGTGAGGAGGTGGGACGCGGAGTGGGCAAGGAGGAGATTGAGGGGATTGGGGAGGGCGGGGTGTTGCTCGGGGATGTGCTTGTGTTGCCTCAGGCGAGCTTTGCGGCGTTGCAGGGCGGGATGCCGCAGGGGCAGGGGGAGTATTTGGTTAGTCATCATTATGCGGGGAGTTGGAAGAATGAGGTGGGTGGGGAGGAGGGGGTTAAGGAGGATGATGGGGGGGAGGAGCAGGATGGGGAGGAGGAGGTGGTGATTGTTGTGGAGGGGGATGGTGATGAAAATGAGGGGAAGGAGGAAAGAAGTGAGTGATTAGGGTTGGTAGGAGTAGTTGGGATGATGTATATAGTATTGTACGCTTTTTGTATATAGTTAGGGTATGGTATTCTATGCTGTGCATGATGAGTATTATTGTCTTGGATTGTAGATGGGTTATGTAGTAGTATCAATCGTGATACTGATGCATGCTGTTTAGCACAGCTGGTAGGGCAATGTTTCACGTCTCACACGTGGCACTCCTTACTGTCAACTATGCAAGTCATCTGTGCAGTACATTCTAACACTATAATAGGGTCTAATATATCATACATCTGAGAAGGGTATCAACTCGGCAGCTCACTTGGCTGCTTTTGCCAACATCACACCCAAAGTTATCATAGATAACGTATCGGTCTTTATAGTAACCTCATCTTCGATAAAAGGAATCACATTCTGATACAGCAGTTAAGCTGAAGATAAAGTAAGCTCTAGTATAGAATACTTTAAGGCTAGTCTTATATTATCCTCTGAAGGTATACTAATAGCTCATACATGTGTCCAGTTATCATAAAAAGTAAGACCTGCTGAATTTCTATATCTGTATAAAAATGCTCATTTCAAAAAAATATGATATTCTATTACGACTCCTAGTTAAGAATCCCAGCTGGCCATCCAATATTCCATCGTAGGGCAGTACAACTGGGACTATCTACATAGAAAAAAAGGCACAACGCCCCTAATATATATATATATATATATCCAAGACAGATGTATGGTATATAATCATACATCCACCCAACCGAATCAACATATCCCCCTCCTACGAAATCCTCCCGCAGGCTACTAACAATCCATATCCCCTGACCACCAATGTCCGAAGTAACATCGTCCCCGCCGCGGCCGAGGCCTCATCATCAACGCTATACATGAGTCGTATACTGATGGCATGTCACCGGCGGTGTGCAGACGTGCCCGTCGTATATGGTCTTCTGTCGTATACGACTGAGTAATCGGGAATGGAGGCTAGATTGTGCTGATCCTGTGCGGTGGCTGAGAATCCCTTTTGTCTTGCGATTGAGAGTGGAGTGAAACATCTCTGGTAGAAAATTCGTTGTTGATGGGGCTCTTATGTAAAGGGGGGGATTGTCGGGCTAGTTAGTACGATCCTTTGGTCTTGGCTGATGGTTGGGTGGATTGTTCATGTAGGTGTGTGGAGGGATGGGAACTGGTTACACCGATTTGAGATCAATAAAGTTTGATGGCTTGGGAAGGAGTTGCTAAGCGAGAATAGGGTTCGACTTAGTGATAGGGGTAGTGGTGGTGGTGTTGTAGGTATTGGGGTGAAGTGAGCTGTGCATGTAGCAATCTCACTGCCAATGTTCTGACCGGAGAACAGTGTAGAGCGTTTGCAAGCGCCAGAGCACACTGACGGTCTGTGAGCTGAAACGGAAGGATGGAACTGGGGCTCTTTCTATGCCATACGTACGACATATCACAGATGGTGATTTACTGGCATGAGAGGTAGTTTCTGTCTGAGGCATTAATATCCCAACCAGGCAAGTCAATATCTTCTGCGATGGGATAGACTCACTCACCAATGGACCTAAGTCATGATGCAGTCTCAATAATATGTCAGGCAGGCTTAGGCAGGGATGTCTGACAATTTACAGCCTCAATTAGAGAAGTATATTACTGAGAACTCCGAATGACATCATCACCGATAGCCAATATATAAATGTCCAGTGCATAGTATTAACTGCTGCGATCATGACAGGTCGCATCAATAACGTCTGCAGGTGCTCGGAGACTTGCGCCCAATATCCGGATGATATAGAACCTAAAACTCAGGTCAGATCATATGTTCCGATGAAGAAGATGCCAGATATACTCCGTAGGCAGTAGGCAGTAGGCAGCCGAGGCAATGAAGGTACTAGATCGATCACACGCAACGAAGATCCAGTCTGCTAAACCCAAAGACAAACCTTCTGGCATATCTGAATGCAGTACGCTTAGCATCGGGATCCTACTGTCAACTCTGCACACTAACATCGAGGCTAATATCCAGGCACATCGCCGATCACAATGCTCCATTCAGGTCTATAGGTATAATGAAAGGAGAAACGTCATTAGTTACAAGGGTAATTCCCGGTCTGGCCCCGTCTCCATGATGCCTGGTACATTCCACGTCGGGGCCGCGACTATTCACCGGGTATGCAAAACGCCAGAGATATCAAACGGGGTGAAATCAACACAATCAAACAATTAGAGAAGAAAACGGTACATCTCGACCATCGTTGGTATGTCACAAGGATAGATGAATTAGAAATCGTCATATGCCACTCCCATCTGTACAACTCCGGAGCCAACACCATCAAGGAAATAGAAGTGCAAAGAAAGAACCTGATCTGCGCTGGATCCAGGGAAATCAATGACAAAACCAGTCCCATAAAGAAGAATTCGGGACGGCGAGAAACGACTGAGAATGATGGATATGCTGTCATACCAAGACGCCGTCAGATGTCGGCTTCGGCCTGCAACGCGGCTTCTCACGGTCAAGGCCGGTGCCAGCAAACAAAAACGAATGAACAAATCACTCTGGCATGGTTGGAAGTTGCCTGGTAATTCTGGGTGTTCCCCAAAAGCAAGCTTTTGATCGGGGTGGCGTGTTGTCCGAGTCGAACCTCGGTGGCCCAGTCGTGTGCGATTCTCATGTCAACGCCCTGAATGAAAGGCGGCCAGATAGGCGACATGCTATCTCGTATTAAAAAGCGCGAGCTTCTCAACGGGCAAAGAATAAAAAATCTCTATCGAACTGTCCAACAGTGGTCAAGTCATAGCGATGCGTTCCTCCTCCGGGTATAATGCCAGCCCTTCAGCTGATAATCTGCCGGGCGCCTTCTTTACCCAGCACACCGGGCTCCTGGGGCTTGGGGCTCCTATCGCGCCCCTTCTTCCTGCTGAGGAAGGCGAGCATGCCGCTATTGGAGCCCTTCCCCTTGACTGACCCGGTATCGTAGCCTTCGGCAGGCAGGGTGGAGCTATGATCCGCAAGCTCGCTCCAGCTACCCGCTTCTTCCAACACCATCTGTACCCCTCCGCCCTTGCTTTGTTTCCGGGTCGCGCCCCGCGGGCGCACGGCAGTCGGTGGCAAGGGACGGTGGAAGGGCGGGGCCGGCGGTGGGGGTGGAGGAGGTAGCGAGGCTTGCGTGGGGGCTTCGCTGAGAGGAGACGGGGTGTCAGGCTGAGTCAAGTGACTGACAGAGCCATCGTTTCGGAGAGGAGGCGAGTTTCTGGAGAGGTCGGGCTGTGAGACTTGTCGGGAATGCGTTGACGACTGCGTTTGGTGGATCGGCAGGCATTCTTCCGGGTTTCTGGCCAGGGTCAGCTAAAGCCACAAGACAAGATAGGCAAGGAGAACTTACGTTGATGCTGCAATCGCATCCGCAGCGTTGCTGGTGTTGGTTAGCACGGCATCCCCATCTCCGTTTGCTTGGAGACCAACGTACCCTACGTAGTTCACCTTTGTATAATCGAAGGGCTCAAACATCGTCTCAATGAGACGATGCAGTTCGTCCTCGCGAATTTCCTTAGCCGTCGCATCCTCCCGCAACTCGGCTCTCGGTTTTTGCCGGCGAGCTCTGGCCTCGAGCGGCGCCTCCTCCAAGAGTAGTTCCTCCAAGTCATATGTGGCGTCAAAGTTGGTCTTGTCGCTGGATGGACGGAACACGGGCGGGATTTCCTTCGCCTCCAGGGCAACAAAGTCGAGGTCGGCGAAAAACATATGCGAAGTGAAGCTCTCAAAGCTGATCGCACCAATTCGCTTCGACCGATCTCTTTCCATAAACGCCGACATTGCTCGGAGGCAGGGAACGGAGACCGCGGGGTTGGTGACGTAGTACTTTGGTTGCGCCTTTTTGATATTTTCGCTGAGCACGTCCTGGCTCCGACCTTCGAACGGGCGCTACAGGAGTCAGCAATGAACCAAACCGTCAAAAAAGTGAAGTGACATACCTTGTTGTAGATACACTCGTAGAATGTAACTCCAAGTGACCACCAATCAACTTCGCAATAGTATCCGCCTCCTTCATACACTTCCGGAGCGAGATACGCCAGTGTTCCCGATTTACTTGTGAGAGGTTTGCCGGGTCGAAAGTCGGAGGCGACGTTCTGTCCCGCGGAGGTCAGTTTCGAATCATCAGATCGCATGCGACCGGTAGACTTACAAAATCGGCCAAATGAACATGCCCCTCCGAGTCAAGCAGAATATTGTCCGGCTTGACGTCACGATGGATAATTCCCTGCGAATGAATGTACCTCAGAGCGCAACCCAGCTCAGCTATCCAGAACCTCACTGCCTCCTCCGTAAAACATTTCCGCGAGATGTGAAAACGGAGGTCACCGCCGTTCATCAAATCCACCACAATGTAACTTCTCAATTATCAGTGACTGCGGACGGATGATGGGGGTGTCGTGTTGGGAGAGCTATTGCAGGACGCACATATATTCAATGTCTTGGAAGCTGTATCTCAAGTTGCAAAGGAAGGCATGGTTGAGGTGCTCGAGCATCCGCCGTTCACGGATGATATTTCGTACGCTTTCCGACCGGACAACTACCCAAGAAACGAGCATCTAATGTCAGCGTGCATTGAGGCCCTCGATCGGCAGCCACATACCTTCTTCCTTCCGAATATATTTCAGCGCAAACGTCAACCCGGTGTCTTTCTTCTCCACGATGCGAACCTTGCCGAACGCACCCTTGCCAACCACCCGCAACAAACGAAACTGATTCAAGTTCACTGCGCCACTGTCAGCCCCTCCGCCGCCTATTATTGTCTGCCAACCCGATACGTACACTCATCGGTGGCAGCCACCTGTTTCCCTTGCGAGTTTCCCATTTAGACAGTTGTGTAACCACAGACGTTGGAGATCTTGTTCTCGGTCACCAATAGCAACATCCCACTGGAACCACAGTACTCTCGACGTTGGAATATGGAGTGCGAGGGGTGGGAGTCGAGAGAAATATCGCAGAGGCGAATCGAGAGAGGAGAGGGAGTGGTCGAGGGGGAGTAGGGGATGGATGGGGGGTCGAATTGATTGAGGGAGGTCGTAGGAGAGAAGGATAGGAACTTTATAGGCGATGAAGATGAGGTATGAACATGCAGACCTAGACAGGATGAGACAGGTGTTAGTTAGGAGGAAATAATTGCGGGAAGAGTGCAGAGGTCTATTGAGCCGGGGGAACGTGGGCGGAGGGGCTCATTTTCCCGATTCGCAAAGGAGATAGATAGCAGCAGACTTTGGGAGAAGTGAAACATACCCCAATGAAGAGCGGTGATGGCAGGAAGTAAAGGGAAGGGGAAAAAAAAAAACGTAGAGAGAGTTCTTGGATGGAAGACAAGTATGGAAAGTCCCGACGAGGACAACCAAACGGAGGCCTGGTCGGGGGGGAAGCGAGAGAGAGAGAGCGCGAGAGCGTGAGAGGGAGAAGGGGGGCGGAAAAGAGCAAGTGGAATATGGGATGGAATTCCGAGTAACAAGTACTAGCAAGCAGCGGCAGCACAGCAGCAGCAGCAGCAGCCAAAAGGTAAGAGAGGAACGGGGGCAGCCCCTAAGACGGAGAAGATGATGAGTTAAGTTAGTTACTTTTCTGACCAGCAAGGCGGGCCGAAAGTAGTCGGTCGCCTGTACACTAAAACTACCGCGCAGAAAGTTCCCTTACTCGCCCAGTTGGCCCTGCTGACGAAACCAACCAGGATGGGGCCCAGGGACTTTGCAAATGATGATGGTGATGGAGTTTGAGGTGTGATGTTTTCTTTAATTCTTGGGTTTTTCTCTAACTTACCTTTTTATTATTTTTGTTCTTTTTGAGTTTGGTCTTGTTTTGCTTCTTCACGGTATTAGCTTTCGTTCTGGAACCCAGCCAGAAGGAATACGACAATGCAGAAACCTCCAATGCAAACAGAAACAAGAGGAGGGAAAGGGGGAAAGAAATTTGTATGGAAGAGGAGAGAGAAAGCGAGACGAAGCGATAGAGGGAAGATGAGCTGTCCCCAATACGAGGCGTAATGGCCCAGATGACTTGGATTAAACTATGGGGTTCAACCGGAGGGGTTCTTGGGTCGGCACTGGGTAAGCGAAGTCGAAAGTCTGGAGAAATCCAAGATGAAGCGATGGATGGAAAACCTTCGTGGCTTGGAACCGGCTACACGGTAAGACACGGTGTATATTTACAAGCTCTGACCAGTTTAAAACCTCTACAAAATAGACTTATCTTGACTAGCAAGAAGAGATGTGGAAAGACATAATATGAAAACAAAAAGAGAGAGAAATAGCGGCGGTGAGGAAATGGATTAGGGTATACGGAGTGGAGGATAATTAATACTACCAAATAATTGGAAAAGAAAATAATAATTCTAAAAAGAAAGTAAAAATAAGAATTACTCAAAAAAAATTTACCCAAGTGAAGATACCTACTACTCCTTCACTTAGTTAAATGAGATGGAGTTATTCTGATGGAGACTACAGAAAAGGGGATGGTTTAAACCCAGGAGAAGTGCCGCTTGGGCCCACGAGGGAAAGGCGCGCCGGCAAGTGGAAAAAGAGATACGGAGGTAGACTATGGAGTCGCAAGGGCGAAATGCGAATGGGAGACGGCCTGGATGGAGCAAGTCAAACAGAAAAGACTGGGCCTGCGGTGGAGAGCAGCAGCTTCACTAACTAAGTTAAAAGTGGTGGACGCCGTGGGTGACATCGCTAGAAGGGATGATGCGCCGAAGAGGTCTGGAAAATCTGCACCTGCAGGCAAGCAGATGGAGGGCTGTACTATCTATCTCTCCTGATGCAGCAATAGTTTGTGTTTGCCAGCCTTGTCGGTCGTACTTTTTTTTCCCTTCTTAATTTTTTTGAATTTTACCAACATACCAGAACCCTACTAAACCTGCACCAGGCAAGGAACATCCATCGAAGCACCTTGTTTCCTTCCCCACTGCTGCCGACCGAGAGTTTGCTTTTCCCTTAAATCCCCTGTGCGCCTCTTTGCTTCTTCCTTTGCTTGTTCTTTGTCTCTTCTCCGCCTCTTCCAAACTTTCTTCCCGTCAATACCATCTGTCTGGTATTTGGTCTTTTTTTCTCGATTTTCTTTCTCTCCCACCGCCATCCTTTCCGCCTCGTGCCTTCAACCCCCATCCCCAATCTGAATGGCCCCTACATGCCAGCCGAGTGGCCCCAGAACTAGTATCCCTCTGACTACATAGTACATAGTACCTCTGGCCTGGCCCATGTCAGACCTCCTGGAAACCCTTTTCTGAGGTTGTG
This sequence comes from Aspergillus luchuensis, assembly GCF_016861625.1. Lineage (NCBI taxonomy): Eukaryota > Fungi > Ascomycota > Eurotiomycetes > Eurotiales > Aspergillaceae > Aspergillus > Aspergillus luchuensis. The sequence continues at coordinate 1,821,495 of NC_054856.1, read as the reverse complement.
CGTGGCTATAGCTCGTGGCCGCCACGTTTTTGATTGACCAACCGCGCGACCACTTGGCCAGTCATACCAATGGGAATGCGCTGCCCAGCCTTGGTGCTGATGAAGTGGCGGTTGGGGCCAGAGTCACCACACACACACTTCGTACACCATCCAAATTGCCCATGCGTGTTTCGCCTGGGAGGGGTTCTATCTGGTCTGGACAGGCCTCAAGCCTCTTTCTGTCTTATCCTCTCGCCCGCCATAAGTCAGATAGATGTCCCCTATATTTCGCACGAACTACGAATAATTCGCAGATCATCTGGGCTGGTTTGACTCTCACGCTAGTTGCATCTTCATCCCGGTCCAACCTGGTCTGGCGTTTCAGGTCGCCGTGGCCTGGGCGCCTGCATCGATATGATCCCGGTCAACGTAAAAGCAACCAGGGTGCTGCACTCTATCTGCTTGTGCCACGCAGCCCACGCTGGCCAATCCACTATCCCTTCTTCACCCCCATGCCTGCACTAAGGTTCTGCAGCAACTATAACGACTGCCACCATCACCTCGTATCCTTCGGAAAACAACTTGATGCATCAAAAAGCTTCACTTCCTCCCCAGGAGCAGGAGTCCCAATATACTGGCTTCCCAACCTGCTGATGCTTATTGATTAATCCCACCGCACGATCATCCACTTAGCGGGGCGGGTCCGACCCCCAAATCCTTTTTAGCCCAGAGATTTGGTGGACCCGGCCGCCCATCCCATCCAGCTTCGTCTCGCCAACGGTGCTGATCTTCTGAATCTAGACAATTTTGAGCTTAGACTTGGCTGCGTAGGCTCCCCGACACCAAACTTAGCTTTCCCCCTACTCCGTCTCGGCATGGTGCATCCTCGCCCCGTAGTCCGCTTTCAGGATGCCACGGTCATATTCGGTATGTTCAAAGCTAGGACAGCTGCCGGATGTCTTCCCCGGTGCTATAGTTAGATTTGCTATGGCCCTAGCCGATGTTTTTCCTTGCACGCGCTCGATACGGGGTACATGTGGATGCAAAAATAGGAGCAAAAAAGATATGACAAGAGTGGGACTCGAACCCACGCCTCTTTCGAGACTGCAATTCATCCAGTTGAACTGGACAAGCTATTCACTTGAGTGCAGCGCCTTAGACCACTCGGCCATCTTGCCTTGATGACTAACTTGCCACTTTTGTGGCATATACTGCAAGGAAATACACTCGAAGCAAATGGACCTGTCATATTTCGGAAGTCAAGATACAGTGTTGTTATCTCGACCTGTCAGTTCCGTTAAGTCCCTCATCAATAAGATAATTTTCTCCGCGATCAGCCTTACTGGAAAACAGCATCATTTCTTCAGGAAAAGGCACGAGGTTATTTGTGTACGCGGGACTGGAATGTGACAGTCGCCCTGCTTTTGCCCGTGAAGATGAGTAGTTCCCCACCCACATTTCATCTACAACTGCACTGGATACACAACACCACATGGACCCAGCCTACAGTATAGTGTTATTCGATGGTCAAACTAATAAGACTTCCTTTTACTGCATGCGCTATTCATCCATCCATGCGCTGTGGTGATGGATATGAAAATGTGTCTTTCTATGGTAGCCCACATATAATAAACCACAGGCATGTATATTAGTTTGTTCAAATTCAGCATACTATCCACCTAACTACACCATCGTATGATCGAGCGAAAATAAAAGAAATAATCGGTCAATCGATCAAATACAATCATCTGTAGATTCCATACTCCCCAAAATATCCTCCAAACCCAGAGTACAAAACCAACACAACATATTCCCATTTACAATGATACCCCCCTTCCATCATGATTCCCAATAAGATACCTACAATGCGAAGCAATCGATATCAACAGGCAAGATGGCCGAGTGGTCTAAGGCGCTGCACTCAAGTGAAATATCTTGTCCAGCAACAGCTGGATAGCATTGCAGTCTCGAAAGAGGCGTGGGTTCGAGTCCCACTCTTGTCATAATCTTTTTTATCCATTGATTTTCATTCTTTGATCACATGTCATTCACCCCTGCCACCAGCCCCACCCCCAACCCTCTCTTGATCCGAACTTTCGGAAAAACAAGGTACTGAATAGGCAAGATGGCCGAGTGGTTTAAGGCGTCGCACTTAAGTCGTTGAAACTTTCCTGGTTTGGTTTATTAGAACTGGACTGGTAAATCGTTTGGCGGAAATGCGATCTCGTAAGAGGCGCGGGTTCGAACCCCGTTCTTGCCATTTCTTTTTTTCCCCACTTTCCTCCTCCTGTTTGTTTTCTTTTCATGTTTGTTGACTTTATTTAGTTGTTATCATCGTTACTATGACATACGGACAATTATGATCATTGCTCTTCAACTCTTGTACTATTAACATATCGCGTTGTATCTATCTATCACTATTAGGACGAATAACAAGTACAACAAACACTACTACTGCATACTTCAAATCCTAGCAGTAGGTGAACATCCTGAAAATAATATATGAAACACAGACCCTATATAAACTTCACAGACTATTAATATCCATTCCCCATACCGCCTATCTCTGTCCCTCTCCCCCGGGTGGATTGAGTCTAAGCTCGTGGGGATGTCATGCAGGGATCAATCGGGGTTAAATGGATAGGGGTCATAATGTGCAGTATTATGGATCTATCATACTATCTTGGTTATCTATGTCTTTGTGTCTTAGTACTGGTGTTTATAGTTAGGTCTGTGAGGTGTGCTTAAGTTGGATCATAATATGGGATGTATGGGTGGGGCGGGCTGTCAATATATATTTACTCCGCGGTTGGGGACTCTATGGTACTATTGACCAGCACTGAGAATGAAGGAAAGAGAGTTATCTATTGCCCAAAGTATATTATGAGATGTGACTATGGTTTCTTCATGAGAGCGATATTTTGATCAACGAGAAAAATAAATTGTAGGTTTTTGTAGAGACGAAGGAGGGTATTTATGGCTCTTATATAACTATAATGTAACTAATAATAACCTTTTATAACTGCAAATAACTATCCAAATAACTATTAGCTGTCTTTTTTATACCCTCCTCACGCAGCATCTGGAGCTTTAATCCAATGTTGATGTACTATCAGTACTGCTACTGCTACTACTAAATGCTCATTGTATGCCCAAAAAGACAATTTCAAATTTTTTTTTATCCCAACCAACAAAACAATTACCTACTTACAATCGAAGAATCAAACAACCAACTCCCCACTCATAACCCGCACCGCACTTCCCCTTAACTCCACCGTCTCAATCTTCTTCTCACCACCAGTACTATTCGTACTAACAGCAACACTGATATCCGATCTCCTTCCCATCTCCACTCCCTGCACAATATCATACTCGACCTTCCCCTCACCAGCATTAGTAAGAGCCAAATAACTCGACAATCCACTGGCCGCACTGCCCGTCGCCGGGTCCTCAAAGTTCCTCAACAACATCCTCGACCGGATGACCTTCTTCCCTGTCGCCTCATCATGAACCCCAGGAACATAGAAGTAAACGACAATCAGACCAGCACCTTCCCACCCCTCATCGAGGTATCCGCCTTGCGAGACAGATTTGCAGGGAATGACTTCCCCGCTCACGGGGGCTTCCGTGGCAGCCAGCGCCTCCAAGCTGGGCAATTCAACCAAGACCTGGCTCATGCCTTTGACGATGGAGAAGACGGGGAAACTAGCATGCTTCTCCTTGGAGAGGAAAGGGGTCAGAGAAGGATGCAATCTCAGCATCTCTGACAGCGGGAACCGCGAGGAGTGAATGTGCACGTTGTGTGCGATTTGAGCGGCCACTACGCCGCCATCTGATGAAGGCGATACGCGAGAAATGGCGAATGGACCGGCTTTCGTGAGAAGAGTCGTGACATCTTTCCTGTCGGACTCTTCCGGAGAATGCTGCAGGAACCAGGAGACTGCGCCGATGGTGGGGTGGCCGGCGAAGGGGAGTTCTTCGTCTGTAGTGAAGATGTCGATTTTGCGGACGGAGGGGGTGGCGGGGTCTGTGGGATGGATGAAAATGGTTTCAGAGAGGTTGAATTCGCGGGCGATAGTTTGTTTTTGGGATTGTGTGATGGTGTTGTTGGTGGGGAGGAAGACCACGCCCAGCGGGTTGCCGGAGTAGGGGGTGGTGGTGAAGACGTCGAGGGTGAGGAAGCGGAGGGATTGAGACATTTTGATTGTTGATACTATATATTCGATGGAGGCAGATGCGATTGCATTTAAGGGTTGAGAAATGAATGGGACCATGGACGGTGCCGAAGTATAGATATAACTGGGAGGAGAAAAGTGTATGAGTCATGACGTGAAGGGATTGGATCAGGCGATGGTGGGGAATCTCCACGCCCTCCGAATAGCATGCGGATATCCCAGGAACCATTCTTCTCCAGCTCGGTTAGAAGTGATGGCTCCACTAGAGGCTGCAAAATGCCGGCACTTGTGGATGGGGTTTGATTTGACAGTTTGGATGCCAGAAACTTCTGTCGGTGTGCGGCATGTTCTCCCCGGTGCTTGCACGTGGAATGCTAACCACGTCTGTTGGCGGGGACTTTTAGTTTACTGGTGTGATGCATGATATGCTTGGAATGCAGTAGCAGCTGATCGCATCTTAATTGTATCTTCAGTAGCGACCTGGGTAGATCCGGCGTGAATCAGCAAGTTACATTGCAACCGCTACTTCCATTAGGAATGCTGCAATGTGCCCCACGACATCGTTGACAGGAATCTCGAATGCTAAGTAAGCATCTAGACTCATGATTTAGTTTTCAGCTCAGAGACTACCGCAAATTAGAGTCCCTTGCTTTTCGCAGGTCCTGGGAATTGCGCGACCACGTGTCTCTTGAACCATTGCTCGTCCTAAGCAAGGGGAAGTTCTGTGGATGGCATACGCTAAAGACCCGGCACCATCGACTGACCCACCAGACGAGCTTATTTCAGTAGTCTGATGTTGCCAGATCAGCTGTAAAAGAGTAAAATCAAACTAGAACCGAACTTGAGATTGGATGGCTGCCTACTCCAACATTGAACTTCAAGCATTGAAGGAAATGCATAATAGCAAAGGGCCTTATAGCGCTGACTAGCATAATCAGTGCCCAGGAATGCATAATTGCTTCTGTTGCGCCCGGGTAGTCTAGGTGTACAACACAGAATCTAGTGCTCACATGGCTCGGGCAACAGTTATGTTGGCTAAGAAGGGATGGTGAGGATGCCCATGTTTCAATCAAACAATCGAGACCTTCTACAGGAATTTGTATCATATAGCAAAAGCCACAGATAGTTGCCTAAAACAACGGGCTGTTGGGTAAGAAGTGAAGTTGATTTCCTGTTTGAGTAGGCGAGAGGTAGCTTGACTATGTGAATGCTCTGACACCACACAGGCAAGCTTACCTGTCTAGGTAACTCTTTGATAAGAGAATTACCTAGCTAGTTGGTTTCAGAAGCACAAACCTCATGCTTAGTTGCCTGTTGTGCATGAGTCAGCATCACAGCCCCATGCCGAAATAGTGTTGATGACGAAGTATCGTCGAAGAGGCATAAAGGCAGGCTGTGCAATAGTACACTGCTAAGGAAGATGTCAAAAGAAGAAAGATACACTTGTTTCATGTCTAGGTTTGCCACGAATACACGTAAGGAGGCGAGAGAGGATCCTGCATAACTCTGATAAGCTGAGCCACGGCTGTTGTCGAACCTGAGCGGGACCGACACGTTGTTCGACCGCATTTCTGATGTCATTCGCGACATGATCTAATTTTGACCACTCACTGCAAAGTCTGTTATCTCGAGAATTTCACATCAGATCCTAAACAAGTAGGCACTGGGATGATGTTGGTTGGTCAGCCGAGACTCTACTTCATTTGCAGATAATGTAAGGGATGATATAAGTAGGTGCGGCTCGTATTGGTCGTCAAAGGCTCAAGAAGACGCTCACTGAAGCAGAGCCAAGTATAACCAACAAGGCTTGTCCAATGCTTTGTGGTGACCAAGCAAGCCGTGAGGATCGACACGGCTCCTGGTCCATCTTATGTACATATACGAGAGGGAGTTTGTGGTCTGACGGCTTGCAGTGGCTCATTTGTATCAGAATGCCGCAGGGGATGTCTCTACTCGTGGGCCAGAGAGGAATGTGTTTCGCGTGGGAGACAGTGCGATCTGGTTGTTGTGAGGGGAGTCTGATCGACACCGTGATATCATATCTAACTGGCTTGTCATATTCTGCAGGCTACGCTGTTCGCTTAGCTCAGAATCCGGCTCAGGGCGTTGATCCCGTCTGGGTTACGACCAGTAAAGTCAAAGTTAGGTTAGAGGGTGGGATGAAGCGTGAAAAATATTGAGAGAATGGTTTAGCCCCAAGAAGGTAGACGGGTGGGTTGCCGGGAGAATCCTCCAGTAGCCCTGAACTGCTGGACACGAGGAAAGTATATCGAGATACTGTGATGCTAAACAGAAGTAGAAGGTGGCAAAGTGCTGATCGTTCGATCTGACACGCTCTCCCCACCAAACAGACTCGGATTTCGTCCCATCGCTGTTGCGGGTAGGGATCATCAAGGCTCCACTTGGTAGCAGGTGGAAAATAGCCACGGATTCTGGCATTCCTTCGTCGGAGAGTGATAACCTCCGATGCCTCGGGATAGATTCTGCTTAATCTAACATCGGCGTTTAGATTCCGGAAGACGCCATTGTAGAAGCTTTAAAATATCCGAAGTGATTCTTAGTCTAGCAGTTAGTCGAAGCGAATAGAGAGATAATATCTACTATCTCCATACGAGGGATTTTCTAGGGATAGTGACCGACCACGCAGTACTATGGTGGTAGGAGAATCGATCGAGATCGCCCGGTCACACGTGGTCGCAGCGCCACGAGCAAACCGATAAGATCATGGTCTGGTGGAGGAACCTAGTAGGTAACAGTTTCGCCAACCTCTAACCGGACTGGTAGGGCGACCACTCAGGCCGATCTTGCCTGTGCTTGGTCTGCCCACGCGAAGAACGTTGTAGGTGACTACGAAATGAGGGTGGGACTGAACCACAGCAGGAATTGTTGACTGAGGGAGGGAGAAAGAGGGGAAGAAGGAAGGGGGTGGGGACTTGCAGCCGAGCAATAACCGAATCATATTTGTTGCGAGGGGAGGAAGGTATCTTGAGTTCGAATCTGACCACAATAGCGGGCAAAAAGGTTTAGAGTGTTTCAGCGGGATGCGGGAGCAAGAAGCACCGCGACCAGCACAAGGCCGATGGAAGCAGGATTGCGATGGGGGCCAGAATGGGTGCATATGCCCGGGTGGGCTTAGCATGCACCAGCCCTGACCAGCGGGCTTGCTGACGTCCTGTGCGGAGATCCCCCATCGTCGTTTCGTATTCCTTCTGATTCATCGCAACAGGAATTAGAAGGATCTGGCCTGCCTGGGAGGATTGCGTCGAATATGCTGCAGCATACTACTTACTAACTTACCTGTCCACAACCCCTGTCGTTCGTTTCCTTGCGTCTAGCGGATGACCGGATCCAGCTTATTATTATCATCTCTTGCCGCCGAACAAACAAGAGATACTTCTTCCATCGTCATCGCAATTCATCCCAACGTCGAAGATTCAACATCACCATCTATCTACAAAGAGAAACGAGAAACAATAAAAAGAGTGAAAAAAGCGATAAACACAGACAGACAAAGAAAGAAAGAGAGAGAATTACAGAGTCAGCTCGATCATCGTGATGGAACAACGCAGTTCCCCGGCCAGATCGCTACCCCCGCGAAAAACCACCACGACTCCCCAACTCAGTTGCGAACTCTGCCGCAAGCGCAAGGTCAAGTGCGACAAGCTCACCCCATGTACCAACTGTGCTGCCTCGGGCACGGTCTGTGTCCCCATCTATCGCACACGACTGCCCCGAGGCCGACATGCCACTCGTCCGCGTCGAGTGTCATCGCCTCCGCCCACATCAGCTCCTGGGGACACCGACCGGATGATCCAGCCCACGGTCCCCGTCAATGAGGATCTCCAGGAACGAATACACCGATTAGAAGCTCTCATCCAGGGGATGAGCTCCCACTCCCATACACGAACTCCGTCCGCAACTTCGCGGGAACAGGTGGGCTACACCCCTGCTATTTCAGCCTCGCGGAATGCTGACCTCGGTAATGACCAGTCCGTCCAATTATCCGACACTTCCACATTCCAAACGGCTCCTGATCCTAATACTTCCCCCATCCTAAATAGTTCTATTGTTTCTAAGCGTCTCATGTTGCAACGGCCCGATCAGTTCTGGGCCGACTTGGTGGATGAAGTAGGTCTGCCAACCTGGACCAGGAAGGAAAGAATGCTGACGCGGACACATGCAGATTCACGGACTCCGCGATGTGGTCGAATCATCGCTGGCCGGAGGACAAGAGGGCCCGATCCCTTCCTCCGACTCAGCCAAGGCTGAGCCACCCAATGATGACGGAATCGGGGTTCTTGGCCTGGGGGCTAGCAATCCTTCTGCAGCCCTACGGTCCATGAGTCCGCTGCATAACCCGGTGGTCGCTCGTCAGCTCTGTGAAGTGTACCTCCAACAAGTCGACCCCGTGATCAAGATTCTCCATCGCCCGTCGCTGAACCGATGGATGGTTCAGGGCGAACCCTATCTGGCGTACGCCGATGGCCACCCTTCAGTAGAGGCACTGGGTTCCGCCGTCTGCTACTCGGCTATTAGCAGCATGACGGAAAACCAGTGCTCAGTAATGTTTCATGCCAGCAAGGCAGATTTGTTGGCTGAGTCTCGTGTGGCCTGTGAGACGGCCATTGGCCGTGCAGGTTTGCTCACCAGCCGCGATATTACCGTCCTGCAAGCGTTTATTCTGTATCTGGTATGAATCGGACCTGACCCAGAAAGGAGCGAAATCAAACTGACTTTCTTTAGGTAGCTAGGAGATCGGAAGATCGGACTCCAGCTGTCTGGACTCTGATCGCGCTGGCTGTACGAATCGGAAAAGGCCTCGGTCTTTATCTAGATCCTGAGACAGAGACCTTTTTCGATCAGCAGATGCGGAGGCGCCTGTGGTTCACCATTTGCCTGATGGATTTGCAGGCCTCATTCGGTCAGGCATCCGAGCCACTTATCAGCGTCGACGAGTCGGCATCCACAGCTCTTCCTCACCACATCAATGACTCGGACTTTGATCCGACCACGGCTGCACACTGCGACCCCAACCGGGAGGGTTTGACAGACACGACCTTTGCGCTGGTTACCTACCATGCACAGCGTACGGGTCGTCTTCTCAACTTTGCTCAACACGATCGCAAGGTTGATGGGGGCATTTCAACACCCGCATCCTCTACCTCCGGCACTTCAACATCCCGCTCCCGCACATGCGACCCCAATTGGCCGCAACAGCAAGCCCGGCACTTTGAACAAGAAGCACTGCGACTCCTCCATTTCTGCGACCCCGGCACCTCTGCGTATGCGTGGTTCACCTGGCACGGCACGCAGAGTCTAATCGCGACGGTACGACTGGCAGCCGCGCGGCCGCTTCAGTGGCACGGACGAGCACCGCCGCCTCGCCGCGAGGGTAACACCGAACTGCTGCGTCTCTGCCTTCCCGTGCTGGAGAAAGCGCAGCTCATGCACACAGATCCCCGCGCCGAGGGCTTCCGCTGGTACGTGACAATTCCCTGGTACGCACTGGCCATGGCTCTGGCGGAGTGCTACGTGAGCAGCGACACTGCCCTGGTGCGGTACGCCTGGCCGCTGCTCGAGTCGTCGTACCTGCAGCATGAGGCGACGCTGGGACGGTCCCTCGGCGGCCCGTTCGGGCAACTCATGCGGCGTATGAGAGAGAAACTGGCGGTACCAGCCGCACTTCCACCGAGCAGTCTCCCTAGCACCAACTGGAGCCCAGCCACTCCGCCAACATTCCCGGGCGTGCCTCGGCCGCAGAGCAGTAATGATGACCGACATGTGTCCGGTTGCTCTTGGCCGGTGCCCACCGGATCCACCCCGCCTGCGGATCTGGGGATGCCGTCCCTCCTTCCGGTATCCACCTGGGAGGCGCTCTCGCCGCCGTCGTTGGACAACCCTTCGCTCTTCGGGGTACCTCCAACGACGACGGCGGTAGCGGACGGAATGGATCCGGGGGCGGATATGATGTGGGAGGAGCTGTTCTCGGGGATTCCGTTCAATGAGATCGCGGGGCCGGATATGTTCTTCTTTGATATGAACTGGGGGAGTTAATAGTAGCTGGTGTGGCTTGTTTAGTGCTGTTTTGCTAGTAACGATGATATGATTGTGAACGAAGCGAGAATCTTAATCTAGACACACTTGGCGATTCCTTTCGGACAAGACATGAACCTGTTTAGTAGTTCTGGGTGGAGGGGTTAAAACCCGCAAAAGACGATTAAAAGCCGATGCCAGTGCTTAACTACTTATAGTTCTCCCTGGTGTTGATGATACAGTAAGCAGACTGTTCAATTCTGAAACAAAACCGAGTACTAAATGCTCCTCTAAGCCTAACACAGCAAAAGATCCCCATGTATCTACCACCGTACCTCTCCCTCTATCCTTCCCTTCCCCTACCACATCCCCACCCTTAAGCACTAAACCAGTAGCCACTACTCAAACCCCTCTAAGCATCAAAAATCGGCCTCTTAGCCCTAAAAACAAAAACACTCCCAACTACCCAAGTCTGCACCTCCCAAAAATTCTCCCTAAGGGCCTTCTCAAACTCAAACGCATTATCCTCCTCATTATGAAACACCCCATGATTCAAACATCCACGTCGAATAATCGCCGCAAACCAATTATCCTTCCTGACCCCCTTACCCAGCACATTCGCACCATGAACCACCCCGTCCTCCGTCATGTATTTCTTGATGTGCGTGAAGATCTTGCATTTGCTGGCCATGGGGACGGGCAGGCAGTGCAGGAGGTAGTACATTGAGACGGAGTCGAATTTTTGCTTTTCGTTGGTGGAGTAGGTGTCGGGGAAGGGGGATGGTTGCAGGATGTCGGTGACCATGCCGTGGGTTTGGGTGGAGGGGTGTTTGCAGCGCGCTAGGGCCACGTTGAGTGCGTGCGTTTCGTTGTCCACGATTGTGAGGGTCGTGCTGGACGGGATCTGCGCTTGGTTAAGGTAATAGCCGGTGCCGGCGCCGATGTCCAGGTGGTTTTTGCCCACGTTGGACCGGAATAAGGGGATTAGGTAGGTGCTGATTCGGCAGCCCCAGGCGAGGGTGCTTACGATGCCGAGGACCCAGATGTCGTAGATGAAGAGGCGCCAGGGGGTGTAAATTTGTTCTTGGGGTTGGGGTTGGGGTTTGGGTGGGGTGGAGGAGGTTGTTGTGGTGGTTGTGGTGGTTGAGGACATCTTGGATTGATTGAGTAAAGATTTGATTGATTGAAGTGATGAGCTTTGCTTGCTGTTTGAGTGGTTGCGTTGCTATGATGGTGAGGTTGTTCGTGGCGGAGAGACATTTTATACTCCCTCCTCGGGGAGTATACAGTGTCAGATCGGACAGGACTTCGGAAAACGTCAAAGACGCAGTTGCATGCCACATGGACATGAAACTGATACAGAAACAGGAATAGAGTTAGAATCCGACGCAAAACTGAGCGGACAACTAAGAATTTACTCCGACCGGCTTTTGATAATGTCATGATCGGATTCCCATCGTGGGGGCCAAACACATCTAGTCAGACTATACACCGAGCGAATGCTAATCCGTCCGGCAGAAATTGAGAGAAAGTGATAAAATAGAGCATGTCATGAAGAGTAGAACCATAACAACACATTGCCTATTCTCTACTGATCGAAGACAATGACCCCTCCCATCCTCATCATCGGCGCTGGCCTCTCCGGCCTCACCGTCTCCCGCATTCTCACCAACGCCTCCATTCCCAACATCGTCTTCGAAGCCTCCACCCCCGACCGCACCCAAGGCTACGCCATTAGCCTCCGCGAATGGGGCTACACCTCCCTCCTTACAGCCCTGGGCGACCTGCCCCTCCGCAGTCTCACCCGGGGCGTCGCCCCGGACCGCATCCTCGGCGGAACCGGCTGGATCGACCAAGCCCTCCGGGACAACCATACCGGAAACCTGCTAGTCGCTCCAGACCCAGAAGTCAAGCAATGCATCGTGCGGGCAAACCGGAATGCCCTCCGCACCTGGATCGCCGATAGCGGCGACGAGGAAGTGGACATCCGCTACGGCCACCGTCTCCGCAGCGTGCAGGGCTCAATGGGCAACGTGACGGCCACTTTCGAGAACGGCGCAAAATACCAGGGCTCTCTTGTCATCGCAGCTGATGGCGTGCACTCTACCGTGCGCTCTCAGATCCTGCCTCATGTGAGCCCGGATATTGTGCCCGTGGTGGTGTACCATGGCGAATTGGAACTCCCGCGCAAGGAATTCGATGATCTGATCCGTCCGCACTCCGGACCATCGAATATTCTGGCTGGTGTGGGCGATGGGTTTAATACCCCCATTACTGTTTGTAATATCACCCCGACGCATGTCCATCTCGACTGGTCGTATTCGAGACCGAGTATAGCCAATAAGGATACCGAGGATCCCCTCTATCGGCCGCATGTCTCTGCCGCGGAGGCTAAGCAGATTCCTCCGGCACTGCTAGAGGAAATTGCGTCTCGGGATCTGGCGAGGCCGTGGTCCCAGCTGCTTAATGCTGAGGCGTTGCCGACTCATCGGGTCTTCAACTGGGTGAGTCGGTGTGTGTCGGTGACGAGGGAGGATGTGAATGCTGCGCAGAAGCAAGGTGTAGTGTTTATTGGGGACTCGTGGCATGCGATGCCGATTTTCGGAGGTGAAGGGGGTAATCATGCCTTAGTTGATGCGGTGGAGCTGGCGGAGGCGTTGATGGGTAAGGAAGGGGAGTTGGATGCTGCTGTGACGGGGTACTATGATCGTGCGTGGAGACGCTGTCAGGAGGCTGTGAGAAGGTCTAGGCAGAGGTTCTTCCAGTTGCATCGGCCTATGAGGGAGTGGATGGAGATTGCGGAAAAGAAGAAGATGATGACTGCGATGAAGGAAGTGGAGGCTCATTGATTAACAGCTGTATCTGGTGTGCTGGGAGTTATGTCTGGATGTCGAGATAGTTCATTTACGTTCCCACTGAATTTGGAGTTGATTTTATGCAGTGAATTGATAGCTTGTGGGATAACCCATATAGTGTTTGCTATGTTTACCACAATATAAGAATTGTCAATACTATGTTCGGTCGTCAACTATAATAGGAACAACTGTTCTAGTAACAATAATGGGATTATGAATCTGATTTTCCGAGTCATGAACTGTGCTTGCGACATATTGGTCAAGAATGAGAGTAAGCCACGATTTTATTATCACGGAGCATTGGTCTAGCTATTCAAACTGAAGGACTGTATTCAGCACAACAACTGGTATGAACAAGAACAGCAACTAACTACAAACAGAGTATTGAAATGAATCTACAACCTCACCGCAGCTGCAGCTGGCTGCCCCACTGCAAACCACCGTCTCTGATTCGGCTCTCCCTCAAACCCAACCTTCCGGTCCTCCGCCAACTTCCACAAAACCTGACTCAAGAACGGCGTCAAAGCCTGCTCAACCTCATCCGGAATTCCTCCATACATAGAGTTAATAAGCTCCGGAAACGTTAAAGCGCCGGCACGACGCCCTCCCCCGGTCGCTGCCATCCTCGCCCGACTTCTCTCCAACGCGGCCAGTACCTGCCGCATCCTCGACTCTTTATGCTGAATATATTCCTTCATCTTAGCCGGAAGATCCTCGATGCGTGTTCCATGCGCTGGGTATCCAAGCGCGCAATTGAGGTCCGCCATGCGTGACAGGCTGGTCATATACGTCCCTAAATCTTCCACGACGGAGTAACCGTGTCCCAACACATTGTCCCCGGTGAAGAGGGCGTTTTCTTCCTCCAAGAGGAAGCACATGTGGTCAAAGGCGTGGCCGGGAGTAAAGACAGCGCGGATAGTTGCGCCCTCTACTTGGAACTTTTGGCCATCGTGGATGGCTTGTTGGCCGAGATCGGGGGTGTTTTTGTATACTCTAGAGGACAGTTCGGGGTTGTAGCTGATGAGGTCGGGGACTCCGCCGGTATGATCGCCGTGCCAATGAGTGAGCAGGACGTGGGAGATTTCTAGACCGTTGGATTCTAGTTGTTCCGTGAGAGCTTGAATCCAGCTTGCTTCACCCTGTTCGGCGTTAGAAGTATTCATAGCAGGAAGGTAGAGGTGGACTACCTGGCTGGTGTCAATGAGAATTCGGAATTTGCCCGTCCCCACGAGGTACGTGTTGGTCCCTTGCAGCTGCATGCGCCCGGGATTGCCTCCGAGAATGCGCATCACTCTCTCGGTGACTTGCTGGACTTCGGGAAGACGAGGCAGGTTGGCTTCCTGGCCGGACAGGTATTCCTGCCAGAAGGACTGAGCGAAGGGGATACGGAAGGCCATGTTGAGATACCAGCTCGTAGCGACTATTCACTCATCCCGTCAAATCCTGGATATGGTTGAACTGGGCCCATTTTGTTGTTCTATACTATCTTCAAGGCTTCTATTTGGTTCTGGAACGGAGTTTAATCGGACACACGTGGAGGCCATGCCATCCGAGCAAATCTGACATCAGCCCCATTTGTCCGTCCGATCCTGCCACTTTTCTTCGTCATCCAATCCCACGAATACTATCATTCCTCTCAGAGTACCTGAAACAAAGTTTAAAATCCGACTTTTATCTGCCGAGGGATTCTGCAGGATTCAGAATCAAAACCCGAGCGATGTCACTATGCCGTCCGACAATGGCCCCATTCTGCATCGCGATGATGATGAGATGAAGATGCTGAATCGACTCAGCTTCATTGTCCGAAACGGACATGGAGAAATTCACGAGATTCGGTCGCAGATTCAGACTCATTTTGCTGAGACGACGAAGGGTATATAGAGAGCATTAAACCTCGCCGTTGCTGGAAATATCATCTCAGTCCAACACAGCACATCACAGCACAGCAAAGCAATTACCTCCCTCACCAAAACCACAAACCCTCTCACTCAATAAAATCTAATTCAATCAACCAATAAATCACCATGTCTGCCCCTACGAAGCTGGTCTTCTTCGGAAACGAATTCCCCAATGACGATCTCAAGACCCTCTTCCGCGGTCTGCACCGACACGGCAAGGACCGGCGCTTTCGCCAGCTGGCAACCTTTCTGGAGGAGTCCACTCGCGTGCTCCAGAATGAAGTTGCCCAGCTTCCCGAGCCGCTGAAGAAGCTGGTGCCTCATTTCGAAAATTTGATGCCCCTAACCGAGGTCGACTTTCGTCAAGGCCCTCTGGGAGCTGCTATGGAAAGCGCCCTGCTGACCATTCTGGAATTGGGAATGTTTATTGGCCACTACGAGGCCGAGGAGCGTGTCTGGGACCTCTCCGCAGACCGAACCACCTTGGCTGGTCTTAGTATTGGCCTGCTCGCCGCCGCTGGTGTCGCATTGTCCACTCACTTGGCTGAGGTGGTCCAGAACGGTGCTGAGTGTGTGCGGGTCTCCTTCCGCCTGGGCGTCTACGTCCACGATATCTCCCGCAAGTTGGAAGCTCCGCAGGCAGACGGCAGCTTGCTCAGCTGGGCCCATGTTGTCACCGGCGAGACAGCATCCGACCTGCAGGAGGAGCTGTCGCGATACAACACGGAGACGGGCACTCCCGAGCTGCTCAAGGTGTTCATCAGTGCTGCCGACAAGACCTCTGTCAGTGTCAGCGGCCCTCCCTCGCGCATCCGTGCCGCCTTCCGGGCCTCTCAGCGCCTGCGCTACTCTAAGTCTCTTGCCCTTCCTGTGTATGATGGTCTCTGCCATGCGGCCCATCTCTATGACGAGGAGACCATCCATCGTGTTCTTCACCCCAGTGGATCCGTCATCCCCACCTCTCGGCCGGTGCAGCTGGCACTACTCTCGTCGCGGTCTGGACAGCCCTTCGAGGCCACCACGGCCGCTGAGCTGTTCCGCGCCATCAGCACAGAGCTGCTGACTGGCACCATCTTTCTGGACAACATCACGGCCGGTATCCTCGACCGTACTGAGCGCTGTGCTGATGCCACACAGTGCCAGATTGAGACCTACCGCACTTCGCTATTGTTTAAGGGTCTGTTGAAAGCTCTGGAGGCTTGCTTCCCTGACCGGACCATCGGCACGACCGACCTTATCCCTTGGGTGTTCCAGGACTACGGTGCACGTCAGCCCAAGTCGTGCGCAGACTCGAAGCTGGCCATTGTTGGCATGGCCTGCCGCATGCCCGGCGGCGCTAATGATCTCGACCTCTTCTGGGAGCTGCTTGCACAGGGTCGGGATACTCACACGACGGTGCCTGCGGATCGCTTTGACCTTGAAACGCACTACGACCCGACTGGCGAGACCGAGAACGCCACGCGCACTCCCTTTGGCAACTTCATCGACCAGCCCGGACTCTTCGATGCCGGATTCTTCAACATGTCCCCTCGGGAGGCTGAGCAGACCGACCCCATGCACCGTCTCGCCCTTGTCACCGCTTACGAAGCCCTGGAGATGGCAGGTGTTGTCTCTGGCCGCACGCCCTCGTCCAACCCCAAGCGCATTGCCACCTTCTATGGACAGGCCAGTGACGATTGGCGTGAGCTGAACGCGTCTCAGAACATCGGCACCTACGCCGTGCCTGGTGGTGAGCGTGCCTTTGCCAACGGTCGCATCAACTACTTCTTCAAGTTCGGCGGCCCATCTTTCAACCTGGACACAGCTTGCTCTAGCGGTTTGGCTGCCGTTCAGGCTGCATGTTCTGCTCTGTGGGCTGGTGAAGCCGATACTGTCCTGGCCGGCGGACTGAACATCATTACTGACCCCGATAACTACGCTGGTCTGGGCAACGGCCACTTCCTGTCACGCACCGGCCAGTGCAAGGTCTGGGATCAGTCTGCTGACGGCTACTGCCGTGCCGACGGTGTTGGCTCTGTTGTGATCAAGCGTCTCGAAGATGCGGAAGCAGACAATGATAATATTCTGGCTGTTGTGCTATCCGCTGCCACCAACCATTCGGCGGAGGCTATCTCCATTACCCACCCCCATGCTGGCGCCCAGAAGGAGAACTATACCCAGGTGCTGCACCAAGCGGCTGTCAACCCGCTGGATGTGAGCTATGTTGAGCTGCACGGCACCGGTACCCAGGCAGGCGACGCTCAGGAGGCTGAATCGGTGTTAGATGTCTTCGCTCCCCGGAATCATCGTCGTCGGGCCGACCAGCCGCTGTACTTGGGCGCGGTGAAAAGTAATATCGGACATGGCGAGGCGGCCGCTGGTATTGCTTCCCTGCTCAAGGTGCTGCTTATGTACCAGAAAAACGAGATTCCTGCTCACATCGGTATCCCCACTGTCATCAATCCGGCCATTCCCACGGATCTCGAGCAGCGCCAGGTCCATTTGCCTCGAAGCAAGACTGCCTGGCCCCGGGCTGCAGGCCAAATTCGCCGCGCCATTGTGAACTCTTTCGGTGCGCACGGTGGTAACACAACCTTGGTATTGGAAGATGCCCCTGAGAAGCAGGTGACTGTGGCCCTTGAGGAGCGCTCGACGCACCCGGTAGTTATCTCCGCCAAGTCGAAGAAGTCCTTGGCTGCCAACTTGGAGACTCTCCTTGCCTACCTCGACGAGAAGCCGGAAACCGATCTTGGTGACCTATCATACACGACCTGTGCGCGGCGCATGCACCACAGCTGGCGCGTGGCCACTGCTGTCAGCGATATTCCCGCCCTGCAAAAGTTCCTGCGCAACGCCGTGAACAACGACGCCGTGTCTCAAATCCGGCCTATTCCCACCGAAGCTCCCCCTGTGGTGTTCACTTTCACCGGCCAGGGTGCATACTACGCTGGACTGGCACAGGGTCTCTTCCAGGCTCTGCCTTCCTTCCGCGCTGAAGTGCGCCAGCTTGACCACCTGTCCCAGCGACTGGGATTTCACTCTATTGTGCCGGTCATCCTCGGCGAGGTGGAAGAGGGAACTTCTACGGCCCTGGTCACGCAGCTCAGCATTGTGATCGTGGAGATTGCCCTGGCTAGGCTCTGGCTGCTCCTCCTGGGAATTCCTGCTCCTCACGCCGTGATCGGCCACAGTCTGGGCGAATATGCTGCCCTGGCTGTCGCCGGCGTGCTCTCCACGGCGGATGCTCTCTACCTGGTTGGCCACCGAGCCCAGCTCATCGAGGAACATTGCACCCCGGGCAGCCACGCCATGCTCTCGGTGCGCGCTACCATCACTGACATTGAGCGTCTGGTTGGAACCGGCCCTGATGCACCCACTTACGAGCTGTCCTGCCAGAACACACACCAGGACACCGTCATTGGCGGATCGATCCCAGACCTTAGTGCCATCCGCGAGAAGCTCGAGCCTGAAGGCATCAAGTGTGTCAACGTCGATGTTCCCTTTGCCTTTCACACCGCGCAGATGGACGCCGTCCGGGAACGCCTCGCCAAGGCCGTCGCCGCCGTGCCCTTCAAGACCCCCAGCGTCCCCGTCCTCTCTCCCCTTCTGGGCAGCGTCGTTTTCGACGGCAAGTCCATCAACCCAGAGTACATCGTGCGGGCCACCCGCGAGCCCGTCCAGTTCGCGACTGCCATCGACGCCGCCCAGGAGCTCGGCATCGTCAACAACCAGACCCTCTGGGTCGACATCGGCCCGCACCCCATCTGCGCCAGCTTCGTGCGCAGCCTGGTGCCTGGCGCACGTATCGTCTCCTCCTGCCGCCGAAACGAGGACAACTTTGCCACCATGGCGAAGAGTCTCTGCACGCTGCACTTGGCTGGCCGCACCCCCTCTTGGGCCGAGTACTTCCGTCCCGACGAGCAGGCCTACTCTCTGCTCCGCTTGCCCAAGTACCGCTGGAACGAGGTCAACTACTGGATCCAGTACCTGGGAACCTGGACCCTGGACAAGGCGCATATCAAGAACGGCAGCAGCCAAAAGCGCGCTATCACCGATGTTCCCTCCGTCTCTTCTCTGCGCACCTCCCTGATCCACCAAGTCACCGAGGAATCTGTCGACAAGACCACTGCCACTTTCAAGGCCATCTCCGACATTCAGCACCCCGACTTCCTCGAAGCCGTGCACGGCCACACCATGAACAATTGCGGCGTCGCCACCTCCTCCATCTGGACAGACATGGCTATGACCGTCGGCGAGCACCTATACCGTCGCTTGGTTCCGGGCACTGACAACGTCCTCATGGACCTATGCGACTTCGAAGTCCAACACGCCCAAGTTGCCAACACCAACTCGAACACCCCGCAACCACTGGCCCTTGAAGCCCATCTCGACCTTCCCACCCGCCATATGTCCCTCGCCTGGTACGACGTCGATGCCACCACCAACCAGCGCGCCGCAGCCCCCTTCGCCACCGGCAGCATCAAGTACCCTGCCGACCCAACCGGCGCTGCCTGGTCCACGGAATGGTCTCGCATCACCCACCTCATCCAGGGCCGCATCGACGCCCTGCAGCACATGGCCACGGAGAACAAAGCCAGCACACTTTCCAAGCCGCTCGCTTACGCCCTCTTCAAGAACGTCGTCGACTACGCCCCCCGCTACCGTGGCATGGACCGCGTCGTCATCCACGACTACGAGGCCTTCTCCGACATCACCCTTACCACCGACCGCCACGGCACCTGGCACACCCCTCCCCACTGGATCGACAGCGTCTCGCACCTTGCAGGCCTGGTAATGAACGGAAGTGACGCCTCCAACACTAGGGATTTCTTCTACGTCACCCCTGGCTGCGGTAGCTGCCGCATGACGGAGCCTTTGATCCCCGGAGGCAAGTACCGTAACTATGTTCGCATGTTCCCCATACCGGACGAGGCCCACATGTACGCAGGTGACTTGTACATCCTCCGCGAGGACAAAATCATCGGTGTCGTGGAGCAGCTCAAGTTCCGTAGGGTGCCCCGCTTGTTGATGGATCGGTTCTTCTCGCCGAACAAGAACGCCGCTGCGCATGCTGCTCCTGCTCCTGCTCCCGCCGCTGCTCCAGTGTTGAAGAAGCAACCCCCCACTCCTACATCCACGGAGACTGTTACTTCCAAGCCAGCCAAGACAGAGCAGAAGCAAGTCCAGCTCCAGCTTCCTAGTCTCACATCCGCTGCACCCTCGACAGCTAGCAGCTCATCTTCTCCCTCATCCAGCGGCGTCGCAACCCCCACGACTGAACAGGAGGCCCCCGTCGCCGATGCCTCAGCAGTGACTGGTGTGGCCGGCAAGTGTCTGGAATTGATTGCCAACGAGACAGGCCTGGGTGTGTCAGAGCTTACTGCGGACGCGACATTTGTGCAGCTGGGTGTGGATTCACTCATGTCGCTGGTGCTGTCGGAGAAGTTGAGGAGTGAGATGGGATTGGAGATTAAGAGTTCGTTGTTCTTGGAATGTCCTACTGTGGGGGACTTGACGGGATGGTTGGAGCAATACTGCTGATGTTTGGCCTTTTGTTGGTTTTGGCTGTTTGCTTCTTGTATTGTTGGACATTGTAACTAGAGGAGTAGAGAGTAATTGCATTGCTGTGACCTATCATTTCCGAGCACTTGATTAGAATATCAGAGTAAATGCAGGAACTAATTTCGAAAGGTTTCCGGCGGATAGGTATGAAGGGGGCTACGGAAAGGGGTTACTAGAGCATAAGAAGAATGATGTTAGACACCTTAAATTACAAGGACTCAAAATCTTTCAGTTGGAGTCCATACCGATGTTTAGTAAACTAATAGATCTCTGTTATACTGGGGACTTGGCATTGTTGATATGGTGGTAAAACCAGGGTGAACAGAAAGGGTATGTATGTCTCTCAACTACTATTATAGTGGATGTATTTCCATGATGGTTCATGGAGTATTCGGCGTTCGGGGCCATATTATTTGCTTCAAACGGTGAAGCACCAGCATAGCTAGCATCTTACCTAGGTCGGCTCGATTAAGTATAGAAATATGAAATGCAATGAAAAGAAAAGAATGGAATATCTATTGAGAGGCTTCTTTCTATGATGAGTAGATGTTCATGGGAAGGTGTAAGTAGCTAATAAGGAAAGTAGATTGGTATTCTTAGAACTGCTATTAATAGCTATGCCAGCTTATCCAACAAAAACATCTCTGACTTTTCATCTAAACACGACATAGAAGAGTAAAAAGAGAGAGGAGATCTAATACATAACCAATCCGAACCAGCAACAAACAAACCCAGCCCAATCTAATCCACGCACAAACAAACCAACAAAAACGACCAATCACACACTCAACACCAAAGAGAGAAATTTCAACCAGAAGCATACCTCGACATCCCCCTCAACTTCGCGCCCCAAAACCAAAACACCCAAGGCGCCGGCACCCCAATCCCAATACTCAGAAACCCAAGCAAGCTATTGCCCCACCCATACTGCAACTTGTTATACATATATGGCGCAAACAACGGAAAACTAAACCCCGCCAGACTCCTCAACACCACCGCAGCGGCCAACCCACTCGCCGCAAACCTCGTATAACTATCAATCACATACGTCTGCATACACTGCAGACACACAATGCTCCCAATACTGAACAACACGATGCCAATGTTAGGCATAATCCAATGGATATGTGCTTGCACACTCCACCCATACCAGAACAACCCGACGGGGATGAACAACGAGCCCACGAACATAGCAGGGATCCGGAACTCAGGAAGACCGGTGTTATTTCGCTTCGCCTTAAGCTGTTTGTAGATGCGGTCGCTAGCGCGCGCGTTGACCTGAGCACCAAGCACGAACCCAATGCCCAGGGAAATGTAGTTCAGACCGCCGATGCCGACGCTCTCGCCGTAGACGTTTTCCCAGACCTGGGGGAAGGTTGAGAGGAGTAGGTAGAATAGCCCGAAGAGGTACGCCATGTACAGCGCGATGACCTGCACGATGGGCTGCGTAGTAAGGAGAATGAATGGTCTAACGAGGGCACGTTGCAACGTCGACATCAGACTTGTGTTCTGGGTGTCTGCCTCAGTGTGGTATGCTTCGTCACCGGTCTTCTGGCGTAGGGTTCGGGCGCGTCGCTTTAGCAGCGTCGGCGCGTATGTCTCGGGCAGGAAGGCCAGCCCGATGAGTTGGATCACAGCGCCCGCGATACTCGTGGCCCAGAAGACCCACCTCCAGGTAGTTGTTTCAGCGATGAAGCCGCCCGCGATGGGGCCAACGACGGGGCCGAGGAGGGGGGCAAGGCTGTAGATACCGACGGCTTTGCCGCGTTGGTCGGCATTCCAGCAGTCGCTTTCACAATGTTAGTTGATCGAAAGGAAAGGGGGGTGGGTAGAAAGAAAGAAGGGAAGTGGAAGGGCATACCTGAGAACACCACCGCCGATAGCCAACGGCGCACTTCCCGCAATGCCACTCATGAAGCGAAACGCGATCAACTGCCCCGATGTCTGCGCGAACCCGCATCCCAGGTTCCACGCCACATAGCACAAGTTACTACATTGCAGGACGTAGGCGCGGCCGAAGAGTTCGGATAGCGGGCCGAAGCATAGCGGGCCGACAGCGTAGGCGAGAACAAAGACGGAAAGACTTAATTCGGATTCCACCTCTGAGGTGATGTTGAGTTCTTTCGCGATTTTGGTCAAGGCCGGGGAGATCATGGAAGAGGAGACGGGAGAGATGAAGGTGAAGAGCGATACGGTGATGGTTACGGCCCATTTCTTGCTCATGCTCCAGTTCTTGGGGTTTTCGCGGTCGTCCATGGCCCATGTTACCTATAGTAGTATATCACTGTTAGTATGTGGATGATATTGGTATGGGGAGCAGACTAACTAGGTGGGCATCTTGGTCTGGGAAGAGTCGTCTTGTGTCGTTGAGGGATACTTGGGATGGAGCGGCCTCCGACGGGACTGATTCTGTGGATGGTTGAGTGATGGTTAGTTAGGGTCTTGGCTGGTGTTGATGTTCCATAGGGCTGGCGTGGAGATGGATGGGTCCGCATCACGGAAGGGAGACATACCTCCTTCTTTGGCTGCCATCTTGCAGCGATTGATTTCAGAGCACAAAACAAACGGTTGAAGAGTGTCTGATCCTAGTAGAATGAAATTGATATTATAGTAAATGAAAAGAAAGAAGGGAATCCTGCTCAAGTGCAGACTCTCTTATACCTGATTCCTGTCGGCTTTTAAGACGGCTTAAAACCCGAGTAGCCATAATCCTCAGGCAGCGAATTGCTGTTAGCGGCCACAAGCATAGGCATTGCCTCATTCGGGCTAGTGGCCAGCACGTGTTGGTGCAACGTGAACTAGTCCCATTCCAGACAGACGCGTGTTTGATTGCGGCTCATTGCTTAACCGTTTGCTTCCTTCATATCAACTAAGCCTTCTTAATATGACTCGCGTCCATCTTCACATCATCCCCATCCACCTCCACCATTTCCATTCCCATCATCTCCCTCGAATATACAGTAACCTTCCACCAATGTTCCGGATCACCAAATAACCGATCCATCTCCTCCAGCGATCGACCCTTCGTCTCCGGAAAGACGAAATAAACCATAAGAGCAACACTAAACCCAATCACCGCATACACAATATAATACCTCCACCTGATCGTCGCAAACGCAATGGGCGTAATCTCTGCAATGACAAAATTAAACAACCAATGGGTCGCCGTTCCAATCGCCGCCAAATGAATCCTCAGCTCTTGGGGGGCGATCTCCGCCGCATACAAGAAATTAGCAGCCAAGAACCCAAGCGGGAAGAAAGACATGTAGAAGAAGAGAAAAAACGTCGCTGCGATACTAGCACCGTACGTGTACCGGTTATCAATCGCCCAGACTGTTCCAGTGAGTCCGGCCATGGATGTACCCATCCCCAACGCGGACACGATGAAGAGTGGTTTGCGGCCGAAGCGGTCAACGGAAAGGTAGGCCGAGAGAGCAGCGAAGATTTTCCATGTTAGGACGCCGGCGCTCAGGATAGCTGCTTTCTCTGCTTCGAGGCCTAGGGATTCTTGGAAAATGGTTTTTCCGTAGTAGGTTATCACGTTGGCACCAGTCATTTGAGCGCTGAAGTTGACGGCAACGGCGAGGAAGAGACGGTAGAACAGGCGTTGAGGTCCCCGTTTGAAGAAGTTGACGAAACCGTATTCTGATGTAGATGATTCTCGGAGAGCGAGAGAGATGGTTTCGATTTCGGCGTCAATCGCTTCGTAGCTAACTATGTGCTTGTCGGCTAGTGCGTGCATGGCGCCGCGGGCTTCTGCCTTGCGGCCTTTGCTGATGAGCCAGCGGGGTGATTCAGGGAAGGACAGGGTAAATGCCAGGAGCAGCAGGGTGAAGACGATTGGTAGTGCCAGAGGGAGGCGCCAGGATACCTCACTCTCTTCTACAAACGAGAGCCCCACGTTCACCCAGCTAGCCATGGCAACTCCTGAGGCAATGAAAACGCCGATAACAACGACATTCTTCCCTCGACTCTTGGGCTTTGTGCACTCGCTCTGCCAAACTGGGACGACAGCGTTCACACCACCAATCCCGATCCCGGAAACTATACGTCCCACGACAAGTTGAGCTATATGGTAGGACGTAGCCTGTATGACTAGACCGATGGTAGCTACTGCAGCAACGATCATGAGGGATTTGCGTCGTCCGATGCGGTTCCCAAGCTGGGTGATCGAGAGGGCGCCGATGAGGCATCCGATCGTGTATATGGCGACGACGGTTCCTATGAAATAGATGGTTAGGAACATTGTTGGGAGTATGGATGTGTGAACATGCCCTGGATGGTTGCATTGTGGTTCTTGGTGGAACCAGTGGTGTTACTCGTATCTATCGGTGGAAAATACTTGATGAATGATGGGTAATCGAGCACTCCACCTATATTGGATTGATTGTAGCCGTATAGGAGAAATGCAGGGGCAACTATAAGACATATACGGGCTCTAGCTAACGATGAGCCGGTGAGACTTGCGAAAGTCATATTGACGAGGAAGTGGTGGTAGACACGATGGGTGCAATATATATTTTGATGAAACTGTGCACATGAACGAATAACCTCTGATTATGAGATCCAGCGAGTCTCTGGATAGAAGAGAACAATAAAATAAAAGGATCTAAAAGCAGTTCTTAAATAACACAGCGTATAGTATCTTACACACTCCCATAACATTCAACAAAGATACGTACTGTCAAGCATCATGTGGAATCAGACGCTACGAAGCTCAGAAACTTGGCTATACCCCGCAAAATTACCCCAGATTGCTCCATAAACATGCATTCAGAATGTACAAAGTGATACATAGCACATAACATGAGCATCGAATGTTGTGAGGATGAGCCTAAACGTTTTGCCATGGCACCGAAATCTGAACCATGGGTGGAGGAGGTTTAGCCGTAACCTACTCCGACGGCAAATGCCTTGCTCGGGACAGACAACCGCCATGGTTAATCTTTCCTTCAAATATCAAATTAAAGATAGATAAACGTAATACGTTGATCGCCAACAAAGCCATAAAACATGAGGCTCGGACAGAAAGCAGCGTGGACTCTCTTCCCTCGCAGCACCATCAGAACCATGTCGTCGGCTAAGCCCCGCATTCTCTTCTTCAATCCCGTGAGGCACGCAGTGCCGTTTTACGAGAAGCTCCAGGAGTATGCTCACACAGAGGTGGTGACAAGTAAAAGTCGGGAGGAGTTCTGCAAAGATGTCACAGGAAAATATAAAGACATCTTTGCCATTTATCGGACATCCGCTAGCGGTGCTGTAAGTAATATCCTCACCCATTGTACAGACTTCTGGTCCCAGTAAACTAATATTTTACTAAAGGTAGCTGGGAAGTTCGATGCCGAACTAATCAACCACCTCCCATCAAGCTGCAAATACATCTTCCACAACGGCGCAGGTACGTGAGTCATGTAACATCCTAGAAAACCACCACTGACAAATGACCACAGGCTACGACCCCATCGACACCGAAGCCTGCGCCAAACGAGGCATCATCGTCACCAACGCCCCGGACCCAGTGACAGATGCAACCGCTGACCTAGCTATCCTCCTACTCCTGGGTGCTCTGCGAAACCTTAACCCGGCACTTCGCTCCCTTCACGCCGGGACCTTCAAACAAGGCGTAGGTTTCGGCCACGACCCTCAAGGAAAGACGCTAGGTATCCTCGGTATGGGCCGAATCGGCCGTGCTATCAAACAGCGCTGCGAACCTTTCGGAATCAAGACAGTCTATCATAACCGTCGTCCCTTGTCTGCTGATCTGTCTGCCGGGGCCGAGTACGTCTCCTTTGAGAAACTGCTCACTGAGAGTGATCTCATCAGTATTAACGTGCCCTTGAATGCGAATACGAAGCATTTAATTGGCTCAGCGGAGATCGCGAAGATGAAGCGCGGCGTTGTGATTATCAATACGGCTCGTGGTGCTATTGTTGACGAGGCTGCTATGGCTGATGCCCTGGAGAGTGGGCATATTGGTGCTGTTGGCTTGGATGTGTATGAGAGGGAGCCGGAGATCAATGAAAGACTCGTGAAGAATGAACGTGCGCTTTTGGTGCCGCATATTGGGACACATACGTATGAAACGTTGGCGAAGATGGAGGAGTGGGCGATGGAGAATGCGAGACGGGCGATTGTGGGTGAGGTGTTGTTGTCCCCGGTTCCGGAGCATTGGGGGTTGGTGAATGGGAAGGCTTAGAACTGTGGATAACTTGATTTGTCTGTCAGACGTAACTTTGTGTTTGTGTTTACATTCGAAAGAATACAATTGTGCATTGAGTTGTTTGCATTAGCGGCTGTCCAAAGGTGATCTAATCATCTACCAGAATATATAGAGTAATTCTTCTGAAAATGCTTGCATCATGCAGATACATATAAATCATGATTCAGACATACATCACTCGATCATTGCATCTTCACGACCGACTCTGCTGGTCGAATCGCACGTTGTCAATTGTGCCAGCGTTATGTCCCATCTGGATTCCAAAGTTCTCCCCTGTGAAGATAACACAGTTATTGTAGGTAATCGTAGGCTGATTGGCCTTGACAACTGTTTCACTCGAAAGACCATCCTGGCTAGCATAAGTCTCTTTAAGGAGTGACAGACCAATCTTGACCTTGTCCATCCGTGAAGCTTCATTCTTATAGATCCCGCACTGCTTATTTTCCGCTGGGAATAATTCAGTCAAATCGTTGACCAGACCACCTATGTCTTGGATCAACCGCGAGAAATCCTTCATCTCGTGAATGGCCAGGGCCTCATTCTGGTTGACAATAAATTCACCCTCCTGCCCCCCAATGATATCATTGACTTGCTGATGAGACGATTCAGAGGTTCTGGCCAGCTCCTGACTGGGATCCATATTCGGAGATGCGGGATTCTTATTCCTGAAGCAGCCCGAAAGCTTATCCGCTTCCCTGATCAGCTCCAGTATTTCACCGAGGAGATCTTGCATTTCTGGAATGTCTTCACGAGCGAGATTTATTTCGTGAGCAGACCCCACATCGTTCAGATCAGTCAAACCCACAAACCTCCCCCACCGAGTTAGGCGCAACTTAACCACGTCAAGTTTCAGTAGACTCGTCCGGGCTTCCTTGCCAAAATTATTTCCAATCTGAAGTGGCTCCAAAAATCTCAGCGCTTGGCTGAATAACTTGGCCTGCTCGGACAATTGGTCCATGATTACTCGTTGCATACCAATCATCTCCCTCTGCATGTCCATCAGGTCGTCCTGTTTGGATGGGATTTCTTGAGTCTTCTCTTGAATGGTATCTGTAATCGACCGGATTGCTGCGGTTCTTTCGTCAATGCATCCAGCTCTGGCGATTAAGCGCTCTAAATTGCCGTTTATGCTTTCGACAGCTGTCTTAATCGCATCGACAGTCTGCAAAGTCGACAGTCCAGTGGCTAGGCTCCTCTCGTTGAGGGTCGCCTCTTTTTCTTCGCTTGCTGCAGCCTGTTCGCCATTATCCCTCCTTAGCAGACCATCGAACCATTTCCCTGTTTCGCATAAGCTTATGTACGAAATGACATAGAAAGAGGAAACGTACTAATCCGTTTCTTCTTCATATACTTTTGCGTGCTGGCGCAAATGTCGAGTGTACAGGAGAAGACGCGCCTAATGCATCTCCGAGATTGAAGCAATTTCGGCATCTTCTCATGAAGAACAGACTACCGGTCGGGAATTCCACGGTTTGACGTGGAAGACTCATGAAGTGTGTTATAATCCATAGACAAAATAACCAAGGTCTCTGCGCGCATACTTGGGAAACCAATAGTATAAGTCGCCTACCCGCCACAGGTCATCGATCGTGATTGGCATTGAGCGACATCCCATGCATGGTTCAAGATCCAGCGGCGGCTTTCCCGTTATCCAATCTAGTGTCCCGTCGGCACACCATGCTTGCCAGCGCGTACAGAGTAACTCTACCCCGCTAGTGGTGGGGAACTAAGCCCTTAGTGGCTGCTTGGCTTTGGTCTGTACGCTGATTCCGAGACCTGAATCGTTCTGTCCTGACCACGCACATTGTGACAACTGACTTAGCCTTGTAGCTTCGAGACACGCCAGGTAGAAATTACCGAAGTAACAGCACTAATTCGTCCATCCCTTGCAGTAGCAGCAACGACCGCGGCGGTAAATAAGAGGTCCACGCAGGCCACTAATGTAGAATCTCGACGGCAACATAGTACAGTTGCATGTCCATGCCATCTAATTTTAGATACGAAAACCGGCGAATGGATGACAGCACATATCCAAGATGTGCTTCACCCATATAGGGTGGCTACGCCGCATACTATCCTCTTTTGTTTCCCCCTTCACCTCAGCGCAGTTCTCCTTCTCAGCTCTCAGCCACCAACAATAGAGCCCTTTATGATCCTCCTAGTCATCAGTCACTCCGACGGTTGAGTACGTGTATAGTGAAGCGGGGAAATCATATCCAGGGCTCAATATCATACCATCGTTCGTTGCGGCTAGACTTGGTGGTGCATTAGTACCAAAATATAAGCGCCAATACCTTACACACGATTGGCTTGATCATTTGCTGACCCTTCCTGAAACAGCATAAGTAGTTAACGCGTGAGAGTGTGCGTGCTAGGTGCGATACGACGGATTCGGAAACCTTGCAAGGCAATCAAACCCCTTTACCTACTGCAAGCTTCTTCAAAGATCATTGATCGAACGGGAGAAGTGAACAATAAGAAAGACATTCGCAATTCGTATGCCCAAGTAGGGCCATACTACCTACTTGCCTGCAGACCCAAAAGAGAAGCCATGCATCGTTCCCAAAACCTGTCCCAGCTAAAAAGCAGAGTTAATAGACCCGACGAACGTAGTACTATCGATATTAGTACCCCCCTCTTGCGGCTTCGACAGAACGGCCAACCAGGTTTTTGAAGGATTTAAGGCTGTCTTGAATTCCTTATCATTTTCATACTTGAAGCAACTCATGCCGTGATGGTTATATTATATGCGAACAGTTCGATTCTGGGTTTCGGGCAACGCAGCCACGGCTGGCTTAACGACCTTGATTTCCTGGCGACAGCGCGGACCAAGTTCACGACATATGGCTGTGGACTAGTGCAACCCGAAGCCATGACCTAAGTTATTGATTGAATCTGGCTCCGACCCGAGCCCAGCACTTTTATGGCAAACCCCATTTTCCAGGCTTTTGATAACAATTACACTGCGGGTAGAGCAGCAGCCGGGTAACAAAAGAAGGCCATTACTGAGGAGTTTTGTGAAAGGCTTTGGAAAACCATGAAGAACCGAAGAAAATATAATTTTCTCAAATCGTGGTTTCTCAATACCGGTAGAACATTTCAATCATCCCGCATTGTAATCCAAGCTCAGGAATCATGATCTAATCCTATGCGGTTGAAATTGAAGAACAATCAGCCAGGCATGCCGTGTCGAGTTCCCCAGGCTAGCCGGCTATACTTGGACCGTACGGGTGAACGTTCACCCACCGAGCTTACAGCATGTTTCATGATGTGTACTACCGTAGAAACGCCAGTAATAAGAACAGGATATCGTCTACTCCATTGCTAACGCAGGATCTCGGTCATTAAATCGATTCAATAAATCTGCCAATTTGATCCAAATACAACAACCATACAAATCATCAATATGGTGAAAATTGCACTTCTTGGCGCCGCGGGCCAGATAGGCACGCCCCTCAGTCTTCTATGCAAAACAGTATGATCGACAAACAATTTATAGGAATGAACATAATTCAGAATATGCTGGCTGACACTATTCAGAGTGATTTATTTGATGAGATTGCCTTGTACGATATTGTTCATGTCCCGGGCATTGCTACGGACTTGATGCACATCGACACCAAAGCCAAGGTTACTGGCTATCTTCCGGCTGATGATGGACTGAAAAAAGCTCTTACCGGCGCTGATGTCATCGTTGTCACGGCTGGTATTGCGCGTAAGCCGGGTATGACTAGAGATGGTGAGTGACGACTACTATTTACATTTATATATATAGTAATGACCGGTTACTAACGGGTGCCCGCGTCTAGATTTATTCAAGGTGAGCGAACGACTATACAACAGGGCTACACATACCAGTGTTACGTCCTCACCAAAATAACCACCATCTGACTAAACTTAGACAAATGCTCACATCATCCGCTCAATCTTCACCGAAGTCGCAGCAACATGCCCCAAGGCATTCTGCTGCGTTGTCACCAACCCCGTCAACTCCACCGTCCCCGTCGCCGCCGAGACTCTCAAAAGAGCAGGTGTCTTCGACCCGACTCGCCTCTTTGGCGTCACTACCCTAGACGTCGTGCGGGCATCTACTTTCGCCGCACATGCCACAAACACCGACCCCAAGGCGTATAAAGTTCCCGTTATCGGTGGCCACAGCGGAGCTACCATACTGCCACTTTATAGTCAGGCTCAGCCACCGGTCAACCTTGATGAGGAGACTTTGGCGGCTGTCATTAACCGTATGTTTCCCATTATATAAGTATTCATTACCTTCGGGAAGCAGATGCTAATGTAATGGAATTGAAGGGGTGCAATTCGGCGGTGACGAGATCGTGAAGAGTAAGCAGGGCGCGGGAAGTGCTACTACATGCATGGCGTATGCGGGATTCCGCTTCGTCAAGGCTATTTTGGCAGCCATGGGTGGAGAAACAGTTACCGAGGAAGCCTATGTTTATCTTCCTGGTGTTCCTGGCGGTGAGGAGATTGCGGCCAAGCTTGGGGTGGATTACTTTGCTGTTAAGGTTGAGATTGGACAGACAGGGGCTTCGAAGGCGCTGTCATTTGGTGAGGTTTCTGAGGATGAGAGGAAGCTTCTGGGTGTTGCTATCGAGGGGTTGAAGAAGGATATTGCTACGGGGTTGGCTTTGGAGTAGGAATAGATTTCCGGCGTGGGAGTCTACTTGATAATAACCTATGGGATGTATGTATTTCGGGTTGCTTTGTAGAGCTGGATACAGTGCCTTAAAACTATGGATTATGCTACATCCCATTCACTGCTCCCTCGCGTAAATAAGTGGCATTGTTGTAAGAAGTGATGACGCATAAATAGATTAACTTCACTATATACTAGCAACAGATCATGGTAAGAAGATCTAAATATTGGCCAAAAATACGCACAAATCTGGAGATCGAACCGGTGGTAAAAAGGAGCGCCATCCAGGTAATCCTTTGCTCATGACTCAATTCTACTGGAAGACCTTCAAGGAGGTGGCCACATGCCATCGACATGTTCCGGCTTTCTTGGTATCGGGTATTCCTCAACAACCTTACCACCTTCCCACCTGGCACTAACATCGAGCTTCTGGTTCAACGCAAAGAACGTGTCCCAATTCTTGCAGGTATGGTACGTGTTGAAGTTCGGGTACGGGATGTCCAAGCCTTGCACCCAGTTGTAAGTCACCAAGGAGAGGTCATCGTTGCACATTAGGGTCTGACGAAGGATATCAACGCAGTGGTCTGGGAAAGTTGTTAGCTGTGTGCTGTACTCCGCAGCTCGAAAACGAAAGAGATTAATTTTAAGACCCACCTAAGTGAAAGAAGATACGCTCATCTGTTTGATTCACGAAATGCTCATCTTTGTCTTTGTAGTAATCCATGTGGATACCTTTCCGCAGGAGATCCTAACAACAAAAAGCGACGTGATCAGCTATATATCTCAACACGCACATAGTCACAATACTCACAACACAGTGTAATTGGTGAAGAACGTCAAAGGTCGCCATATACTCTTGGTCAGGGCCAGCGTTTTCGATCTGTACTGCAACATCGGGATGATTGTTCAATGCTGTCAGCTGCTGGCGACTGATGCCCATTGCACCTCCTACCAATGGCTGTTAGAAATTGACAAGGAAGGAGTGTCTGGTCTCTAACTTGTCAAGTCGTGCCATTTGGCATCTACCTCCGGTCCCACACCCGCGTATTCTGAATGGGCGCTATGGAATTGTCGTTTCTCGTAAACGATTCCACTTTCAAAGCCTGGCACTGTACAGGACCTATCAAAATCTGCGTAAAGAAGTCGAAGCAAAGGATGTACCTACACCAGTAATCTGTAGGCTTCTGAATGAAGCCTTCTTTGCGGGAATGGGGCGTGGTTGTCCAGAGGTTGAAAACAAGCATCACAGTATTCAACATCAGTAGAACGACACAGAACAATCCGAAGAACAAGTACTTTCGGCTCATGGGTGGACTGGAGTGAACCACATGGTCCTCAAACGGTCTGCTAAGAAGCACTCGTCTGGATTCGTCTTTGTCAAGACTGCTGCTCCCGCGGCAGTCACTGCCATCGTCAACTGGACAATATGCGGCATCCTTCATTTCTGTTTCTCGTGTCGTTTACAGAACGGCCTCAGAATGCCTCTGAGGTAGAATGGCTCGAGTGGCTCGTAATACCCTTGACTCGGGTTATGTTTTCGGTCATATAAACCCTCTCACTAGCTCAACCTCGCGAGGGGTTATGTTTTGATTGGATAAAGTGGTAATTGTCAATTTTCATTAGGTCACCAGAAATATGCGTGTCGTCATATCGATAACCTTTTCCCGATTCTCTGGAGTGTAAGCGATATGAACAAAGAATATCGTTTTATAGTCGCAGATCACAAGGCAATTT
This sequence comes from Aspergillus luchuensis, assembly GCF_016861625.1. Taxonomy (NCBI): domain Eukaryota; kingdom Fungi; phylum Ascomycota; class Eurotiomycetes; order Eurotiales; family Aspergillaceae; genus Aspergillus; species Aspergillus luchuensis. The sequence continues at coordinate 1,788,406 of NC_054856.1, read as the reverse complement.
GTGGAAGGGGGGTTCACGAACGTTATGGTGCAGATAAAAGGTGTTAATACTGCATGGTACCCAATCTGGTTTCAAACTTAGTCCGAGAGGCCACATCTTTCACAATTCCTAGAGATTTGTCATCAGTTGCCTTGCTCCCTTATACGTACTCTATTTGAGTTGCAAGTTTACTACTACATCCGATCACTGTTTTGTGGCACTTGTTCATGCTGATCATTGAGCTGTCACGCACTGTATCTGCAGCCAGGACAAAGCAATATCGGAGTTTGTAACGACTTTTTCCTTCACCGGCAAATGTTAGGAACCGCATAAAAAAGTAATATACAAACTTACCATGACTGTCTCTTCACCCGCATGCCTTGGAAATAACAAGAAAAAGCAATATGGGAGACTACAATGGCTGTTGCCTTCACCGATCGGCTTCGCAATTTGTAAAAAGACTTCATAGACGTAGTACAGCAGAGGTCGAGCCCAAGTTTCCATATGGTAATGGCTATTCTGTCCTCACTGTCATTCAATGTTTGCTTTCCCGATATAAAGAGAACATGTAGTATCTCACCCCAGAAAAAGCATAAAAGGCACCGAATCTTAGTCAGATATGGTACAATGCATAATAACTAGTTTACTAGCGCAACCATCAAGTATCTCGCCACAGCTCAATTTGCTTATTGAGTTCAATATTGCATGGATATCCACCCGCTGCCTCACAATATACATGATATCGGGACATATCTCTCCAGTTATCTGATTATATAGATGCAAAATATCAGTGTAACGGTCAGTGCGTTGACACATGACAGTGAGTCCGGTCCCCGCACGGACATGATGGAGACAAGCATTGTCCTCAGACAATTCAAAAGAAAAAGCATATTTCAAGTGGTGAGGGGCGTAAATGCCTCATAGAGATGGTCCACGATGTGAGACCAGACTACCATATATAATGTGGGCCTAGACCTGGAATCTGGGGGTGCAATCTGAATATCTCAAGAACAACAACAAGCCTCACAAGCACAGTAACAATCATCAAGCATACTACCACCATCAATAAGAAAAAGTTGAAAAAAATGCGTTCGATTATCTGGCTGAGTGCACTTATCGGGCTTGCCATCGCGGCACCCGGAGCGTCTATTCCGGAGGAGAACGACAAACGGGAATGGCTCGATGGTTACGGCGGTGGCGGTGGAGATGGCTACGGCGGTGGCGGCAGTGATGGTTATGGTCTAGTAAGTGGTAATCCAGCTTGTGGAAAGGAAGAAATACTGAAATTATATCAGGGTAAGCGGGAATGGCTTGATGGTTACGGCCGTGGCGGTGGAGATGGCTACGGCGGTGGTGGCGGTGATGGTTACGGTCTGGTAAGTGGTAATCCAGCTCATGAAAAGAAGCGAGTACTTACATCTTACCAGGCTAAGCGAGAGTGGCTTGATGGCTACGGTCGTGGAGGCGGCGGCGATGGATATGGTCGTGGTGGTGACGGATATGGTCGTGGAGGTGGCTATTGGAAGGTAATACCCCTACCCTCTGGAGCAGTGAACATGCTAATGAAACTGTATAGGCGTAGCTATAGCGCGTTGGCAGGTGACAAAGTCTGCAGGAAGCTGTACTTGATGTACGCTTCACTGTGCGGTTCATCTACCAAAGCCGGACTCTTTCACCATTTACGCTTTCGACGGATGCATCCTGTTGCCTGGCGCAGCATTCAACATGCAAGGTACTGTATCCGTGCGACTTCCGACAAGGTCTGGCCTTTTCTTGTCACTTATTCTTGAGCCTTAGTGCTTCAAAGGACACAAGTCATAACATTTTTGCTTCATAGCGAGGAGGTACCTGTAAACAGTCTCCTCAATGTTTCATTGTAGTGTGCATCTTTAGTAAGGTATTCTTCGAGTACGTAATCGCCATTTAGCTCATTATGGATAGGGTAGATCTAGGATCAAACTCTGGAATTATGGTTTAGAAGACGAGTACTAGTATAAACTGATAGGTTTAATTCTGTACAAAAGAAGATGATGAGAAGGATAAATCCAAAGGTTTTCTGTTAAAGAGTAATGTTATCATCCCCTTGAGGAAACGTTTATCTTCAGTGAATGATTTACACATTACCAATTGTTCATCTCGGCAAAGATGTCTCCCCCTCCACGCAATTGCCCCCCAGGGCCTGCCAGAGCCATGCGAGAAACATCTATTCGCTCATCCACCATCATGGCCGGCAACAGGGTATGGCTGTTTCCATCAGTCGTAAAGCATACCTTGGAAAGCCGCAATCTCTCCTGCTCACGCAGCATGGCCACAAAGTCGTCCAGAATGTTAATAGTACCGCAGCTCTCTGCCATATGAAGTCCATTGATGACCCAGATAATTGATGGTGGTGCATCCACCAGGAGGCCTTCGATTATCCTCAACGCAGTGGAGGTAGATCCTATCGTTCCATCAAGATCTTCAAAATGTGCCAGGAGCTCTGGGGCACCGTGGAAGTCTGCGGGGAGCAGACGCGCAAGTTGTGCGATTATGGAGTACAAAAGCGCGATGACAGAGGCTTCTTGGCTCGAGACATCCGTGTCGCAATTATACCTTGGCTTACAGAAGAATGAGATGCAGGGAATTTGTGCCCTTGTGCTCAGAGCGCACAGCTGCATGGCTGCCAGGAAGAGATTGGACCTATGATTAAATGACGGGACCCCCTCGAGCCAGATCATTTTCGACCGTGGGCTCCTGATCCAATCCTGGATCTCACTCAATACTTCCTGTGGAAGTAGAGAAGATGGATTTCCTCGGAGTGTATGGGAAAGCTCTTCTCTCCCATCGTCAGTGTACTTCATGAGGGCTGTCGTGGCTTTCTGAATGTCGTAGCGCGTGCATGTCTCATCTGCGTCTTGGATGGTTTATTAGGAAGGTAGAATAAACAGATAAACGCAACAATATTTACCAGAGTCCGACTCAGTCTTCCATGTCTCGACTTCAGTAGCTTGAACATCTGTTGGCTTAACATCCGTCAGGCTCTCCCTCTTCTCACGTATCTTTAGCGACTGTGGATCTAGCTCACAGATCAGATTACCATTCGTAAGTTGGCTTAAGTTATGGCCAGGTAGTTGTCCTACCATTTTTAGCATTCCTCTCAACCTCTTGCAGCGTTTCAAGTGAGCATGCTCCCACGAGCTGACCCAAGCGGTGAAACTTCGCCTGCGTCGCATTTCGGTCGTCGTCTCGACTCTCACTTCCCACAACGTGAAGATATAAGAATTTTCCAGAGACGTCAATTGGCCGTGGGCTGACAATATCGAGCACTTGGCCAAGCTTGCTGCTGATTCCCAGGACCTGCTTCTCTGCCAAATGTGTCGCTTCGTCACGGATCCGTGCAACCGCCGATTTCATGCGATCAACCAAGTCCTTGACTTCATGGTCATAAGAGCTCCTATCAATGATCGTCCGATATCGATGGCGCGGTCGACTAAACCATGACATTGCGTTGCAGAGAAACTCAAAGACCATCACGTAGTAGTCCACGACGAGTGTCCTCATGTCTGCGCTGTCCCAGATATCCGTCTTTTTTTGGACGAGCCTCAAATCACTGCTAAGATCAACCAAGGCGGAAAAGAAGCCCTCGGCAATTCGCTTATAATTGGCACATATCTAAGTACGCGCAGATGTTTTGAGCTCATGGCCAACTCGTGCTCTCCGGATGTGATCGCATACCTTGACGACTGACGATATAACGCCCGTGATCAGACTGATGTACTTGTCTCCGGTCGGGATGAACTTGAACAGAAAAGAATGGTCGTCCATCATCTCCAGAAAGTCGACAACATAGCTCTTGACCTTTCCCAGTCCTTTACTTCTCTTAGCCTGCCAGTCCATCTGGGCGTCCTGGACGATATTTCTCAACGTGGCAATATTCGGTATCTCCGGGACTAGTTGATCAGAGCCCACTCTTGAATGTTCAGGATGATGTTCCCGAAATTGCTGCCAAATCTCTACAATGCTCTTCCGACCATCTTCAAGCCGCCTCAAATCTGCGTCACTGGTGAATCATACAGTCTCAGCATAATGCTACTACGTGAAAAGACATGCCTGGTTGCATGATGGGCCTTACTCTGTGGTATCCCCGAATTTGAGCCATTTGCTCCATTGTTCCGCCTGCACCCGAGACTGTGTCTCGATCTCGTCCCGCTGTTTTATCGTGGTACTCAGGGCCTGGGTGAGCGGATTGTTGGGCGTTTCCTGCTCTGCCTTCATACTATATCGCCTAATCAGAAAGGATATCGGTGGTTGTTGCATTGCTTTCTCGTCTCCTGGAGTCACTAAAATTCAAGTCTTGTCGAATTTTAGTTGTATGTGGCGTGTTAGATATAGGAGACGAAATGGTGATGGTGTCGTCTAATGGGGCGGAGAGGGCTTGGGCATTGGGCACTGAGAGATATCCCATGCCTTTACGCCCCCACTCAGCCTCTTCCGTGGCCGTTTGAGTGCCAGCAGACCAGTCGCCAAGGCAGAGGAAAACAGGGAAAGTTCGTATTAGCATGGGTGGTATGGCCGCCAGACACGGGTCCATAAGCGCTGGGCGTGAGAATGGAGCGCTAAGTGGAGTGCTAAGCCTCTCAACCTCCACAAAATGGTGGGATCAGAAGATAAGCCATGCAGTAACCTTCAGCCAGAACTAACATGTTTAGTGGTATAAAAGGCGGACCGACATTACTTCATGCGGACACCCAGAGTCGATTCTTTTATCATCAATTACATAAATTTCAATTTTGCGACTTGTTTCAGGGTTCGGCAAAAAGAACCATGAGCCACGGCACCGTAGGAGACGTGACTGCCATGACCTTAGGCACTACTTTGGTTTCAACTTCCCCTACTAACATAAGCATAAATGTGAGTGCAGAATCAGACTCTGCCTCGTCGAATGCCAAAACACATCAAAGGACAGGAGCAGAGCACTCCCCGAGTTCCGATTTGGAGGAGGATTCTGCAAAGGAACAAGTCACAGAAACTGGTGGAGAGGGAGGTGTTTCCAGTGACCAAACCAAGGACCAATATGAGGATAATCAGGTGTCATGGGCAACATTATACTGTCCGGAGAATGGGCGATCCCATGCGACCCTCCTAGATTTTGGATTTGGCGAATGCCCCAAGTGCGGCCAGAATTTGACGGTCATGTGGACGCAGCCCACATGGACTCAGCAGGAGTTCAATAACCCACAAGAACACAGCAACGAACAGGATGACAACCAACCGGGACCGCATTTGCCTATGAACAGCGAAGCAAAGCAATCGGCTTCAGCGCCCAAGTTCCACGAGGACTCCACAACTGATCCTTCTTCCATTGTGACCTATTGCCTGGAATATCTAGACGCCGGGAGCAACGTTATCACCACAGTGCCATGGTCAGGTCCTTTCAACAGCTCAGTCATTCCGAAAAGCGTCGAGGTCAAGCAGCGCGTTATTTTCAATGTCACTACTGTTTTGGAAACGTCTGTGCCCCCGGACCCGCACAGATACTCAAATGAAGTCGAAGGCCTTCTACACGATGGCATCATAACGAACCCGACCATCGAGGTTGGGGTCCGTTCGACCCGTATGACCATCTTCTCCAAGACTCTTCTCAATGCTCTGGCCCGTGCTGTAACTTACTACCCGGCTGAAAGACTGGGTGGGGAGTATCTCCAACTCAATGAGCCGTTTTGCTTAGTCGGTCATCATCTGAAAGAGCTTGAAGCTTACCGCGCGACATATCGAGAAAACGATGTTGGCTCCCCACAGCAAGATGCCGCAGACCGTGAGCCTGCCATTCCGATGTGTGACAAGGAGACATTCGATCAGCTAGGCCTGCTGCTTGATTATGTAAAAGACTCATTCTATAAAGATCGTCTCCCTGATGAACTAGCCCGACACACCCAGAACCGTTGCACATTCCGAATGCTGTGGCTACTCTTCAAGCCGGGAGAAACTGTGTATATGGAGTCTGGGGGTCAACTGTCAGCCTACGTGGTCCAATATATGCAAGTTGATAAAACGTTGCTTTCATCCACCGGTCGCAAGTTCACTCATCCGTATATTGTCCAGCTGTGGAACCTTGACTTTAATGGTACATATGTCGGGAGGCGTTCCAAAACCGTGACTATCGCACATTTCGATGGTGAGCGACAAGTCACCTCGCTCAAAATATTTCCGTGCCACTTCATCGATAGACAGGACAATGGAAAGACTCGAAGGCACTTGGAGGATCTTGGGCGGAAATGGTATGAGCTTCTTCAAGGAAGGCAGGTGTTCTACTTGGGCGAGTTCCTGGGTCCATCTAAGCGACAGGTAAGCACGCGTTTATTAATCGCATAAGCTATACTGATATCTGTGACAGTACCAAGGTCGCATCTATGTCGACTCGGCTTCTTATTTTGCACAGCACGAATATACAGCCCCAGACATTTGTGAAGTCGAGGACATGGGCGACGGGCTAGCCAAATGCCTCTGCGAGGAGTGTCGTGGCTGGAAACCTCACCCGTTGCCTGGCTTCCGGTGGGCCGCTTATGACCTTTTGGACCCGAGAGTGGATACCGATCTTGAGCTTCCTGAGTCCTCCGAAGGTGCTCGTCATCGCTACTTACTCTGCAGCCGGGTACTCTATGGACTTGTGTTGAAGTCCAGGACATGGGGTGGGTGCTACCATGCCGAATCTACCTTTCTCAACGACTCGCTAACGGTTGCAGAGGAATTGAACGTCGCGTATTGTAGGGAGCCGAAAGTAAACAAAAGGGCTATTGATAGCTTGGTTATGCCGGAAGCGAGGAAAGAGATGATCCGCGCGCTTGTGCAGAAATACACAGATTCTAGAAGCGACGAACACAATAGATCCTGGGGAGCCGATTTCATTGAGAACAAAGGTGAAGGGCAGATATTCCTCCTTCATGGCAGTCCGGGTGTGGGGAAAACCTTTGTAAGTTGTATCCTCCCCAGATTTAACCGGAACCTCACTGACGACCACAGACTGCTGGTAAGTCGCATACACGATCAAATGACAGCACGTCGCTATCATCACTGACCCAACCCAGAGTGTATAGCTGAATACACCGGACGAGCACTACTATCGCTGACCGTTGGAGACATCGGTACGGACGAAGTCGTAATGGAGAAACAATTGTCCAAATGGTTCAGACTAGCCGAACAATGGGGTGCGGTTATGCTCATCGATGAGGCGGATGTTTATCTAGAGAGGCGACAGATCACAGATCTTAAGCGCAATAGCCTGGTATCCGGTAAGTTTGTTAGAGTATTACTCAGATAACTCCAACTCACACATGACTCCGAAAGTATTTCTGCGATGCATCGAATACTATCGAGGAATCCTATTCCTGACGACTAACCGAGTCGGCCACTTTGATGATGCCTTCATCTCTCGAATTCACGTCGTCATTCGGTACGACAATCTGAGCGAAGAAAACCGGAGAACGATCTGGGAACAGTTCTTCGACAAGTTGACCGACGAGCGCAATGACTTTGTTGTGACTCGACGTGCAAAGTCCTACGTCTTGGAGGATGAAGTGATTAGCAAAATGCAATGGAATGGACGGGAGATTCGTAATGGTATGGTCTTTACCCATTCTGGCTGTTCATACAAATAAAGAAACTGACATAGTTTTTCTTTCTAGCGTTTCAAACAGCCGTTGCCCTCGCCGAGTACCGTTTCTCTCAAAAACAAGACAAGTCCAAAGACGACGGCCCGACATTGGATCAGCGAGACTTTGAGCAAGTGTGCAACATGACGAGGGACTTCAAGCAGTACTTGACTACTGTGCATGGTATTGATGAAGAGGATCGCGCCTTTCACGCTAAAGCTAGAGCCGGTAATATCCGCAGGACTTGAGGTCACGTACAAACATGCCACATAGACACCATATGATGTCAGCCATACCATCTAGGTCATTCACTCATCACCTCCCTTCCGATAACTCACACCTTAACATCTCATTCACCAATACTTAGGTCATCATTCTGCAACTTATCAGCTTACAATAAGGTACCCAATCAGCTCCCCCTATTCTCCGAGAAGTCGAAACAATCGCGAAAATCCACTTTACCTGACAGACCAATCATTCGACGCGCCGGTGACGCGTGGACGTAATTATAGAATTAGATCATATCAGATTAGATTGTCTTCCAAAATATTGGTCTGGGGTATGGCTGTCTACCGTGATGAATGATTATTTTTTGCTGATAGCCATATACGCTCTACCCGATAAGTGAGGTCGATTTCTTGAGGGCTTCTTCATCTCGAGCTGTGCTTCTAGCTTGTTTCAGGTCTTCGGATATACTCCCGGTATCACTAATAGATGGGGGTAGCGACCCCCCGAACTAAGAAGCCATCATCATAATCTATTGTTAATCTGCCAGACTATGGCACTGCATTACCTGCAATATTACTTCCTATCTCGCTAATATGCTCCAGTATCAAGAGAACCATTTTCAACTACCAGCGATAATGGAGTGCGTATCATTAAGTAACACTCGAGAATCACATTTGGGAAATAGTGGTCAGTGTTCTTGAAACTCTATATGAGTGTTTAATTTCCTCGTGCGGCCGAATTCCCCTCCCCAATCCCCAGATCTCGAACACTTTTTCCTCCTTGTATGCTCAAAATTAAAGTGCTCTAATGTCTACGGTTAGTATCAGCGACTCTTCAGAGCCGGTTGTCCGCCTTACAAAAACGAAATGAGGTAAAACGAAATGGTCTCTATAATAATGAAGGCGGGATGATAATTTCAAATCCCATATAATCGAGAGGATGCTTATGGTAAGTCAAATGATAGAAAGGTATGCTGTATAAGAGAAGTAAAGGTCGCTGAAAAACACGTTATAGAACAGTGGTAAAATAAGCGCCCGAGCCGCCACATGCTCCTTCAACACCATAAAACAGACCTTATTCTCAGGTATAACCAAAGACTCCGACGTAGTCCCTGACGTATTCATAACTTTCAGCAAAGGAGAACAAGTATGACGTAAGTTGCCTTCATGTTAGCTGTAGAAAGCGCAGCTTGCGACGGGACTCTATCAATACATTACTGACTCGCCTGACCAAGGGCTTTCCTTGAACTGCCCTAATTTACTCTTCTCAGCTGGGAATACTAGCTACTCATTGAGTGGAGACATTTAGGGATAGCAATGGTTGCTGTGGACACGTTGCCTCAAACTTTATCCTGACAGATATCAACACCAGCTCACAAACAATTGTCAACCCAACGTTGCTGAAAGAGAGGTCAATTTCGTATCCAAATCGGGGATCTTGGCAATTGTAGTGCCATTTGCGGAGTCATTGAGGATAGATGCTTAGCCGTTTGGGTGCATGCCTTTGGAAGGTAGGAGAGCATCTGTGAGGTGAAAGGTGCTAGATAGCAATATCTCGTGACAAACTTCTTGGGCCTGAAGGTTCTTGTTGTGACGATAGCAGCAGCGAGCCCACCAGGGTCCAAAGGAGTGATCGAGCTTTTGCTAACCAATACAACGCCCCCATCATAAGGGATAGGGCCTAAGACTGAGGAGTCTTTAACACGTACTAACATGGCCCGACAATGATTTGGTAGACTGAGGAAGGCGCTTCGGGCCGTTGTCGCTCAGGGATGTGGGCTGGATGGAAGTGTTATGATCGGCAGTATTTCGGCTTGTGGTGGGGCAATACATACGGTAGATAAATAATAAACAACACTTACTCTGCAAGAAAGAGCTTTGGCATGTAGGTATCAAATTCTCGTACTTTGGGAAGTTGTCATCTGGTATCCCGAGCCCTAATAATGGTTTTCAAGCAAGAAAATGTGGGATAGAAGTAAGCTAGTATCGATACGCCTAACTGATTGATAGACAATGACCTATATTTTGTTATCTCTTTAAATCGGTACGCGAAAGCCATCTACACGACCTGAGTAGAGTCAACAATCTAAAGTTCTCTATCCGAGTAGACGAGGATTATTTCTCATACAAAGGTAATAATACAAATTCATAGAACAGAATACATCCACATCAGACCAATCTTCGTCACATTTTTTATTTGCTCCCCTTAGCCTTTCGATAGCTGTGACCATCGTAAGTATAAGCATATTCGCCGACATCAAATCCCCACTTGCCCTTGCCATTGGAACCCGGTTTACAAATGGCATCATCCTTGTTAGGCTTTGAATTGTTATTCCGGAGAGCCTTGCAGTAGGGACTGATTGATACTCAGAACAAGCATTTGTCAGAAGAAGGGCATAGAGACATAAGGCCATATCTTACCCGAGGGTCCCAGTCCACCCGGTAATTTGATACCAGCTATTTTGGCCTTTATGTGCCGGTTGGATTTGGTAATTTCTGTAGAAGCTGTTGATTGATCCGCCCTGAGAATGCTGGGACTTTTCAGTTACTGGGAAAAGGAGAGCCCTATATAGTGGTTAGTACGCGAAGTAGTTATCATCATCAGGGAGCTTACTGATAACCACCCTGAGTAGTTGATGCGTAAGAAAACTCCTCTGGAGATACATATAGAGTGCCAGGGATCTTGACGTTAGCCACTGTTGGGTTTCAGAATAGGCCAGTGCCATCGCTTCCTGGGAACTTCTTCTTTACACCCGCATCCTTTCGATTTTGATCACTCTCTGTTCCGTCGTGCTGGCTGGGTGGTTGAAGAGAATGTGTCTATCAGATAAATGTTCACTGCTGTATTGGTTCTGAGGGTTAGTGCCAGAGGCTTACAAGATTAGTTTCTTTTCCAGATATAAGATAGCATAGCAGTCACCATCAAAAGGTAGAGCGTTTTCTTTCTTAACCTCCATGGTTCCCGCAATGGGGTAGGCTTTACTTGAACCAGCAACAGGAGGGGCACGCCTATCTAAGTTGGTCGCAGAAGCACTATCAGGGGCTAAAATTGGGGCTGCGTGGGTAAAGTGTATGCTCCCTATGCAGAAGAAAGATGCAAGGAGATTGAAGACCCGCATGTTGAAAGAGATAGAAGGTGTATAAAATGAGCTAATCCTTAAGTAAAGATTTGATTTAAAGCACTGATACGTCCCTTGGACATTGAGATGCTCCAGAGAGCTAGGAGAGAGCTTGCTTTTGTATTTGGCTCCTGATCTCTCCAGGTCTTACATCACAAATAAATTCAAGGACATGTCTGTGGCACCACACTGGGGCTGAAATTGCTGACTTTCTCTTGCAATTGTGAACGGAGAGCAGCATAGTATACTGAAAAGGATAAGCAAATTTAAAATCCAACATGGGTATCAGGGACGTGAAAAGGCACAAGAGCCTTCATGAAACATGGTATCACTGTCATTGAGAAATTGGTGACAACTGAAGGGGAATAGGCTGACCAAGAGATTGCCAGATGTGACCCATCATTGAAAAGATGTGCTTAGAGAATAACTTCGAAATGGTAGCATCGGAGAAAAGTAGGTGGATGGAAAAATGGGTAGGTAGAAGGCAGTCATTGTCAGGGATCTCAGTCTGAGTATCCTAACAGCCCGTGATTGCCAGATGGCTATATTGGCATCCATTCTGCTAGAAAAGGACTGAGTCGTTGGCAAAACCTGGGAAAGTGTTGGTTTCACGAGTAGTAAACCTCGAGGATCAGAAAACCGCATTTGCGAGAACCCAAAACTACATCTGTCACCAAGGGCAAGTATTACTCAACTGGGGCCTAACATCCCCCAGAGAGCCATAGAAGCTTTTCATTGGGTCATTACTGAAGTAGCATGCTTTTGCAAGGAACTTGTAATCTAATTTCGGTCGCACAGCATGTTGCAAGAGAGGCTAATACCCGTGATCTTTGCCTGCTTAGCACCATAGCAAACAAGGTAGACAGACCAATGTCTGCCTAGGCGTCTGTTAGATGCTCAAAGGAGACAAAACCGCATACGACCGGTTTAGGCTTCTAGTTGCGGAAAGTCCGTAATAATCACAACAGTGCTAGACTCGAGCTTTCCTCTGAACCTGACCGACATGAATTTCCAGCTGTCAAACAAAGCAATTTCTGAGCCCGTCGCGGCTTGGATTCCCAGTCTGATCTCCCCCTTCTTGACGCGTTGGCTTACGTGACACACACACATAAGGCTCTCTTCAAAGTTCCTGCACATCTAGCTCACATTGGCTGACTACGTTACTCATCACTGAACAACTAATTTACATGACAGCGGTTCGCCCCTGAATTGCAGCATCTGACAGGCATGTAGCCGAAGAGTTAAAAGCGGTGTGTTACGTGTCGCCTATCACCGCATATTCACCATATACGCGCCTTACCCAACCTGGCCATCCAGCGGTGATAGGAGTATTTAAGGACGTCTATCCCAGCTGTCTCTTCCGTGTCTAAGCCTAATGCCACTGAACAGGAGCTCCGCGCTGATCCGTTCCAAGATTGACAAAACCACTGGCTGTTAATCCACTCACAATGTCCGATATCATGACTCTGTTCACAGCAAACATGCCAGCAAGTGTACGAGAGATGACATTCTCCTCTACACGTCTGAGTAAGCTTAGCTAACCTCCTGGAATAGATCTTCAATCAGCTCTTCGATGAGAGCCAGACGGCTGACAATGCCTGTCCGTTTCTTACGCTTGTCCGTTATCCTGAGCAGAAAGAGGTGGACGAATGGGGAACGGAAGCGCCCATTCAAGACTTCAAAACAGGATTCCTAGGCAAAACAGACGACGAGCTCCGTCAGTACTTCCGTCGCTTCTTCTCGGAAAGACCACCATCTGAACAAGGGATGATTGTGGAGAACTGGATGGCAGTGCTAGACGACCAGTCGGCCGTGGACTCAACGACCGTGCTACACTATGGGATGAAGAAATCAATGTGGGATGACCTACATGAATACGAGCCTGATAAGGAAGTCTTCGGAGAAGGGAAGCTTTGTGAGGACGGGTATATCTGGTGGAAGTGGAGGGTCCCGTTCAAACACTCATATAGTTTTTTCATTGCCGTCGAACACTGCGACTTTGAGATTCTGGAGCTGTTGTGTCGCCCTGAACATCGGTACTCCCAAGGGATTGTTGATTATGAGACTTGCTGGAAGATTATTTGCGGGGATATCCGTGATCCTTTGGGGAAGGTGGGAGGACAACGGGAGGCGTCGCCTGAAGCGTGATATTGAGTGCCACTATTGTTGGCCACAGAACTTCACGGCTGAAGGAGCTAAGGGGGAAGAACTGCAGTATGGTTAGGAATTTGTCATGCGAAAATTCAAGCTGGATTGATTTACATTCCTACGTATATTCTTCGGCACGATCACTTCCGTTACAGAACAATAATAGGATGATGGACAATGTCGCCTTGATGACGCACAGTGACCGGGGAAGCATAGTAAGCTATATTCAGTAGGCGGTATGAGCACAACTAAGTGATCAGTGATTATATTATCTTCGCTAGGTTATTCAATTCACGGGGTATATTGATAGAGATCATATTTATTTGCACTATCATGTACTCACATGCTATAACACAACTATGGGTTATGTGTCAAAAAGACTTCGGTTTACCTCTCCGATATCTATCCCCAAAGGGACTATTTCCAGAGACTCGCCATAGCAAACTGGGTGCGTAGTGGATGGCGGCCCTCCCAATTGGTACCATGACAAAGGACCAGAGCAGCAGAACGGAGGGCAGTATCGCCTAATGCACTACAACATGTCAGAAAATCCCGACATGGAACCGTGATCCATAATCTCCGGTTATTCGGCATTCGGCTTTTCTCCCTCTAGAATGAATGCGACTGTCCAGTGTTTGTATCTCGACCAGACGGCTTGCTAGGTTTAGTCCTGTCAGCTTGATGAAGAGGACAACCGACGACCATAGCCCTGACCAGCTCGTCGTAGATGCTCTGCGTGCTTTCTGTATCTTTCAAAGTGATAGGCCTTTGTTTCTTCTACTTCAGGTCCGTTTGATTCGGAGCAAGAAATCACAGGCCACATCGTAGTTCGGCTCAATCTCTCCGTGAGTCGCCATGGCTGGCAGTCAACCACGCCTACAGACATGGATCTATTCTACTTTCTCCGCCACATTTCATCGTCTGGCGGCGAAGTGTCTTACACGGGAAATACCGGGGAGTGAGCTTCGGTGACAAAGGGCTTCCTGAAAGTAAGTCTACGAAAAGTCAATCCTCAGCACCCGCGCCATCGCCCTTGGTTGCCTTATCGTGATTATTACTCCACCGACGTTCTTCCAGTTATCCCTAATGAGGTGTACACTGTGGATGTGGAACTGCGGCCTACGAATGTCGTGTTGCAGAAGGGTGAGCGCCTCGTTTCAGATATCGGCGCTTCTGAACTGGCTGGTAGCGGTTTGTTCCAGCACAATGGTCCAAGTGACAGGTAAGCTAACGACAGCACGTTCCATGGAATAATTGTAACACATAATACTGAATAACAATCGAACAGGCCGGAAAGCGTTTTCAAGGGCAACAATCATGTGCACTTCGGACCCAACTATGAGAACTGGATCAGTCTTCCCGTAAATCCAAGCAGCGATTGATCCAGAGTACCTGTATCCAATCTAGAGATTCTAGTGGTAACAGTGACATTGTCAGATATTCTTGCTCTCAGGGGTCTCTCCTCCAGCGTACCTTCTCATATTATGAACCCTTGCATGACCAAGCTCAGTTGAACCAAGTCGATCTGCTCACTCCCGTGCCAACCACAGCCTAAATTACTAGCTGTCTGGCATGAGGACAGGGGTCAGTATATAAGCACTGCAGAGGAAGGGACAACCTGAGGAGATCGTTATCCTGAGTGGGATCTAAGTGCATCTCATCGCCTACCAGGAGCATTTGGCCCAAAATAAATTTATGATCCGTGAGATCCATGATTATCCAGTTCTTTCGACCCTCGGGTGAAATCCCGGAGATGTTCCAGTGTTTCATCTACGAAAATCCCGGCGATACCGACAGTTATGATACTGTTTGCCCAGGAAGCCCTAGTAAATCGGTATGTTAGTTGATTACGCAGGCTTGTGAGGCGACATAGTGGGCTTTGCTTTGGCGGGTCTGTGTATATAGGGCACCTGTTCCTCCTCCTTAATCTAGGCCATCTCTGAAATGACACCGGCCGTCCACCTTCAGAAAACACATAAGTTCACCCGAGACTCACCGCATGCCTCTTAAAAACCACCAACTCAAACAGGAATCCCGGCCGTCCATCATGCGGGGAATACTCCACCTAACTAAGCAAGGGCGGGCTAAATGCCGGAGAAGGAGCCGAGCTTCTTTTCTTTATCTTTCGCCCGACCTTCTCCAAAGCTGGGCGTCGTAGGCTTTCAGCAGGTAATGATAGATATGAAGTGGTCGCAATTGTTGCCCTTAGCTCTGCATCTGAGCTCCACAGCAACAGCCAGCATATCTACTGAAAGTGAGTCAACCCTGAACCATCCTAGGAAAAACGTTGCATATACATCCCTACTTAACATATAACAACCAAAATTAGGTATGGAAAAAGCACTCGAGCCATTCAAGTATAACACATTTCCCCTCGGTACAATTACCGCCACAGGCTGGCTGCATGATCAGCTGGAGCTCGAAGCAAATGGATTGGCCGGCCATCTCAACGACTTCTACCGCTTTGTGGCTGGATCAACATGGGTCGGGGGTGATTGGGAGTACAGCACGCTAGACGAGGCAGCGCCCTACTGGTTTAACTACGTTGTCCCCCTCGCCTGGACCATCGACGACGCGCGCCTGAAAGCTCAGGCGAAGCAATTTCTCGATTACGTGCTTGACAATCAAGCTGAAGATGGATGGCTGGGGCCCGAGAAAACTCACCAAACTCGAGGAATCTGGGCACGTAGTCTGCTCTTCTTTGGCTTAGTGGTGAGTGCATATGTCTGGTATGTGTACATGTGGTGCTTGGCTCTGACCCAGCGGTCCAGCAATACGCACAAGCAGATCCATCCGAGACGGACCGGATTGTAACAGCGATGCATAAGTTTACCATCCTGGCTCATTCCATGCTCAAGGACAATTTCACCGGCCTCATCGAGAACACGACGCTTGGAGACGAGTTTGATCCCTACGGCTTTGGACTAGCCCGGACGCATGAGTTGCCCATGTCGTTGCAGTGGTTGTATGAGAACTATCCACGAAATAACTCAGAAGTAATCTGGGAGACTATAGAGCTTATGTTTGCCGGTGGTGTCGCGGGTGGGAAGGACTGGACAACCTTCTTCGTGGAGGGCGTTTTCCCTACCTTGGGAACGCCGTATATCACGACCAGCTCATTCACCCATGGTGTCAGTTTAGCGGAAGGTATGCAATTGAGCCCTAGGGCACTGGAAGGTAGTGCTGACCGAGACAGGCTTACGGTATCCGACGGTGCTCTACCGAATGAATGGAAATCCTTCCCTGCTGGACCAGACCGCGTTAGCGGTAAACTTGCTCACCACCTACCAGTCGACACTTGCTGGGAGCATCACGGCCGATGAGCATCTGGGCGGACTCAGTCCCGAGCGAGGGTATGCGTGTCTTCGTCTCTCTTCAAATTTACCATTTGGTACTGACATGAAACAGCTCGGAAACTTGCATATCGGTTGAGATGATGTTTTCTATGGCCTATCTGTATCGGTTCTACGGCACCAACGCATACGCAGACCGAGCCGAGCGCGTCGCATTCAACTCCCTCCCTGCAGCGCTATCACCGAATTGTAAGTCTATGAGCACCTAGTACAGATATCCCAGCTAATACTTTCTTAGGGTGGTCACATCAATATGTCCAGCAGGTCAATCAGCCTTGGTCCCGCAACTTGAGTGCCGTCCCTTTCGCCAACGTGAACTCCTACGCCAACAGCTATGGCCTCGAGCCCAACTTTCCTTGCTGCACCGTAAACCATGGCCAGGGTTATCCCAAGTATGTGGCCGCTTCTTATGTCCTTGAGGGAGACAGCCATGTGATTCACGCACTACTGGGGCCCGAAACATTGAGCACGACCCTTGCTGCAGGCAACGTGACCATAGCATGCACAACCAACTACCCCTTCTCCGGCCGACTGGAGTATGCAATCACAGCCACCACCGACCTATCATTCTCTGTCCGTATCCCTGACTGGGTGAACAAGACGAGCTCTCAGTACTCACTGGCGGGTGGATCGTCCAAACCCCTCTCCTCGGCCTCCAATAACCTGCAAACCTTCAACCTCACCAAAGGAACTACCCAGATAGCTGTGGAGCTAGAGATGGGCATCCAGGTCACAAAGTCACCAGCCAACGGCACCGCAGCCATCTACTACGGCCCATTATTATATGCGCTAGACATAGACTACAACTCCACCTACCACAGCCCCCTCAACTACTCCTCCTTGAAGCCACTGCCAGCAGACCAGATCGTGGCGCAGACACATGACTATGTGCTCGACCCAACCTCTGCTTGGCGGTATGCTATCGATCCGACCTCGGTCACTGTTCAGCAGGTCTACGATCGCGATGGACAACTACAAAATCCCATCTGGGCGAAAAATGCCACCCCCGTTGCCTTGTTCGCGGATGCATGGCTGGTCCCCTGGGAGGAGGACTCGGGGACCGCTGCGGTGCCCCCTAAGTATCCAAATGTCTCTGGGTCGCCGAGTAAGATCCGCTTGGTCCCTTACGGCTCGGCAAAGCTGCATATTGCCGATTTCCCTATTGCGGTTCAGTCGTCCTAGGGGCTTGTCTATGGCGTTATGGAATATATAGCTCATTAAATTGTTGAGGCTTTGGTGATTTCATAATCACGACCCCAGAGAGGTTCGCTATGTGGCTCTTGGAAGCCGTCTACAAGGTAGCATGTGTGGTAGGACTACCTAAACTTAATTGAAGTTACAACAGCACGTTACGTATGGACGGGTTCTCGATTGTAAACCAAATAAATAGGAAGAGTATAGATCCAGATTTTCCAAATCTTCACTGGCTTTCCACAATAATAGCCATTAAGAAATAATATTTAGAGAAATATAATTAGAATACATTTCATAGTTCTGTTGATTTTATTATTTTATTCTATTTACTTACTTTTATTATTCATATAATATATATGTATTCTTCTTTCCTTTCTTACGTTCAATATTCTAGTCTAGTATGCTAGCTTCCATCGACCTGACTCGAATTAGACTCATCCCTTATATGGAGTACAAAATTCCTCCCCTGACTATTGATCGATGTTACTCACCGTATTCCGGAAAGTGCTACCCTTGCAGTAACAACTTTCCTCCTTTGTTACCAACTTACAGAAAAGAGATATGTCCCAACGTCACTGTTAAGGCACAGACCGGGATCTGCATCTTCCCGCATTCCACCGCTCCCGCCAAGATATACACACCAGGGGTGAATCATCTGGCGTAACGCGACAGTAGGATCTTTCCGTGAACATCATGATCATGAGAGGATTGTCATTATCATCAATTCGATCATTGCGACCGCTGACCCTGTGTCCTCATGGCATTTCACCTATTCACATAACGCGCATACCAACCCGTCGCGTCTTTGCTAGCACCGCGTCCAGATCAACACCCACAGGTGACGATTCCAATCCCCACATCTTATATGAACCCCTCGAAGGTGTGGAGAGAATTGAGTACTATTGTCCAGGAGGCTATCATCCAATACAGATTGGAGATCACTTTCACGGCCGATACCGGATACTACATAAGCTAGGACACGGCTCCTACTCCACCATATGGCTGGCCCGTGATGAGCAGAACAATAAGTATGCTGCAGTGAAAGTCTGCACGGCCGACTCCAATCCCAAGGAAGCGGGTATTTTAGCCAGTCTC
Organism: Aspergillus luchuensis; assembly: GCF_016861625.1. Classification (NCBI taxonomy): domain Eukaryota; kingdom Fungi; phylum Ascomycota; class Eurotiomycetes; order Eurotiales; family Aspergillaceae; genus Aspergillus; species Aspergillus luchuensis. Next base: position 1,769,663 of record NC_054856.1, on the reverse strand, counting down.
ACGCATCCGCATCATCTTACGACCGATCATCTGGGCAAAACAATGCTTCCGTCGATTCTAAATACATTCACCATCCATGGTCCAAACGGAGAACACACTTGCAATGTTACCTCTCCCGCAAGGGCTAGCCTCTCCGACTTGAAAGATGGATCATGGGTCCGCTTATTTCAGATTAATGTAGCCCGGGCTTTGGCTGCACAACTAGTTCTGGCGGTGGACTATGTGCATGCCCGAGGGTTCATCCACGGAGACCTTCACATGGGCAATGTCCTGCTCAAATCGCCACCCAGCTTTGATCAACTCTCACCCGAAGAAATATATGAGAAGTACGGAGCACCTGAGCTAGACCCTGTGGTTCATCTAGATGGCAAACTGCTTCCTCCTGGTGTTCCATCCCACGGTATTGCACCCATCTGGCTTGGAGCACCAAGCGAGAAAATCACACTTCCAGAGGCAAGAATCCTACTTACAGACTTTGGCGAGGCCTTTTCCCCCAAAGAAGCAAAGTCTGAATCTCACACTCCGCTTGTCAGTCGTCCTCCTGAAGCTCGCTTTGAACCAAATAGACCACTGTCATTTTCATCAGACATATGGTCTCTTGCCTGCACCATTTGGACTATTATTGCTCAGAGGCAACTTTTCGAAGGATTTCTCGCAACGGAAGACTACATGACCCGTGAGCATGTAGACACTCTAGGTATCTTGCCTCCCGAATGGTGGAAGAGATGGGACGCGCGACCAGACAATTTTACCGAGGATGGGAAGCCAACTAAGCGGAATCCATATCGCTCTTGGGATGATCGATTTGAGGATAGTGTGCAGCTGCCTAGACAGGAAGTAGGAACGCCTTTGTTTGATGCAGAAGAGAGAGATGCTATCTTTGCGATGTTGCGGCCGATGTTTGCTTTTAGACCGGAACATCGAAGCACGACGAAGCAAATTCTTGAATCGGAGTGGATGGTGAAGTGGGCTTTGCCGGAGTATGAGAAGATTCGAAAAGGTGACTAGGGTATGACCTGAATTGTAGTGTTCAAGTGGCTCTGGGGCTTCAATGGACTCAGTGTTGTGTTCAATATATATTATATGACCAATGTGCTCGGCCGTAATTGACTTTGCTAGAAGATGATTGTATGATGCCCCTCTACTATGGACATAGCACGGTCGATACACCCTCCACCAACCAGTATTCTTCGACATCTTGCTAAGACAATTCACTGAGATATGTATATATTTTGTCATTTGCACGAACTTATTAGGAGTAAGACTCCATTGTATGGGTGTGCCAAGACTTGGTGCACACGAATGCATAGGTCCTGTGCAATGCATGTCAGAAGAAACATACCATTGGTCCGACTAGAGCAGATGCTACCCTAACTTGGGAATATAATTCCGCGGTACTAGACAAGTGACTACCTTCAATCGTTCTACTTATGCATAAGCACTAGTTTGTGACGGCGTACAGCTAGCAATATAAAGCAGGGAGCAATCCTCGCCGTCCCAGCTTGCCTTTGCATCTGCTCAACCCCTTCTTCCTTCAGCAGCAGAATCCTACCAGTATTAAATTACTTTGTATTTCTCTCTTCACTATGTTTTCCTCTGCGGAGTCCGAAGACCAGACATACGTCCTCTCCCACCGTTCCAAGCAAACAGAAGAACACGAGCGACTAAACCGACAGCACAATCTTATCCAGCAGACCTTTCTCAACAATCAGCTCATACACCCTTCCATCCCTTTGTCAGCACTAAAGGGCGGGGTTGCAGATATCGGCTGCGGAACTGGTATCTGGCTGCGGGAAGTAGCTCAGTCCCTATCTTCTCCAGGCTTTGCAAACGGAACTGGGGCCTTTAAATCCCCAGCCACAACCCCCCTCCCGTCTCTTGTTGGCTTTGACTTGAACGCAGCCGCGTTCCCCGAAAACCCCACCCCGGGAATCCAACTTGTGCAGCATGACTGCACTAAACCTTTTGACCCCCGCTATCATGGGCAATTCGACCTCGTCAATATCCGCGGCCTTGCTTATGCAATTACGGAGGAGAAGCTGTCTCGAGCGCTCCAGAATGCATTGCAACTCTTGAGTAAGTTGTTACTCCCTGTCCAATTACCAGCTTGGTATACTTCGCCTGATTTTAATCTTATTTGTCTGTTGTACAGAGCCAGGAGGCTATCTCCAGTGGACAGAAAGCGAAGCCCGACTTTTCAAACTCTTCCCAGAAACACCCGACATGCTCAAAGCACTGGAGATCATTGATCTGGAGAGACGGGCTCGTGACCTAGTACCTTAGTGAGTATTTACCCAACCACTGTCTTTCTTATTTCTGTTGTCACTTGATCACATCGGCTGATCTGTGTCCTTCTTCGTTTTTCTTCAGCCTGCCGCATTTTATGCTCCAAAGAATTCTCTCATTCAAAAGTTCCAATGGAGAAGATGCTCTTAATATCCTCCATTTCAATCTACGTCCCGGAGGGTTCTGTCAGGAGGATGGGGATCCAGAGGTCTCCCTCGACTTTTCAGACCATCTCACAGACTCTGTCAACCTTTTCCTGCACTCTGCGCTCATGAGAATGGAACAGCAACAGTCTCAGAATGAAACTGCAGTTGAGAACGGTAATACTGGGGAGACGGAACTGGATGAACTGCGCAAATTGAAGACTTCTGTTAGTGAGACTATCGAGGCTAAACGTGTCAGAATGGGTGGGATCTTTCCTCATCTTGTGGCGCAAAAGAAATAACCTGGCTGTGTTGGAGATTTATCTGAATTTGTGAAATGCCTTTCGCACCTGAATATCCTCTAGAACATGCTCGTTTGATGGATGTATTGGTTATTGAGTTTGTGGGAGGTCTATTGACATAACTTGAATTCGAAATAATACGCGCCGTGACTTGTGCCCCTTACTGCTTGCTGGGCGGGCAGTTTGTAGTTCTCAAACTCTGAGTTACGATTTGTAGCAGATAGTAGTCTGTGTAACTTCAAGTATCTACGGTGGGCTAGGCATCTCCTTTGCTCCAGGAAGGCGTTCAATGCCATGTTCGGGTGTTGTATAGAGCTGATGCTGCCCGACCCATTGCTTGACTGCGCGGAAATCGCGACATTTATGGTGCCTGCGAATGCCACTGAATATTAGCCTTGTACCTGGATATTTCCGCTCTTTCGGGAACGCTATATGTTTCGGAGGGTTGGTGGATGGAAAAGGGAAGCAGGGGACGTTTCATACACATTGAAGTCTGGAAATGGGTCTTTATGCCCCTTCACCCACACATATGTCAGGATACCAACGTCCGCATCACACATCAACTATTTGACGGGTCACAACCATTAGCCTGAGAGACTTTCAAGCATAATGCCAAACAATTAGCTCGAAACTCCCTTCTAGCTTACCTTCTGTCGTAGGATATCAATGCAATGATCTATTTCGGGTGTTTGTCAACATTTGTTGAATCATTCATTTTGTTCGGACGTCTCCCAAGACATAACTTACCAAGATGGTGCCGTAGGATCTGCGGGCTATCCTCCCATGGACCCGGCTTGTCCCTGTAATAATCCTCGTAACTCGCTTGGCGGAGCATATTCAGACAATGTAGCTGATGCAGAACTTCCACCGAGCCCATGTAGCCGCCACCGAGCTCGTCAGCCAAACCAACAGAGTACTCGGACGCATTGATGTGCTGAAGTGTTTGCTCATCAACGTTGATGACCCCACCTATTTCGAAAGATTGTAAGCCTCGTGTTCATTGGATCTGGGTTCGTTCGGAATAAATCACCTGAAGCATAAGTTATATCATCCCAGGCAGCATCAATAGCAGGACTTGGTGGTCCCTTGAAAGCATTGGGCTTTGCAAAGCTGCCGTCGAACCTTTCAATATGACCTGTGTTCTCGAGGGCCTCTAAGGCTGGAGAATCGATGGGCAGGTAGTCATCGCATTGACAAGCGGCAGCTGTTTTTCGATGACGAGCTATTGTTGACCAAAGATAGATAGAAGCTATAAACAGGAATAAAGTCCACAAAGATAGAATCAGAGTCCCATTTGGGTGATACCGGCACCATCGTGACCTTCTCGCCCCAGGACTTCGACTGTCTTTGAGGAAGTTTTCCTCATCGAAACTTGATATGAGGCGTTCTTCGCTCTGCCTGTCATCCAGCCTGGCTCCGGCCATGACGATATCAAGGATTGATGAATGGCTGTGTGGGGTGGAGGTAGGAAGGAGTAGGAAGATGCAAAATGCAGAGAATGTTGATGGAGGGAGAAGGCAGAGCACCGGAGGGGATAACTCGGCACAAAATGTTCCGTAGATTACAAACGAAATTGTGGGAGATTGCCTTGGAGAGAAGGCAATGCAGAAGTAACAGCGAGGTGGAGGGGGGGCATCCACAAACTAGCCAAGACTGTTATTCTCCTCGGAGCGAGCTTTACCTTCATCCGCCCTACCCTTCCACACTCACATCGATGCACTTCATCATTGACCTGGGCATCACCATTGGGGGCCAAATGGTGCCGGTTTTCCGTGCGTCGCAACGACAGAGTGTCCGGAAGTACTTGGCGAGAGTTATTCATGCATGACTGAAATGACTACTCGACGTTTGGTGTGATCATTGGCCTTTGACCAACCGCTCCTGCCGCATCAGCAACAAAGTCAAAGGCCCTATACATCTTCATTTGCGAGACCCTAGAACAGTGAGATTTTAAGTAGATACTACGCTAACCCCGCTTTGGAGTGAATGCGAACACGTCTACGATGGGCTGATGTGAGGATGGATGCATTCGATGCAGCCGCTCACGATTCCCTTGGCCCGGCGCCAACAAAAAGGACTCCAGATCCGACAAGGTTAGTATGGAACTGCCTTGGTAAGCAGGCGTACACCAAGAACCCTAGAATATCGCAGAGAGTACGAAAAACATATAAGGTTCGAGGTCAGGTTCGTAGTGTCCCTACGTGCTGGAGGATACAATCAACTTCTCTACCCATCTCTTCCTCTTTTCCCCAAGCTCTTAAAAATCCAAATCAGCAACCCTTTTAGTCTTTGACTTCCCACTTTGTTGCAATATGCGTACTGCGTTGAGCGCACTCGCGGTGCTTCTCACCCTGGCTAGCTCTGCCAGGGCGGCCCCTGTCGCAGCTCCATCCGAAGTTGAGGAGCGTGATGCCTCTGCCGTGCTGAACACGCGGTTCATTACTTATGAGGATGGCATCAATAAGAGAGATGAGGTTGAGGAACGTGATCCCACGGCGGTGCTTAACTCACGGTTCATAACCTATGAGGACGCCATCAACAAGAGAGATGACGTCGAGGAACGTGACGCTTCCGCTGTGCTGAACACCCGGTTCATCACCTACGAAGACGCCATCAGCAAAAGAGATGAAGTGGAAGAGCGTGATCCCTCTGCTGTGCTGAACAGTCGGTTCATTACGTACGAGGACTCCGTCAGCAAGAGAGACGAAGTCGAGGAACGCGATCCTTCGGCTGTCCTGAACAGTCGCTTCATCACTTACGAGAATACGTAAGTCCCTCTATCCCCTTCTTGGCACGGTCAATAGGTGTACTGACATGAAAACAGTGCTTAAGCGAGGTAGTAAGCAGGCTTCGCCCTCTGGGCTGCAGACACGCAAGCTAAAGCCACTGGTTTGCGCCATAAAGAGGGGTTGTTGTGGAAACTGGCTAGTGTGCGGGGGAAACTGAATCGGTCGATAGTACTTTTAATTCAGGGTCTATAAACAGATCGATTTGAAGAATTCCCACTACTTAATCTGACACAGTGTCCTAGTGCGTAGTCAGACTATCGAATAAGATGAAATCGCCGCTGCACTAGACCCATCTTTTCCCCGGAGCAATGAGAAACTAGAGCGGACTTCCCTCGGGCCGCCTGACAAATGCTGTTCGAGAAAATGCTCCAATTAGTAGCTTTCTTGGCAATTTCTATTGGAGACTCGGAGACACCATGATCCTTCGTGTTTCTCTTCGAGTACCCTAAGCCGAATGGGCTGTGTAATACACTACTAGCTTCGCTGCCTCGAAGGAGTTGTAACCCTGCAACATAGTCCTCCCTCCTCCATCCACCCCCTCCTGACCAGCTTGACAAGGCTATTGTGGTTTCTGCAGCCTTTCTCACAGGCCATTGTCACGTATTTGCAGACGAATCCTTCGGCCCCCACTATTAGTATGATTTACCTGATGATGTCGACAGCCATGTTGCAGACGTGGTGTGCCTCTGATCCTGGCGCATGGGGGCTATACAGTCGCTACAGTCAGACGGACAGTGGAAGACAGATAATGGGCTAACTATGCATTTATTCAGCCTGGCTGTCTCCTGCGCCCTCACGCCTCAGCCGAGAGACATGCATTCTTCCCTTCCAAGCTATTATAAGGGAATGGCTTTTGGCTGTCGCGCCTCTGCCATCATCAATGCTTAATCCCCTCTTTCTCTATACCGCTTGTCTGCAAACTGATCCGGCAAGATGTTGTATTATGAAGGTCATGGTATTACCAGTACGGCCAAGGCGATCATTATTGTGACCACAATTTTAGGTGTCCTGGCCATTCTGGCGGTTGCACTCCGTGTCTACGCCCGGATATATTCCAAGCTCTACTTGGGTGCCGATGACTGGACAATTATCATCGCCCTGGTAAGTCATATCACCATCCCACCCCATCACTCATGATGTTAACATTCAATGTTCGCCACTAGATCCTTTCTTGTGGGATTAGCATTATCATCGACTACACCGATGCTGTTACCGGCATCGGAGACCCTGAGTATCAGCCAACCATGGAGGCGATCATCTTCGCATTGAAGATAAACTTCGCTTGCGAAAATGCTCAAATCGCCACAATGGGAGTCATCAAAGTTTCTTTGCTCTTCTTCTACCGGCGGATCTTCGGCATCTCCCGTCCGTTTGTCATGGCGAGCAATGTGCTTATTGGACTGATTTCCAGCTTCACCTTGGCTATTGTACTGGCGGTTATCTTCTCAAAATGGCCGGTCTACCTGCAATGGGACCCGACCGCCCCCTACGATATTAACGCGTCGGCGATTCTTATCTGCTATGTTGCAGGCAATAGCTTATTCGATCTTCTGACGCTGGCACTTCCAATCGCTGCCGTACAGAAATTGCAGATGGATCAATCAAAGAAGCTGTTTATGTCCGTGATCTTTGTCTTGGGAAGCACGTAAGCCATCCTAATCTCTCCCGTCGATCCCTCTGATGATTTATTAATTGTCGGGTGTGGAATAGCTGCATGGCGGCATCACTTGTTCGACTGTACTACGCCGTCCAGTGGACCAAGGAGCCCGCGACTATCAGTAGCATGTTTGAGGGTATGTTTTCCCGGTTTCATCGGATTAACTATTTAAGTCGTACGCGTTTGCTGACGAGGTATTCAATTCTGTTATAGTACCCTTCATTTATAACATTCTGTGGGCGCTCCTTGAGCCACCCATCTTCATCGTCGTGGGCTCCATGCTTACCCTGGGACCTCTGCTTCGTAACTGGCGAGGGCCCAAGCAATGGATTCGGCTTCTCAGCAGCAAGAAGGAGGGATCAACCAAATTCCACGACTCGCGCAACCTCCCCCAGTCACATATGCAGTCGGCAAACTCTCATCAGCGTGGGCACGAGAAGAAATTGACACCAAGTACGTCAAGCGAGGTGGAACTGTTGGAGGTGTGAAGAGTACTGCCGGGTGGGATGGCCGTGTCAATCATTATCATCATCCTTAAAATATGTAGTGTTAGTGTATGTTATCGAATCCTGTGGATTGAATTGTAGTCACATCGCCTCAGCCCAAGGTGTTCAATATCACTGGAGCAACAATGATCACATTTCAAAGACAGGCTTTGTAGCAATGAAAACCCCCACTAAAAAAGCAGCAGTCTAAATCAAGAAGAGGAGTGACTGTGCCAGCCATCCCTTCTTCTAGCCATTTGAGGGAACATACAGGGGTAGTTGCGGACAGTGGGTCATTCGCGTCAGACTACTCGACTGGCTTCGAGCTACCCATTCCCGTTCTAGCAATAGACAGACTCACCCTGGCTGACTCCATCCAACAAACGTGTTTTTATTTCACCCACTGAGCCGTTGAACAAAGAACATCTTACACAACTAAAGTAGACTGTAAGCGCCGGCCTTCGGAGGAGAAGTAGGGCACCCCTCGCTTTACAGACATAAATACTTCTCCCATACCCCCCTCTTCCCAGCACCCGAACTAAGCTCCCCTACTACTACTCACTCACCTCAACACCCCCCTTTCTAATCCTCATATAATTACTTCACTCAACATCATGACTATCCCCACCGACAAAAAGAAGCCCGCCCTCGTCGTCGTGCCCGGCGCTTCCCAAAACCCAGCCCACTACGCCCACCTCCTGCACCTCCTCCAATCCGCCGGCTACGGAGCCTTCACTGGCCTCCTCCCCAGCATTGGCGCCCAAGGACAGGTCACGGCGGCCGACGACACCGACTACGTGCGCAACCGACTGATCCTCCCTCTCCTGGACGTCGGCAACCAAGATGTGATCCTGATCAGCCACTCGTACAGTGGAATGCCCGCTAGCGCGGCGGCGCGCGGACTCGGACCCGCCGACCGTGCCGCTCAGGGCAAGTCCACTTCTGTGCTTGGCCAGATCTTCATCGCGACCATTCTGCCTCGTGGTGGTGATGGGTTGAGTGTTATTGATTCTTTTGGTGGAAATCTGCCCCCGCATATGTATATGGATGTATGTGCTCCTTCCTTCCTTCCCACTTACCAATTCCAGATAGAATTAACGAGAAGCAATGAATGAATAGAAAGAGCAAAACCTCCTCAAATGCGACGAGCCCAAGCCCCCTCTCTTCTACGACGTTGAACCCACCCTTGCCGACGCGGCTTGCCAGACTTCCCTCAGTCAGGGCTTGACTTCTTTCTCGAGTCCCTGTCCTGAGGCGAGCTGGGGCTCTGAGGCCTTCAAGGATAGAATCGCTTACATCCACACCACTGAGGATCGCGCGGTGCCTTACCCGGCCCAGACGGCTATGGTTCAGGCTACGGGTGCTAAGTGGATTACGAGGGAATTGGCTACGGGTCACAGTGCGCAATTGTCTGCTCCGGAGGAGTTGACGAAGACTATTTTGGAGTTGGTGAAGCAGTGGGAGTAGATAGATACATTTGTGAAAAATTGGGTGTGTATTAAGCTGCTTGCAATGTTGTTTCAGAATGTAAGAGAATTCGCCAAGGTTACTTAGTCCAATATGTGGCTTTAATATGGGGATGTGTTCAGTCGCATTGGCAGATAAATTCTTTTATTGTTGTTGTCCTCTTGCTTATCCATCCTCCCGCTTCCTACGGGCATAACTTGAAGGAAGGCATGTGCCCCAAATGAGGGGCAGTGGGCCGGTGAAAGGAAGAAGAGGAGGGTAGTGGAGTACAACAAGCACAAGACACACAAGAGAGGGAAGAGGGGTGGATACCCCTGCTTGGTGTGCTGGCCAGTCGAGAAAGGGAGGGGTGTGGGAAGGAACAGGACAAGGCTGAGGCTCGTTGGCCCTCAACGGGGACAGACAACCCTCAAGCAACTAGACTCCGCGGATAAACACTTGGAGGGATAGAAACGTGGCTTAGCTCCGACTACTCCGTACTCCGAGTGCTCCGTACCTTTTCCTTCTGTTCGGTTATCTGTCCATCGCCAAGGATGAACTAAGGATGTCCCCGAGCGTCCAATCTAAGTGGGCCTGACAGATTTAGGGCAGGCGGGGGAGGCTGTGGGCGGAAAGGGCCGACAGGGCGAGATTATATCCAGGCAGCCAGCCTAGTATACCAAAATATTACAGACATCTCAATGTCTCCATTATCCTGTGATAAAATGAATGCAGTCATCATTTAGCATTGGGTGTGTTACATTGACTTACCATTGACTGGTAGATTCACAATGGAGGGGAATGGAAGTGGCCGTCAAGCGCTAAATTAGGTCAATATACCATGCTGCAGGACACGCACTAACTGGCCAATGAGCCACTAGCTGGTACAGCTAGCTGGTTAATACCCAGTCTAGGATAAATGAGGAGAGGCTTACATGGTTACATCTTTCTCCCCTCTTCCGATCTACCCGGTTACAGCGACACGTGCATTAGCTTCACGTAGCGTTGTTGAAGTAAGCATCGGAGACGATTCTCTCTGCTGTCGAAGGAAGGTCATCACAGCCAGGGGCATATTGCACGGAACGTGTTAGGACCTAATCTCCATTCCTCTCCCTCGTTGGTTGTATGGCCTGCTAGTTGTCTATATAACCCCTCATATTCTGCGAGGTGTCAGAATTTAGTCTAATTAGTCCACCACAAAGAGGAGTGGGAAGAAATACGCTAATGTCCGACATAAGCGCTAATTTGTATCGTTGCAGTCGTATCAGTTTCTATTACTATCACTGAAGCTAGATTAATGCTTCGCTAAAGTACATGCAGATCAGCGAGTAGTTTGATGTAAGACGGCAATAAGTGACAGTAGCGACAGGCCTAATTCACGCTGACTATCAGGTCAGATCTATTCCTCTTCAGACGCGGACCCTGCATGCGTCTTATTACTGCATATCGCATCTTACTACCATCCAGTTAGATCAATGTGTATGTCATGGAATCAGCCCAACCCTCGCCCCATTCCTCGAACAAAGCGTCAGCCCCAATCCCTCCACCCATGGTCCAGGGTCCCGACTTTCCAGGCTGCGGAACTCCTGCACCATCCGCACAAGAACATAGCTGACCTCCGTCAAGGCATAGCGCTGACCAATACAGATCCGTGGTCCGCCATTGAACGGCAAATAGCCCCAGCGCGGCTGCAACTTCCCATCCTCCCAGCGTTCAGGGCGAAATACCTCTGCATCTGAACCATAGATGTCCGGTCGACGATGCATAGCGTAGACGTTGTATGCGACGATCGTTCCTTTGGAGACGAAGACAGGGGAAAGACCGTCTTTGCCTCCGCCCACAGGGAGGACTGTATCTTTCTCTGCTTCGCGTTCGTTGCGTGGGACGACAGGGTGAAGGCGCAGAGCTATTAGTTCAGGTCAGTGAGGTCATACAAAGGGGAGGGGTGATGGGGATCCATACATTCATTTACACAGCACTGAACATACTTCAGACCGCGCAGCTCCTCATACGTCGGCGGCCGGTTCTGCAGTGTTTCAACTTCAGCGCGCAGTTTCGCCCAAATAGCTGGGTTCTTCGCCAGCACGAAGAACATATTCCCAAGAAGACTGGCCGTCGTGTCTCGCCCCGCTAGAAGCACATTCATCAATTCGTCCAAAATGCGCTGCTTATCGGAAGTCCGTGACGCCAGCTCATGCGAGAAAATATACCTCCGCTTCGTCTCCAGCGATTCATCTTCTTTCCTTGTCGCAGCCGCATAGACAGCCTCATCAACAAACCTTTGCACAAAGTCTCGACAGATGCGATTACACTCCTCAGCCTTCCGATCACGGAAAATGACACCAAGCGGACCCAGCATTCCCCGCATCGGGATCGCCATCTGAGCATAATGAAATGCCTCCGCGAACCCAGCCTCCGAGTGGCCCTCTTTCAGCGCGCCCACCGACTGTCCGAACAGGAACTCCGTCGCGGAGTCAATCGTATACCGGAAGAAGAGTTCTTGCAGGTCCACCGTGCTCCCATCCCTCGGAAGCAACGCGAATAGATCCTGGATCAACTCTTCCAGCAAACGCAGATCAGTCACCTGCTCGCGGGCGAAGCTCGGCCTGATAAGCGCGCGAGATGTGGCCCAGTGGTGACCATCCGTGTTGAAGATGCCTTCGCCCAGAAGAGGTTTCATTGCCTCGTAGCGGTGCTTGAGACTGTAGTCGTTGAAGTTGAGGGAGAGGACTGTCTTGATGTTCTCGGGCTCGATGGTCACGATTGCACTACGGCCTAGTTCTTTGACGGTGAAGGTGTTGCCGAGTGTGCGGAATAGGTTGCGGCTTCGCTCGAGGATACGGTGCTCTTTCCTTGTGCGCATTGTGCCGAGAATTGTGTCGAGGCCTAGGAAGGGTTCTTTGCTGAAAGATCGTGCGACTGGTTGGCAGCCATGCTGGCGGGCGAATTGGCGGCGCTTGAGATAGCGTCGGAAGGATTCGCTGGCGATAACTAGAGCCGCGAGCAGGAAGATGATGAGTTTAGGTTGGATATCCATGATGGCTATTATGGATTAAGACATGAAAGCTGGAAAGTGAACAATGATTGCTTTCTGGGTGTTTTATGTATGCTGTTCAGGCAGCAGTAGTGAGGTTGAATCACGTGGGCGTATAGTGAATGATTGGAGGTGAGAATTTAGCGTGACGATGGGAAGGAGGAATCAGGCAGCCGGTAATATGTGAGGTCATTATTGAATGAAGCTTGATCTGCGAGAGTGAATCTGGAATATTGATTGATGTTAATATCATCATGCAATTAGCAATCGATAGTGAGAGCACAAAAGCAGATTCTGATGTTTAGGGGCTAAGTTGTTTCTGTAGCGCTGATTTATATAACGTCCCCCTCTATTTGAGCCTATTTATCTCCGTCATTCCGCCCAACCTCAGGTTAATTATCTAGCCTATGCCTATGGATACGCCAGACTGCTTGGATAACCAATAATAACAATAAATCTTTCTCTTTTAACGATCTTTGTATGTCTTTTCTAATTCAGTAAATGAGAAAGCTGATCGCAGTGCACTGGCTTGGCAAGGGTGATTTGCTGCACTATTTGACAGTTCCAAGAAGCTATTAGCGACATATAATTTCGCTGCATCAATTGGGGGTTTGACACATCCAGGGGTGAGTGAGGCAATCTCGGGCTGAGATGCGGTCAGGCACATATACGGTGAGCATTCGATCAATGAGATCCAATGCAGGATCTCCTATGGGATCCCAGTAAGGTGATGGATAATCAAATCTACCCATCTTTATCTGTTGTGCCATGTTATAGGGGTGTTCCGGGGTGTTAAGCTCGTCGGAAAATGGAGGAAATCCGCAGAGACAGATGTACAAAACTACACCCGCAGACCATATGTCTACCTCGAGTCCATATCGGCGGTGGGGTGTCTCTACAAGTATTTCTGGTGCCACATCTAAGCCAGGTTAGCAAGTGCCTCGATGTGTGTCCAGGGACTAGGATACATACAACTGGGGGTTCCACACAAGGTTGTTGCCAATTCATCAGAACCTGATTTTGCGTCGATCTTTTTCGAAATTCCAAAGTCACTCAACTGTACTGAAAGGTGTTTGTCGCATACCAAGATATTCTCGGGTTTAATGTCTCGGTGGACCCATCCAAGTTCATGCTATATTGTGTCAGCTTTGGAGTCAGCATGGACTAGGGTAAAACAAGTAAGGCTTACCAAAAATATGATGGCGGATAGTGTTTGAGTAAATACATGCCGTGTTTCACTTTCAGTAAGCTTTCCCCTTGTTTTGATAGTGTCGAAGAGGTCCCCTTCTACCGCAACACTTAGAAGAAGGCGAAAATCATTTCCCTCTAAGTTTGCAAATGCATCTATCATCCTCACTATGTTTGGGTGATAGTGCTTCTGGAGCTCGCGTAGCAGTTGGATTTCACCACCTATATCCTTGAAATCCTTTGCTCTCAGGGGATTTCCAGGAGTTCCACCTTCGAAAATTTTGACTGCGAACGCCATGCCTGTCACTCTGTCAGTGCAGAGGTGTACTGTGGCAGAGTGGCCCGTCCTGAGTTCCTGCGTTATCTTGTAACGCTGATCAAACCCGGTCTTTATGTCATACTGCTCCATCAGCTCTCCCAGCGAGACCTCGTCACTCGGTTCGGTTTCTGTTCCAGAAGCAGTTGACTCTCCCTGCGGTGATTCACGTACGACCTGAGGTAGGCCGTCTATAACCCGCGACGATTGCCGCTGTAAAGGCCTTCCAGCAACCGCTTCATAATCAAGTGTTAGGCGCTGCGCTACGTGTTGTAATCCTCTCTGGCAAGCTATGATGAAAGCTCGACGCCCCGCTAAGCCGCGAGGCAAAACAGCACCATGCTCGGCAAGAAAGACAGCGATATCTTCCTGTCCACTTCTCAAAGCCATAGTCAAGGCTGTGTCCCCCCATTCCGTCTCCGACATCAGCTCTGCGCCTCCTTCGACAAGGATTCGAACGGCGTTAAGACTCTCACAGGACACAGCAAGCATGAGTGCTGTCCAATTGCTGGACGCTTTGTTGTTCACTCCGGCACCTTTACCTATTAGCACACGGATAATTTCTTCATGTCCCTTCCGGGCAGCTCTGTGTAGAGCAGTTTCATTCATGTAGTCTTGAGCATCGACTTCAGCTCCTAGCTCTAGTAATGTACGCACGTTTTCGACATGGCCAAATGTCGTGGCCCGGATAAGGGCAGTCTCTTCATCGGACCCCCTACCTTCAATGTCATGACCGTTTGCAATCATTTGTCGAAGAATAACTGGAAGGTCAAAGACTGCGGCGAGCACGAGAGCTGGGCAGTTTCGAGGGAACTCCTGGCTTCAGCTGGGATAGCGAGCGCTTGACAGACTCCACACTTGACTAGTCATTTCAACCGCCACAGGATTAGACCAAAGCCGTTCGAGGTCTGGCAAAATCTCGCCTGCATCGATAAGGTTCACCTCTGAGCCCCAATGCTTGGCGGCATACTCAATGAAGGGATACTCTCTCAGACGCTGTGCCATGGTGGTATCACTGGTACAGAAGCCAGTCGAGAAGTTCAGCAGCACCAGATACGCCAAGCTAATTTTTGTGAGATTCACTCGGGCAGCCATCAACTTCGGCGCAAGGGAAATTTCAAAGTATTGTTGGGCGGTGTAGTGGATAACATTGATGGTTTGCGACTCTTTATCAACCGTAATGAGACCTCCACAAGCTGCGGTGAGGACATCTCCGTCTGGGAGGTCGTCGTCTTCAAGAGCCATCTCCTCCGATAGCTCCAGCATGGCATACATATGTTGAAGCTGCATAACTGTGAGGTTCTGACGGGCGCAGATAACCCAGAGCAGAACGAGCTCTGCTAGCTCCACCATCTCGGCGGGCTGCTCACGGATCCTTTTGAGGGCATCTGAGTAAGTATCATTCAAAGTTCCTGGAAGAGAGGCCAAAGCCAAGCGCACAGCCTTCCGGTTGATTTTCGGGAGAAGCGACTCGAGATGTAGCTTTGCGAGAAGAAACCTAGTATTCACATATTAACGTCGTCAGTCCTCGGTTTGATATGTTACTGGTTGCATACATTCCCTGGCACTCCCCCGTGATGGAAACAATGATGTGTCTTCTCAAGTCTGGCTCGGCTCGAAGATGCTTGGATAGGCTCGACAGCGTGGGAAGCCGTGAAATTTCCGAATCCAAGAACAGTTCAATGTCTTCGTCCCGAGCAGAAATTTCTACCTTTTCAAAGGAATCGAAATATGCATCAAAGGTTGTGGAGAAACGTGAGCTACACATGATTTTAACGTTTGAGCCAATAGAACTGATGGTGGATAGAAACCACAAAGCATCATTCTCACTTTCGCTGTATTCGTCTAGAGCATCGATCACGATGTAAGTCGTCTCATATTCGAAGGTCATTTTGGTGAATATATCGAATAACTCCTTCCAGGTAGGGCGGGTACCAAGTTTTTTATGCGAATCATAAAGCGAGGATATTTCAGATGGCACTGTCCCGCTTTTCGAGTGTCGAAGTACTTGCAGCAGCAAGCTTGAAAGAAGAGCAACCGGGGTCTGCTCGTTTCGGCGTCCATAATTACAATAGATGTACGTACAGAGAGCGTTTTTCGAGGCCAGCTTATGCTCGAGCGTATCAACAACGATAGACCTGATATGATGCATCAGCTGTCAATGCAATATCTGAGGGACATATTCCAAACAAATCACAGGACAATAATATATGTATATATATATATGAATGAATGAGAATGGAAAAATAAAATACTTAGTCAATGTACTAACATTAATCGTGTTTTACCAGCGCCAGCTAGCAAACCGGAGTTAGCTTCACCGGAGTGTAAAAGTATCAGTACTTACGTATTCCTGGACACCAAAGCACGCTGATATTGCCTTCAAGCCAATTGCATACTTTCTCGTGTTTCATAAACCAGCCACCAGTTCCCGCCTGCACGGTCTCCAGGATTGCATCATGTTGCTTACGGAAGGGAAAGGGGCTAAGCCAGAGCAAGATCCTCTCGTTTAGATCTTCCTCGTCTTTCAATTGTGTTTGGCTGACCTTCTGCCCGATTTCTGTAAGTTCTCTATGCGATGACTGCACCATTTTCCTAACGTCCTGTAATCAGCACTTTCTCAAATGTTGAAGATCTTGAGAACACCATACATCAGGTCATTCTGCAAGACGAGACTGAGACTACTCTTTAGGCGCTCCAGGCAAGCCAGCTTCTCCGTGATTTCCTTTTTGGTGAATGGCCAAGTCAAAGACAACGATCGTTGACCGAATTTTGATTGCGGGCAGAGCCGAGAGATGATGTCTTGCAGCACACTCTGAACAAGAACGAGGAGACCATCAAGACCCACAAGAGACTCGGTCAATATGGACTTCCCCATGCCTAAAGTTACGGCCGCATCCTCAGCATCATCAATACGGTCTCTGAGCATTTCGAGTAGGTAGGTGGTGCTTCGTAGCTCATCCCGCAACTGGAGTCGGTCTGCTGCTCCATGTTTGATTTCCCTGAGATAGCGGGTTGTGGTGGCTGCCAGTTCAAGGACGGCAATTACACTTGCGGTGATACTCAGAGGGTCGCTCATAGTGCGTGAACAAGCACTGTCAGGTCAATTCTCCATCGAATGATATCCTGATGGTTATATCCTGCCGGCCGAATGATCGGTCATTAAATTAGGTTCAGCTGAGTGAGGGGTATTGGGCACTCTTAGCGGCCCGATCCGACGGGAGGTGCGCCTACAGCCAGAGATGCTATCAATTCAAACGAGACGAGGAATAAAAAGCAGCTCAAGAACGGTACTAGAGACCAGCATTCAGAAATCCACTTTATATGGCCCGCTTCTGTAGGTTCCACCCGGCTGGGCATGCAGTAGTACTACTACTATCATACCAAAGATATACTTTCCAATCCAGTCCGGTTTTGAACTATAGCTCAAGTAAAGTGATCACTATGCTTTGACTTATGATCATATGGTTCTAATGAGACATAAATCCTAGAAAGAGGCAGTTTTGCCATGATGGCACTTACAGAGGTCGGGCGGAGATATGTTGAATCGAAATCTAGCTTGACAAGCAAGAGAAAGCACACTGCTAGTTAACTGGGAAGGCTACGAAGTACTACGGTGTCTTTTCCAGCTATTTGATATACAATATGGCGCTACCCCATCCAGTCAGCCTTGTGCCACTTGCTGGACGCAGCCGACTGGAGTTTGAACCGTTTGCAAGCCGCTATTTTATACCAATAGTAGATCGTGTTTGAGTAGATTGGAAGAAGGTTTTCATACTAGGGGTGAACACTCTGTTCACCTCCATTCCCCGATTTTCATTATATAGTGGGCCCGATTAGGGCATAGATTATGAGTATGAGTTCAGTGGGGATATTTTCTGATGAGGAAACATTATTCCTATCCCAAGTCCGTCCATGCTTTGACTTTTAATTACATCGACAGTAGTAGCGCTCACCATCAGAGATTTCTCTGCGAATGATGTTATCGCAAGTATTATAATCAACAGGCCCCCAGCAGTCACACTAGATAGTCTGTTTCCGGTATCGCAATCAATAACTACCCTTCTATTCGTAGGCTCATATCGGACTCCGGCGGAGCTAACCCTATACCCCTGGCATTTCTATATATGAAAGACTCGCGCAAAGATAAGCAGACAATGCTTATATCCCCCTTGCTCTTAGAACATCTTTATAACTCGTAACTATAGAAATATAAGTAGCCATACTACTATCCCCACCAGCACATAACACATCTCAACCCACCATCACCCAAATCACAATCCCCACGATGTCCGACATCAACCACCAAACCTACCACACCCGCCTCGAGCAAATCCAGCGCATCGCACAACACCACTCCCTCCAAATCACCACGATCACCCCAATCGCATACCAAGAACTCGGCCCCTGTCCCTACAACAACTTCATCTACAAGCTCGAACTATCCCAACCCCCTTCAAGCACCTCATTCCCACCCCCAAACCCCCACACCACCTCCCCACTAGACGAAACAACAACAACATACATCCTCCGAATGAGCAACCCCCTAGCAATGGGCATCAACCCACACGCCTCCCGCATCGAGAACGAAATCGCCGCCATGTCTCTCGCCTGTCAGGGCCTCGAATCACATCGACCCGGATTACGCTCTCTCATTCCCAAAATATATACCTTCTGCTCAAAGCCTACTACTCATCCAGATGACTTACCCTGGACACTAATGGAATACAAGTCCGGCGTACCACTAGACGAGTTCTTCCCTTCTCAGTCCGAGACAGCCAAGAAATCCATCATCGAGCAAGTCGCAGATATACTCGCTGGACTCCGGAAATGTCCACTCCCGGAGGGAATCACCTACGGTGGACTCGCTCTATCCTCCACCGACGGCGGAATCATCAGTGCGGAGATGACCACCACGAATGGCGGACCGTGGTCTACATATGCGGGGCTCCTCAAGGCACGCCTACGGCACGAGCTACACGATGCCGATTCTAGCCCCATCATCAACGGATGGCGAAGTAATGGCATCCGAGACCGTCTCGACACCCTCATCGACAGATTCTCCCTCTCTGGCCTTCTTTCGGACCCTGATACCAAATCCCTCATCCACGGTGACTTGAGTATTCCTCCCCAAACCCCACAGACCACCCCAATGTACCCACCACGGAACTAAACTAACTAACTAACCTGATAACCCAGCAATGAACAACATCCTCATCGACCCCACCACATGCAAACTCACAGCCCTCATCGACTTCGACTTCGCCTGTATCGCACACCCCGCTCATGAGTTCCTCGTCTCGCTTCAGGATCTAGGCGGTAATGTAATGGGTCCTTACGGGGAGGATCCGACGGAGGGGAGGTTGGCGCAGGCTCTGCTTTCTGGGGATTTTAGCGATGGTGATATTCCTGGTGAGCTATGGTGGATTGGGAAGACGTTTAATGCTTGTTTGGTGGAACGGGGGGTGGCACGGCCTAGTGATATCGGTGGAATGGAGGTGCTGTGTCGGTGGCGTGGGCTGGAGCTGTGCATGTGTCCATTTCATTTAGCTGCGGAGTTTATTGTGAAGAGGATGAGTGAGGAGGCGCGGAAGGGGGCGAGAGAGGGGGCTGAGGGGGAGGTTGTGGAGAGGATGGAGGGGTTAGAAGGGTTTTTGTAGTGGGTTTTGGTGGATTAGTGAGTGTATGGGTGGTGTTGTGGATTCTTTCGAAGTATGCTGTGTTCTGTTGAAGTGTTGGCAGATATTTGCTTTGCCCGAGGCACTGAAGTGTTAGAGATCTACAATCTAGGTCAAGCTTACTGCATATTGTTTCCATATCTCAAGGCAGTCGACCAGCCGACAGCTAACACATAACGTGATAGAACATCGTATGAATTCTAAACGCCCAAAAGCCCTGTTCATAAGGTAGAAAGGTGAATCCCGAAATTGAACTATGTCCAACCGATAGCTTGTCCTCCCAGCCTAACGCCCAATTGTACTCATTCCGAATCATGCTACACCGATAATCATGCTACCACCGTCTACCATACACCGAGTCTTCACCGCGAGAACTCCGTTTCGCCTGTTGACGGCTTCGATCACGAGAGCCAGAGGTCTGCGTTTCACTGGCATATGTTGAGCCCGAGGCGCTATCAGCGCCGGAATTCAGCAGCTTCGTTGTCTGATTCAGGTCGAGATCGGGGTCGCCGTTGTAACGTGCTTCGGCGTCCTTGCCAAACAGAGCCATCATATCCTTCATCGTTAGCTTGGCCGCTGCAGTCTTGCCTTCAATGGTAACGTTGGCCAGCTCGCGCTTGCGATCTTGCAGATCGATAATTCGTTCCTCCACGGTACCCTTGATGATCATCTTGTAGATTTTGACGTCTACGGTCTGGTTCAGACGATGGACTCGGTCAATAGCCTGCTCTTCAACGAACTAGAAGGGGTTAGTAAATGTCTTTTTGAAGGATAGTGGTAAACATACAGGATTCCAGAAGGGCTCTAGAATGACCACACGACTTGCGGCAGTCAGGTTCAGTCCCAGCGCACCAGCGCGTAAACTGCAGAGAAGGACCCTTGTGCCACTGTTGTTCCGCAGCTTGTTGAGACAGGCTTCTCTATGGTCGTTCCGCATGCCTCCGTCATATCGTGCGTATCCAATTCCGGTGCGCTTCAGGAATGGCTCGATCTTGTCAAGCATGGAGGTGAAGACCGAAAAGACGATGAATTTGTGGTCTGAGGACTCACGTCTCAGAATCTTCATTAGACGCCGGATCTTCGTCGAAGGCAGAATCTTGTTATCATCGTCTCCAGCATTCAGGTAAATGTCGTCATCGTCAGACTCAACCTCAGGGCTCCGGCGACTGATGCCTGTTGGCTTGCGAGAGGGAGACTCAGGCCCATCGTCGTCACTGTCAGAATCGTCCGAATTCAACCATTCACCACCACCCTCTGCGTCTTCATCATCGGTGCCTCCAGCTGTTCCAAGGCTCGACTTTCCGCGCTGATCTTCTGGAACAAGCCACTCGCCATCGTCCTCCTCTTCATCGTCGCTGTCTAATACTACTCGTCTGTTTCTCCGCCGGATGACCTGCGGCTCTCCGCGGTGGGCCGATGGTGATTCTGTTAGATCAATAATCGACCTCCGACCGCTCTTCTTCTTCTTGCCGGTATCAGTCAGGTCGGCATTCAACGCAACCTCGCACTCTTTACACCTGCTGTTACCGCCAGACGCCTCCTCTTTCTTCAAATCCATTTGGCAGATATCGCACTTCTTGGACACAACACTCAGTGCCCCGAAGAGGTCTGCCATACTGTCCAGCTCATCATTTTTGGCGGGTTTCTGGCTGCCGGACTGCCCGTTTTGCAGGAGAACGTCCTTATCCTGAGCAAGGTCGCTCTTAACAAGGTCGGGGTGATTGCAAGATTGCCGAAGACGCAACAGCAACACCAAAGCGCCAGCATAGTCGACCTTCTCACCACCCATCATCTTCTCGAGACTGTTTTCTGTTCTCTGCTCTAGGCGCTGGTAGAAGTTCATCTCGCCCGGCATAAAGTCCGCTTCGACCTTGATAACCTCTCGCTTGACGATGTGGAAGCCAGATGACTTCTTCTCCCCGTCCTTGCCAGGCTTGAGGTTGTCATTCTGCTTCAGAATATCCTTCGTGCGCCGCTTCATGAAGATCTTAAGATAGATCTGCAAACGCTCGATGGCGAGACCTCCACGGCCGTTCGCTATTGGCTTCATAATTTGCTCTTTCCATGCCGCCAGGTCATTGAACGGCTTGATACGTAGGAATTTGATCAAGCTCTGCAGTTCGTCAAGGTTGTTCTGCATTGGCGTTCCCGAAAGGCACCAGCGGTACTCTGCATCCAAAGAGTAGGCAGCCTGTGTTGCTTTTGCGTTGCGGTTCTTGATTGTGTGGGCTTCGTCCAAGATGATCCGGTACCAGTAGACGGAGAAGATGGGGGATTTCTTGTTGTTCTTGTCCTTAGCACTATGCTCCGAGGTCAAGGTGCCATACGTGGTAATAACCACATCATAATCCTCAAGCTTGTCCGTGCCCTTAGCCCGTGCGTTTCCGTGGTATACGAGAACCCGCATTCTGTGCGAGCGTTCAACCTTATCGCTTATCTCAGACTCCCACTGCTTGATCAGGGCTAGGGGAGCGACGACCAGAGTCGTCTTGCTCAGTCCAGCCGGTAGTTTGCGGTTTTCTTTCTCTTCTTCATCGTCACTGCTCGCATCCTCGTCCTCGTCATCAGCCAAGGGCCGCCTAAGACCATCGGCGGGCTTTCTGTTGGATAGCATCAGAGCAATAGCTTGAACAGTTTTACCGAGACCCATGTCGTCTGCCAATATTCCACCCTTGGGAAGCACTCCCTTGGTCTTCTTCCGGCCAGTCTCTTTGTCGCACATCCAATTGACACCTTCCCGCTGATGCGGCAGTAACTTGACCTTCAAGCCTTCCACTGTCCCATCATCTTCCTCTTCCTCCTCTTCTTCTTCCTCTTCATCGTCATCTTCCTCATTCTCCGATTCAACTTCACTAACATCTTTCTCTGCCACCTCCTTGACTTCCACGACTTCCTTGACCTTCTGCTTCACAGGGGACTTGTTGGACTCGGTTTCCGATTCATCAGTGCTCTCATCCGCAGTATTGGATTCCTGTACAGTTACAGTTCCCAACTGGGCAGCAAGATCATCGATGTCAGCGTCCGACTCCTTCTCCTGGGACTTCTTCTCGGACTTCTCTTGCTTCTTTTCCTTGTTCTTCTTCTTCTTATTCTTCTTGTCCTTCTTCTTCTTGCTCTTCGACTTGGGTTCCTTCTCATCTTCATCCTCAAAAGCACCCTCCAACAGAGCCTTGATATTCTCATTCGCCTTGGCCGTGTCTACATAACCGTTGACATCCATAGAGCCAAATCCCGGGCCTCGAGATCGTGCACTTGGCGTAAAACCACCCTCACCAGTCAAGTCGACAAAGTTCCTCAGGTTCTTCGATGCGTTCGTCATCTTAACGGCAGAGGGCTTCGAGGCGAAGAATGTCTTGGGGGCACGGGGTGTATTGAACGTGAAGTTCTCTGGGCGTCGAATCTCAACAGCTCCACTTTCGACGGGACGGGAGAAGCGGTTGTTGTTGTACGCGGACGGTCTAACGGGCTTAAATGGATCAAACCCTTCTCTTCTGGGGGTTGAGAAGTTATTAGGCCCTGGAGTAGTGGGGGGACGATATTGCGGGGCACCATTGTGGGCAGGATTTTGCGGCCGGGGCTGATGTCTGTGATGCTCCGGACGTTGCTGGTTCGGTTTAGGGATGTTGAAGGGGTTGCTAGAGTGGTGACTCTGATGATGCACTGGGCGAATAGGAGATGGCTTTCCGAACTCAGGATGATGTGACATAGGACGATGGGGTTGTTCTTGCGGCCTTCTAGGCGTGAAGGGGTCCGCAGGGGCGTCGCTTTCTTTGGCCATGGTGTATTATTCTGGTGAACTTCCTGCTGAAGCTAGGCGGTGGCGGTTAATCGTCGTGGGCCGAGGGACACAGTGGGGGGTATCTGAGGCTGTATTATCGAGATCTAGGTTGCATAGATATAGTGAGTCTATCGTGATTATGGCGAGTAAGATCTTTTCTGTTCTTGTAGACGAGGCAGAATGTCAGCACATCACGTCACGCGGGGTTGCAACGAGACTCTCGCTATCGACATTTATCTCCGTATGGAAGGATAGAGGGGATATTAGATGCCTACTTACTTGAATCAGGTCATGACATTGCAAAAGAGGCTAGGAAGGGCGAAATCCGGAGTAGTGGGAGGGGCTTTGGACGTGTTGACGGAGATCGGCTCTGTTTAGCGCTGGCATGCCACATTTTATCGATAGCGCTATCGCTCGGTTTGGCCGCATTGCCCCAGCAACCACCACCCACCCAGCGGGGTGACAGGTCACACAACAGCTTCAGGTACACACAGCAAGGACGAATCCACCTCCACGAATTACATTGGATTAATCCTGAAGCTTATGTGCGGGAATTATTGACTTGGATCCGCAGTCCCATTTAACTAGCTCAGGCGAAAAGGGTGAGCCACAGTAGCGATTAACTGAGGTTGCCTGTTTGTATTCCTTCCCGCTGCCATGAATACAGTAAGCTATGGATTGACATTCTCCGTAAACATTAGTCACACTATGGAAGTTACTAAGCTATCTGTGACAGTAGTCCTATATAATAAGAGTCATTCTAGATCTGCGTAGTGTGAGACATTTGAAGCTATTATAAGATATTTCGGATTTCGCTGTACTCTGTTCAGCTATAGAAGAAATAGTAGCAAAGATGATTATATATCGCCAATCACCCCCTTCAAAATTTCCGGAACAATTGTACCTGCATCACCCTCAAAAAACCAATCTCCAGGCTTCAATCCGGAAGAGCCAACATCGTTGCGGTCCATATTTACCACTGCCACTCTAGCTCCTCTACTGCGAGCCTTATCCACATATCCTGCTGCAGGGTATACCCTCGAACTCGTACCTACCACCAGTATCAAGTCAACATTCCCTTTGTTCAACCATTCGTCCACGTAATCAATTGTATGTAATGGGAGACTCTCTCCGAACCACACCACCCCAGGGCGTAGAAGCCCGTCTTTGCACTCCGGGCAGTGGGGGAGCTCTTCATAAGGCACTGCGGAAAGAGGAACACGCTCGTCCGACACATCAGCCTCCACATCCTCATTGTTCCCTAGTGCATTAGAAATGGATTGAGAAGCCTCTTCGCCCGTTTTATCTGTTGCGGATGGTTCTAGCTTCTTTGGCAAAGCGAGAGCGGGGACAATTGGGTCGGTAAAGTCTTCGCGGGAATAGCTGCAGTAGAATGATGTGCATTTCACTGTGAAGAGGGAGCCGTGAAGAAGGTGAAGTTGATGCGGCGGGTGCCTAGCTCGTTGCGAAAGGCCTGGATAGACCAAGCAACTAATTAGTGAGGTGCCACTTCAGGGCAAGGACACGAGTACAACTCACCATCCACGTTCTGGCTCAATGTGATGAAATCCTTGTTCTTTCGGGCAAGCTCAGCCAGAGCATAATGCGCTCGGTTGGGCTGTGCCTTTAGGGCCATATGCCTCCGATAACTGTAAAACTGCCATACTAAGTCTGGGTTGGCATCGAACGCCTCGGGCGTTGCGAGGTCTGTCGCGTCGTAGGATCGCCATAGACCACCGGCTCCTCGAAAAGTGGGAAGACCTGATGATGCAGAAATACCGGCGCCTAATAACGCAATTACTCGCCTGCAGCCTTTCAGGTAGGTGGTGAAAGAGCTGAGGTCTGCTGCGGGGATAGCCGGAGGAGCCATGGCGGGCTAGAGATCAAAGAGAAGCTCTAGACTGGGCACGACACTGGATATAGGATAATCATGTGTTATCGCAAGGTTACACTGCTGTGTATCTGGGGGAAAGAATGTCTGTTTCCCTCAGAAGGGAGCGGTTGTGTGTCGAGTCAGTCATTTGGAGAAGTTGTAGCTAAGTTGAAGTTCTGCGGAGTCGGCCTTACGCTAATGGTACCGATGACGTGGGGTCGCCTTGAAACTATGCAATCGTGCCTTATACTTTGTATAATTATTTCGTCAAGTGAACCGAATAATAAGTTTAGCTACTCACTGGATCTTCTAGTGTTTACTAGGAGTCAAATACGGGACTAACGAGTTATGTATATTAGTACCATCCCTGCGTTGTGCAGATCAGAGGTTGCAATGACACAGCAGCAAGGCTACAATACCCCGCAGGGTCCAAAGCTGGGCAATTTATACTTTCTCCCCACGATAGAACAGCAGAAGTTAAGTATATGAAGCAGAAATCCCATAGCAATCTAAGTACATCACCCGCACATTATCCCTTTCAACAATCAATGTTGCTCCTCTTGTGGCAGCTCAATTCCCACGGCCTTCTCCGCATAAGCACGATTTCCATCGTTCTTTGCAGCAACAAATGACTTCACATAGCTTGGTACTTCAGGAACCTTGTTCCCCGTACTAGGAATAGGCTCGCCAAATGTCTCCCAAACAGGGACAACACCAGTCCAAACTCGATTCGTGATCTCTTCACTGCCTGTATCTTTCTTCTCGTCCGAGACGCTACCATCTCGAATCTTACCACTGCCGCTCACAATTTTAACCTTGAGGATAACGGTCGAGGACATCTCAGCACGGTCTGGTGGAACACGCGTATGCGCCCAACGATCCGAGAGCACCGAGTTGGTGATCAGCTGCATGGCGTAAAGTTTCTCGGCTTCGTCAGTAACCAACTTAGCATAACCTTGGAGAATTGCAGATCGATAGTTGTAGCTATGGGAGTTCGGTGTCAGAGACAAGATCAACCCGTCGACCTTGCTAGCAGCCACGCAGATGGGTAGTCCTTCTCCTTCGGCATCTCGAGCCAAGTTCATGATGCGGGAGCTGACATAGCCATGGAGATAACAGTCAAGGGGTTCGTCGATGCCAGCTGAAGGGTAGTCGAATGATCCCATTTGTCCGATCATAGGCAGGATTGCAGGGAAGGGCTCCGATGGTCCAGGGCTGAAGGATACATGGAGAACTTGGGTAGAGTTGATGATTTCATGAATGGCACCCAGGTCATAGGTTGCTGCAGTTTTCTTAGTAAAGTGCCTCGATGCAAAGTAGGGGATGAACTGAATGTATACCTCGATGCTTGTAGCGGTTAACTGTGTTCGAGGGCCGCTTGGGGTATGTTAAGGTCCTTCCCATTTTTGAATTTGACGAATCGAACAATATATACAATGAATAACTGACTACTAAATACCATCTAGCATAAAAGTAATGGAGCACTCGAGTGAGCAACGAATCCTGCTTATATCTTCGATGGAGTTTGCTTCTACTAAATATATATTGTACTCCACCTTAGCATCTCATTAACGTGACTCAAAAGCCACTTGAGTCATCGAGTAATTACATCGAAAAACAACCCAACCCTTGGGGTCGTACTGCACTGGCCCAAACTCCTCCGACATCTCGTGGTTGTGGTACGCTGTACAAGACCGAGATAAGAAAGAAGGTGGGAAGCAATCGCAGCTTCCAGCCTATCCAGACAGAGCGGAGTATGCGAGTCTATCACAAACTCCTCAGCGTTGATTGGTCACTGCCGCCGACCGGGGCTGCCAGCCTGAGGCAACCAGCGAACGGGCTAAACCAAAGGGACGCTCGGAGGTCTCGCAATCACCGCCGACCTTCCGAACCAAACGCGGGCCAGATAGCCAGTCTTTACTATTTCGACAAGCTTGCCAACACCTTCCAATGGTGCTGCTATGATGATGTCGACATGCAAAGCAGCCATTCGCCAATGGCCTCGTTGCCTTCGTCGCCAGGCACCTCGAATCTCCCTTTCGCATCTTAGCCGGCCGGTGCTCCAACAGCCTGCTCTTCGCCGTACTTACGCTTCGATCTCCGCCGCGGAGCTCAAATTCGGCCAACCGCTACACGAGACACACCCCCATATACTGGAGCCCGGAGAGCGTGCGTAACATCACTTCAGTTCCCGCGGATTACAATGACGCATAATATATACGGTATTAACGCAGCTTAAAGTGACACCCGGAATAACGGCTCTCGAGTATGCCCAGCGCCGATCTCGTCTCGCGAACAAACTACCCAAGTATGCCGTCGCTGTGCTGGCTGCTGCTGAGGTTACCTACCGGGCTTCGGGCATCTTCAATGAATACCGACAAGACTCGAATTTCTTTTACTTGACCGGTGGGTGGTACATGGCGTCCTTGTTTACAGGCAACAGATATCGCTGACATAGCTCTGTATGGATAGGGTTTAACGAACCTAATGCGCTGGCTGTCATCGGTGAGCTCTAACTACGACATTCTGTTTGGGAATTGGCGCTCATTATAAGCAGCGAACGACGGATCCGGGAACAACCATCTCTTCCACCTTTATTGCAGGGAGAAGGATGCGAAGGCGGAACTTTGGGACGGTGCTCGTTCCGGTACCCGCGCGGCGATTGATGTCTTCAATGCGGATGAAGTAAGAATTTACTTTGTTGATCTTCCTTGGTCGCCACTAACACGGCGCTGGTAGTCCGGTGACATCGAACGTATTGGGGACCTTCTTCCTAAGATCCTTGCGGATGCGACAGAAATCTACACCGACATTCCCGCTTTCAACCCTGGACGGTCATCTCTGCATCGGTACCTCTATGGTCCTACGGGAGCTTCCGAAAAGCTCAAGAAGATAGTCGACCACCGCAAGGTTAAGCCTTTGCGCTCCATCCTCAATGAAATGAGAGTCTTTAAGAGCGAGGACGAGGTCGTGCAGTTGCGTCGTGTTGGACAGGCTTCTGGAAGGGCGTTTACGGAGTCTATGAGGCAGACGTTCTCCAAGGAAAAAGATCTGACTGCTTTCTTGGAGTATAACTTCAAGCGCAATGGCTGCGATAACAGCGCCTTTGTCCCAGTGGTTGCAGGCGGTTCTGTAAGTCACCTATTGGGAAGGTATTGGTATCGTGCGACTAACGTGTGTAGAACGCCCTGAGCATCCACTACACGAGAAACGATGACGTTTTGAGGTATGTGCCACAAGAGCCATTGTAATTGCATTACTAACATATTACAGGGACGGGGATATGGTTCTAGTTGACGGAGGTGGTGTACGTGGATCCTGTCCGTCCGCCGTTATCGAGACTAACTGATTTATAGGAGGCAGGCACTTACATCTCCGATATCACGCGAACCTGGCCAGTGAACGGCAAATTCTCTGACCCTCAGCGTGACTTGTACAATGCCGTGCTGAATGTGCATCGCAGCTGTGTCTCGCTATGCCGCGAAGATGCTGGGCTCAGCCTGGACCGGCTGCATAGCGTTGCGGAGACCGGCCTGCGAGACCAGTTGATACAACTTGGATTCGATGTTTCCGGCGGCGTAGGTTTTCCAGTTTCTCGCGAGGTCTTTTCGATACTAACCAGATATAGGCCATGGGCATTCTCTTCCCTCACCACCTGGGCCATTATATTGGCCTGGACGTGCACGACTGCTCTGGGTATTCCCGAGGGTACAATCTCAAGGCAGGCCAATGTATCACTGTGGAGCCGTACGTATCGACGCCCTTTGTGAGGTTGACCATGCTAACAATCGGTGCAGTGGCATCTACGTTCCAGATGATGAGCGGTGGCCGGCACGGTTCCGGGGCATTGGCATCCGGATTGAAGACAGTGTTTGTGTTGGAGATGACAGTCCCATTGTATTGACCACGGAGGCAGTTAAAGAGGTAAGCATCATTCCAGTAGAGAAAAGACATGTTACCGTGGTTGTGGTGACGAACTATTGGGCTGACTGACGAATCTGCTATCTAGGTCGATGATATCGAGGCCCTTCGTGACTAAGATGGACGAGGGCCGAAATTGTGTAAAGCTAGATACCCTTGCATAAGATTGTAACATATATAACATAGTGAAAACGAAAGATTGAGGTATAGCAAACAAAATGGCCGAGTTGAGCAAGAAGTAAACAAGAGACAAGCCGGTTTTGGTGGTTCGTGTGGCTCGTGTAGACGTCACCAGTCAGCAGTCAGCACTTAAGCGTGGACGCGTGGGGCGTGAATACAGGTACTACGAAGTAGTATAGAGGAAGCAGAGGAGGTTGGATTAGACGTGCCAATTATTACAAAAGGCACAATCATCAAACCCAATCATTTAGAGAACTTCCTCACTTAAGCAAAGGGATATCGGTGCAGATTGTTGCTGAAGGGTAACCCCAGCAAGCCCCAGAGAGGAATGAATGGGAGGAAAAGAAAGAATGGTTCATGCTGCGCGCCGGGCGGTGGTTGTCCGGCGCACATCCCGGAGCCAAAACAAACCCGCCGGGGCTCCACCGACCTTCCCTGACACGCTTAGTCGTTTCTCTACTAGTCTAGTCGGGCTTGGTCTCTCTTCTCTTTCCATCATCACCACCACCCATTCAATCTGTGTCTCCCTTAGACCCTTCTCTGTTGTCTTCCTTCCCCCCACACACTCTCGCGGGTTTTTTGCTGCATTGCTTCCCCTTCTCCTAGGGCATGGCTTTCTGCTTCTCTCACTAACTCCCACTGCCGCTCTTTATTTGCTCATCTATCGCGTCGACAATGGCCTTTTTCTAACCGAGTAATCACCCCCCCGTCGAGACGTGTAACGCATCGCGTGCTCGCCTCCAGTGCCCCTCCTTTTTCTCTCTTGCTGGTGTCCAACTCACAGCAACTCACGCTCATATAGTGCCTTGTATTCTGTTACCACATGGCAGCTGTATTCGTACCACCTTCGCCTCGGTCTTCGCTTAATATGTCGACTCGCCGACCACTTGCCAACGTGCCGAATGCTACCAATTCCCCTCACAGGTCAGGCCTCGTGCCTGCCAAACGTCTACGTCCAACGAGTAACCAGATCGACATCCCTTACGGCCAGCCTCCTCCGAAGAAGCAGGTAGTGGACGGTCAGGAGGCGGACGCTCGTTCCCCATCCCGGACCAGGGCGTCCGCATACCAAAATACCGACTCCAAGTTGTTCTTGCGGCGCACGAATAATGCTCAGCCGAGTGCATTCGAAAGGAAACTGGTCGCTGTGAGAGATAAAGAACGACAGTCACAAATGAAAGGCACGAGGCACGAGAGGCCGTCCGCGGAGACTCTCGATTCCATCCGGCAGTGGCAGAGGCATTACCGCAAGGCGTTTCCTCAATTTGTCTTTTACTTCGATAGCATCCCGGAAGATGTTCGCAGCAAGAGCTCTAGACAGGTGCTTGCATTGGGAGCGGTAAGTTTGCGTCTGGCTGACATCTCCAGCACTTCATGATTCCCCTATCGGAACTGCGTGCGGAGGGTCAACGATGCCCCACCGGTCCATGGTGGAGGTAATTCCTATACGACTGCGTGACTTTACTGACTTCATTTGTCACAGCGTGAAGAAAAATTCTTCTCGCGTCTAGTGACCCACGTCGTCACGTCTCGTCCTATTCCTCCGGAGAACGGTCCTACGAATGCACCTGAATACAATGCGGAGTCGGCGGAGCAAGCGGCGGCGGATGGTTCACTGCAAACAGTAAACCCATCCCTGCTCGAGAAGTGCGCCGATACCCACCTTCATATGACCTTGAAAAATGATGCACGACGGGAACAAAAGGGCATGGACGTTTTGCACAGAGCCCGCCAAATGGGAATGAAGATTTGGGCGATTGAGAAACTGCAGCGCATGATCACGGCGATCAATGATGGCGATGTCGGAGGACATGATGGCCACGCGACGCGAAACAGCAATGTTGCTGGTGGTCATGCTAGGGCTCGGGGTGAAAACGATCTTTCGCAAGTGCTTCAGAATGAGTTGAATGGCCCGTCGGATCGCAATCCCCTCTCGGTCCTGAAGGAGCTGGTTATGTTCAAGGGCCCTTTCATATATGTCCACGACATGGACGAAAAGACGCGCCCTGTGATGGTGCGAGAATACCCGAAAGTTGCAAGGCGGCAGGATGGTATATGGCCGCAATTCCGAAGTGCACGCCTAGGAAAGTGCCCGTTCATTGAGGATCCCCCTACACAGAAAGACATCGATCGCCAACGCGCCCGTATAAAAGAGAGGACGGAGAGACAGGAAAGGGACGAAAGAGCTGTTGCTAATGCTGCTCCTGTACAAGACATTCCAGACGCGAAACTAAATGCACCAGAAACTCATAGGAAGGGTACAAAGCCCGAGGATAAGACTCCCGAATTGGGCCAAACAGAAGAGGCGCCCCTTGAGCCCCAGCTTGAACTCCAGGATACTCAGTCCACAAAGCAACTATCGCCCAGGAAAAGCTCCGAGAGCTTCGTGCCTCCGCCTCCGCAACGGAAGGGGCCATTTTTCCATGGCCGTGAACCTGCCGCATCAGGTGTACAACCCTCGAATATTACGTCCGCCATTCGTTCGCAAATGGTTTCATCGACTGCTGCGGCACCCGGTGCCAAGGCTGGCCTGAGCAAGGAAGTCCATGAACTCAAGAGAAAGGTGCTCGAAAAAGGAAACGGAGGGCTTGCAACGGGCACTGTGCCTCCATCACACCACGCCGTAGATGGATCCGCACCGCTGAAGACGAAACCATTGGAGAACAGCCTCGGCAATATGCAACCGCCTAAAAAGCTTGTAAACGTCCCGGAAGAGGAATCAACGCAATTGGAGAACAGTGGCGCTCCTAAGCGGCGGATCGGTGATCGAAAAACCATAATAATACCGAAAAAGAAGGAGAGACGGAGAGACCCTAAGCCAGGCTACTGTGAGAACTGCAGGGACAAGTTCGACGACTTTGAAGAGGTTAGTTTGGAAGCTCTAGATTCAGAAACGACAATGCTAACCTTTGGCAGCACATTGTGACCCGAAAACACCGCCGCTTTGCGACCAACCGAGCGAACTGGGCCGAGCTCGATGCCTTACTTTATCAGCTGGAGAGGCCTGTGAAATCTGGTGCGGAAGGAGTCCCAGGGTTATAAGCAGGCCGTGCGTTCGAGAATGAAAGGAAAGGATATGAAATTCGTTGCGGCTCGTCTATTTCCCTGGACTGAACTGGCTGCAGCGTTGCCCGCGGAGATGATCTGCTAGCCGCTCAGCCGTGTTAATATGTGAAGATATTCAGCTCGTCTTTTCATAACACTGGCATATACACCCGTCATCCAATCATTGTCCAAGCCTACGTACAACTATCGACAGACGATGCGATTAATACTGCATTTCTATTGCTTCATCCTCCCCTTTCCTTATATGCTATCACCACTTCCATTCACAATTCGGTCCCCCCTTGTAATTGGTGCACAATCGGCGTCCTTGGATTCTGCATGCCATATCCCTGCATACTGTTGACTGATGAATGAAAAGCATCTAACGGCCTCGCCAGCGACGAATTTTTGAGAAGATTTTGGAAACCCCACATCAGTACAGAAAAAACAGAAAGAAAGAAACAGAATCATATTGGAAATGAGGAACCAGAAGGAAAAAACAAAAACAATAAACAAAACGAACCAATGAACTAAGGCAGGTGACACATGGGACTCAGCGACATCCAGGACATACATACATTCATGCATGCATCCATGCACACACACCGCGCGCATTGGGAAGACAAGCTTATACTTCAATGGTGTCGAGGATTGCATACATTTTTTCTTCTCTCCCTTACTTTCTTTTCTGTCTTTTTCCTATATAGTATCTTTTTTTTGCATTTTGCCTTTTCTTGTTCTTACCATACCATGGGCAGATGGATGGATGAATGGATGGATGTACTCGAATAAACCGAGGGGAGGTTGGTTGCATACAAAAGACATGGCGGTACATGTCTGGACTGGTGTTGATGTTGAGATTTTTGTTTTGCTTGCTGCTTACGAGCTTGGTGGTTATTTTCTTTTCTTCTTTTCACCTTTTTGTTTCTTTCTGATGTCGTGTCTCACTATGAGTTCAAGTTCGTTGGCTGGACATCGTGTGTCACTATACTACTACTACTACTAGCCTTTAGCTATAACTACAGAAGTAGCTAGAGCATAGGCTGTAGGCATATAAATGGAACAAACCTATTACTTACCCACACACACACACACACTATCCATTTTAATTCCATCCTTGCAGCAAAAACATAAAACCACATTAAATCTTCCAGTTCTTCAATCTACACAGTAACTTGTATCACTACGTACTGACTCGCACCAACCTCGGCCCACTCCCAAAATCCTCGGCCCGGAAAAACAGAAAAGAAAAAAGGAAGAAAGCAGTGGAATCACCTGCATGTAAGTATCCGCCCCTAAGACGGAGCATAATCCATCCGCATCGGGTAAAGCGTGAATAATGCCGACGAAATGTTGGGGGATTGGCACTAACTAATTTTCATCCATTAAATAAGCTAAGGTTTTTTGGGAACTTTGATGTTCACTCTGGGTGGATGATCCGGACTACGCGGCATCATCTATACCAGGGCTTTGGGTTATATAAGAGAGACCTCGGGTCGTGGGGGTGGCGGGTAGGAAACTTTTATTGGGATGTTATGTACTACTGAATTTGCTTTTCAGCTTAACTTCTTATTGTGAACCTCTTGTTGTGTTCTCTCAGTGTCAACCATTGTGACTGTGCCAGGGGTTTATGTGGGGTATTGAATAAGTTTCTTTTTTGATAACGATCCAGAACCTGAAGGAACTTCTTTTCCCCTTCCCTTTTTATTCTTTTTAGTTTGCTGCCCACGGGTAGTGACGACATTAGCCCTTTTTTTCTTTGGCCCGTCGCTCCGTTTTCCGACTCGGTCTTTCCACGCCCATCGGTGCTTGTGCGTACCTGCGTGTTTGCTGCTTTCGGCTTCTTGCGGTTTGCCTCCAGCTTTCCCTAAATTTGCCTCTTCAGGGGCGACTGGTGTTGTCGCTCTTCTTTCTTCTTTTTTCTCAAAGCGAATTCTGCTTCGTTTCATATCTATACGTCGCTTTTTGCTATCATCATGGCCTCGAGATTATCGGCGCAATTGCTAGTGCCTTTGGCGAGGACGTCCGTTCGCTGTCGGGCTGCATCCGCTCCAGTCTTCTCGGTTCTCGCCGGCCGACATGCCATCGCCACTCCTGCTCCGACGGAGCTTCAGAAACGGTATAGCTCTCATTCTCCGCTGGGGGCCACCTCGGCCAATCCCCGGAAGAAGGTAACTATGCAGACGTTACGGAACCTCTACAAGAAGGGTGAGCCAATTACGATGCTTACGGCGCATGACTTCCCCAGTGGCCATGTTGCGGAGATGGCGGGGATGGACGTGGTCCTGGTCGGTGACAGCTTGGCCATGGTCGCCCTCGGCATGGAGGATACGAGCGAGATCCTCATGGACGAGATGTTGTTGCACTGTCGGAGTGTTGCACGTGCTGTCAAGAGTGCATTCACGGTTCGTGCCCATACCATTCTTCTTGAGAGAATGTTCATACTAACGTGCGGTTTCCTTGCAGGTCGCCGATCTCCCTATGGGATCTTATGAAGTCTCCCCCGAGCAGGCTGTTCAGTCTGCCATCCGCATCGTGAAGGAGGGTCGCGTCCAGGCTATAAAGCTCGAGGGTGGTGCTGAGATGGCCCCGTCCATCAAACGTATCACGCAAGCTGGTATACCTGTGTGCGGTCACATCGGGCTTACGCCTCAACGTCAACATGCTCTTGGAGGATTCCGGGTTCAGGGCAAAACGACCGCCAGCGCAGTGAGGCTTCTGAAGGATGCTCTAGCTGTCCAAGAGGCTGGCGCATTCATGATGGTTTTGGAAGCGGTGCCCGCTGAGATTGCCGCCCTCATCACGAAGAAGTTGCGTGTCCCCACGATTGGCATTGGTGCTGGAAACGGATGTTCCGGACAAGTCCTGGTCCAGATTGATATGACCGGAAACTATCCCCCGGGCCGGTTCCTTCCCAAATTTGTCAAGAAGTATGGCGACGTCTGGGGAGAGGCTATTAGGGGTATCCAACAATACCGTGATGAAGTCAAGAGCCGGGCGTATCCTTCCGAAGAATACACCTACCCCATTGCGAAGGAGGAATTGGCCGAGTTTGAAAAGGCCATCGAGCATTTTCACAAAGAATAATTGCTCAGGAACCCACCCTGAGTCCTAGTGTCTCATGCTGCAAGCGTTGTTTGATTCAACTCCTTTGAAGCAGCATATAATGCATATCATGTCCGGCAAGTCGTTTCTGTGATACCTTGGTATTTCATGTTCATGTCCATAATTCTCATACATTGTCAAATGACCTTTGACGATTTTTGCGCATAGTTGCCTTCCTACTCACATTCCATGTTAGCTTGTTGAGATGTATCTGGTTCAGCAAGATTACCTGTAAATAGTCCAGACAGCTGTTGCACTAAACCACATCAACCTTTGCTCATCATTAGCCGAAAGCGGGCGTCATAGAGTAAGCAACGATAAGTTGCTCGTCAGTTTTGAAACACTGAATGTTGTAAGTAAACGAGTGGCTTAGATCCACGTATCAAGACGGCTTACCCTCCATAAACCACCCACACCTTCGTCTAATCCAGGAGCAAACACACTGTTGACATAACAGAATACCGAGTCGGATTCTTTACAGTCCAGCTTCTTCCTGAGAAACTTCACGACTGTTTCGAACTTTTGTGAGGCACTGATTTTGAACACACGGTTCTTCAGGATGGGAGCTGAAGGCAGTGGCTGAAAGCGAACGGTAACTGGTGCACCGTTAGTTTTCTGTCAACATATGGCTTGTCCCGATAAGCCGCATGGCGTAAATAGATATGGGGGCCAGCAGTGAGGGGCCAGTCTGGAGCTCGAAACAGGCTCATCATTGTAAACGAGGGAGCATTTGAAACATATTGGGGCAGTGAAAATGTAGTAGTACTGGTAGTGGTTTTACTTGCCTTTTCCCGTATCGACAGCCTCAGCGTCCGCCAATGCTTGATGGGCATCGCGGGGTAAGCTGGTTAGCACCACCGAGGCGGACATGGTCATTGGCAAATCGGCACCGTGCTTGTCGTCTGGTATAGGTGCATTTTGGGTATTTGAGGAAGAATCAGAAGATTGTTTACGATTGGCTGGTCTGTGAGTGAGTTTGGCTTGGTCGGGTTTGGGTGAGTTTTGGGCCGAGGGGCCCTGGGGTGATGGGGAATCCATGTTTGGCGATAGGAGTCAACGCTGGGTAGTGTAACTTGTGCTCGAGGTTAGATGAGTAGATAAAGCAGCAGACAGTATATTATGAGTAGAAACAGCGAGAGATGATAAGGAATGTGAAGAAAGAGTGTGCAGAAGATGTTGGTGTTGATGGTGAGGTTGATGCGAGTTGTTGATGTTCCATTCCCTTGGCTAGGCGCCGATGGACACCTGAGGCAGGGGAGTGGTCCAATCAAATGGCAGGCACTCATCATCCTTCCATCAACGCTTTCTCTACCATGGTAAGTTCGAATATGAAGAACAAAGCGATCTTCAGGGCTGCCAAGATCCAGATACCACCGGTACATTCTAAAGCAGGGGTGGACTGCCTAGCCAATCCTGATACTTTGTCGCCCAAGAGGTATGCTCCCATTCAACCAAGCAACACCTTTACTATCTTGCCTAGCTGTTTAGCACTACAATAGCACAATATCGCTACCCCGAAAAGCGGATTTAAGACTTTTTTTCGGGCAGAGTTACATCTGTCAAGCGCCAACCGAGAAAGACCCACTGCGAATTTCGACTTTAGTGCCATGAGGTAGCGATGATGCATGCATATCATCGGGCCCTTGTCTCCATTGGAACACTCGCGTTGTCTTGACTCTTGGTCAATCTGCACTGAACGAGGCTTTCCGACGTTCTTACGAATACAGTAAGATGCAGAAATAGGTGTGAATCCGGAGACACCAAGCAACACTGTCCCAGAATCAGATAACTAGCCAGTTCACTATTGAGATCAGGATTGTTCCCCGGCGTTCCGCTAGGGGACCCATTAGCGACGATCATCCATTCCCGGCCGGCTAGATTGAATTTTGGGCATCGGGTAGCCCTGTCAATGCGTAGACAAGAGAACTATTGGTAGTCGGAGAGTGCCTTGACTGTTCATACGAGCAGAGAGATAACTTTCGGGATCTCCAGTAACATGACAATAGAATCTTTCACTTACAGAAACTATAAATACACCGCGAACGTGACTCCGGGGCCAGCTGACTGGAACATTGATTGATACGCGCCGAATGACTGGGTGGAAGCGCTGCCAGTGACCACTTGTTACCGGTCATTACCAGCGCCCGTCACCTCATCCCCCCCGTCCCCGCTATCAGTCATACTACGTACTACCACCACCACAACCCATTCTTAAGTTCCCTCTCTTCCCTTTCTCTCCCAATTCTCCCGCCTCAACAACTCGCCCACTTCCTTCTGATCAAAGCGACTCCGCCTCTCGTCCCAGCCTTGCTCACTTCTTCTCTCTTTCCTCGGTCTTATTATACCCTCCTTATTGCGATCCCTCTCGCCCGCACTTTTACCGCTTCCTTTGATCTGCCCTATCTCTACCCAGAGTCGCCCCGCTCATTGCTTCCCCGCTTCGACCTTGGGGATAGTTTCGATTCCACCCACTTGCGCAATTCGCCTTTGAATCCAGATAATTCGGTGTCGACGGACTTGAGGTCTACTCTTACCTTCATACCTACCTGCTTTATCTGCAAGTCATTCAAGATGAGTAGCCCTAAGCGGAGAATTGAGACAGATGTGAGTACCCCTCGGTACCCCTCATGCCCTTGCGGCGAAAGTGGTGGCGGAAGGAGACTAACGCTTGAGATTCTTCCACTTATAGGTCATGAAGTATGCACTCGCACCGCTATTGCGCTCATACCTTATCGATGACTGACTGACGTTCTGGCAGGATGTACGCACCCTTCCCCGTATCCGGCACCGACCATATCTCCTTCAACTCGGGGAGGAATGAGAACGCGATTTCGGATATGGGACATATCAACAGCTTTCTGGGGGACTTGTGCTGATGGTTTGCATAGGTTGATGAGTGATTATGAGGTGACTCTGGTCAACGATAACAGTGAGTGCCCACAGCCTTTTGCCACCGACTTTTGGATACTGACTCTGAACTGTAGTGTATGCAGACCCGGCTTGCCCCACAATCGTTGGATACCCGACTGATATTGACTGTTCTCCATGTTAGGCAAGAGTTCTACGTGCGTTTCAAGGGACCGGAAGAGAGTAAGATCCATACAAGGTCTGACTATCGCAAACCGGACCTGCTGACATAGCCAGCACCCTTCGCCGGTGGCCACTGGAAGATCCACGTCGAACTACCCGATCAATACCCATACAAGAGCCCGAGCATCGGGTTTGTGAACCGGATTTTCCACCCGAACATCGATGAGCTGTAAGACAGTGTCGACAATTCTTATCTCCTCCAGCTAACACCAGCTGCCTAGGTCGGGTTCCGTTTGTTTGGATGTCATAAACCAAACATGGTCGCCCATGTACGATATGATCAATATTTTCGAAGTCTTCCTTCCTCAGCTCCTGCGCTACCCCAACCCTTCGGACCCTCTGAACGGTGAAGCAGCTGCTATGCTCATGCGGGAGCCGAAAAGCTACGAGGCAAAGGTCAAGGGTACGTCATCACACCACTTGCAACATGCTCTCAACCAAGCTGACCTGTAATTAGAATACGTAGCCAAGTACGCCAGCAAAGAGGCCGTCGACGAAGCCGGAGAAGACACAGAGTCGGAAGACGAACTGAGCTCGGCAGGCAGTTACGAGTCCGGCGGCGAAGAGCCAGCCGGTACAATGGACGACGTTTAGTTCTGCCGCAGTTCAGTCTGTCTTAGACCATTCGCGTCTTGGTTTGGACATTTCACACCAGTATATTGCATAGGCATCGTTGTCTATTATCTGTTTTCGGTGTTATTTACTATTGCTGCTTTTATCTTTTGGGTGTCAGGCGGGAAGGCGTTTCTGGCGGAGTTCAGTCGTTTCAAAGTGCAGCAATCGACTTAGTACGACAGTCGCAAGAGAAGGTAGCTAATGGGCGATCGGATCACGTAACGTGGGGGGTGTGCAAGTGCAGGAAGTTGACCGGCTAATCCGTATCTCTTCGACAGCAGCGTTACTTCCGCAGTGTCTGTTCTACTTCCCACCACTCGCAGATGTTCCAACATAAAGACTGTATATCGCTAATGGAGCATTATTGTTATATCCCAACTCTAGTATCATAGCATAGAATAGCATGGGGTCTTGTTCAAATCGTATTGTATGTTTCCATATCATACAGCAAGCGTTTTATTTTTCAGCTGTTTAGTACTAGCAGTACTACTGTACTGGCGTCGAGCGCGTTCTGCGATCTAACTCAACCAAACTAGACAACACAAGAACGAACAAAGGAAATGAATGAATGCACAGTGAAAGATCTGGAGAGAGAAGTAGTAAGTAAAAAGCCTCAGCATCAGCCTAGGCACAGAACAAGGGTATAGAATAGAAGAAGAAGAAAAAGCTGAGAAGAGAAATGTAATCAACAGCGCCGATGGCAAAAGGGAGGTGAAAAAAATAACAACAACATAGTTGACCCTGTCGTCGCCGGCGACCCATCGCGATGCGCGAAGAAAAGAAAAGGGGTATTAAGGGGGGAGATGTGTAAAAAAGGAGCAGGCAAGAAAGAGGAAACGAGTAAAAAGCAGGAATAGAAATAAAAAAAGAAGGGGGTAACAAAAACAATCAATCAAACACGTCAAGTCAAGTCAAGTGCGATAAGTGCTGTCACGTCCGTTCCGTCACGTTCGTCCATCTATCCATCCATCCACAGCCGTGTGTTTCATCTAGTACTCAAGCGACCCCGATAACACAACACCACACGGCACCTATCACATTTGACCTGCCGTCATCTGTCACTTTTTCCCCCATTTTAAATAGTTACAGTAATCATGTAACCTTCAACACTCCGAATACATCCCTCTTAGCAGCACCGTCTTCATCCGTACTCGACCCCGGCCGCGACCGATTCTTGCGCGTATTTATCACCACTTCGCCCCAGTGTTTCGGGACCGTGCCGCCTGCCTTTGCAGTCGGAGAGGATTGTTTCTTTGAGCGAGCCGGTGGCGAGTCAGTTGTTATTACTTTGACGGGTGGCGCATCGCCATCGGAGGATGAAGGAGGGGGGACGGTGCTGGGGAGGGTGGCGCGAGGTTGGAGGTGCGGTTGGGGTTGGAGGGACCAGATGTCGATGACGGAGCTGTTGCACATTATCAGTCTTGAGTTCGATATCTGCCATGCTGGTAAAGTGTGGCTCACTCTGATATTCGTTGACAGATTGCTTCGAGGGCTTCTCGTTCGCGCTTCAGGTAGCTAGGGTCTGGGTGATTGCCTTGGGCGCTTTGGTTAAGGGCGCCGTAGCCGTAGCCCGGTTGGTAGATGTCTTCATCAAGGAGGCGAGAGGATTCGGGGTGGTTGGGCTGTAGGGAGGGAGATAGGTTAGTTTTGGGGTTCTAGATGATGGATGCGAAGAGAATTGGTGGAGTCGGGCGCAAAGGGAGGGAGGAGTGTTGGCTGGCGTGCGCTTGTTCTCTTTTTGCGGCAGAAGAATATAGTATTGGACTTACATCGTGGGGTTCCCGACGATTACGTCCTAGACATGAGGCGCAGATACCCATTTGTGCTGATCAGATCGGCGGATTAGAGGTGGAGGCGCAGGAGAGATGTTCAATGACGGTAGTGGTGGAGGTTGGAACGGCTTGATTATAAACGGGAGTATCGGGTCGTGGTGAAAAAAGAGCAAGGCGAATGAATGACTGGAATGAGCGTCTGGATGCTGAATTGGATAGTAGAAACGCGCCGGGCGGTGGTGCTCAAGCGAAGATGATTTGCGAGGGTGGAATGCGTGGTTGGTTAGTTAGGTGATTGAGATCTTGGGTGACTTGAAGGGAGTGACGGTTTGGATAATTCGGTGGGTTGGGGGTGGCCCGTGCGAGCCGATGTCATCGGAATCGGGTAGATGTAGTATGAGTGCCTTGATTGTCGGCCATTGAAGTCACTGGAGGTTCTTTATCAGCCAACTTGAACTTCTAAATAGTTACAATGGTCTCAAGTGTTGGATTTATGCCCCGTTGAATGTCACGCCAGGAGGTGCCGTGGTTACTAGAGGGTTATACTATCACATGTCTGGTGGAACAACATGCTGTCGTATGATCTTTGATTTTCAGAGTCAACAGCTTATACTATGTATCCTGGTTTAATATTCATTTTTTTCCATAGATTCAACTAGACTTTACTAATGGCTACTGGTCGCATGAATTTATTTGGGCCTTTAACCCGGAACTGTTTCACCATAGAACAGAAAACCCAATTGTATGCTTCGCAAGTACGTCTTACAAAGCAACAATTATATTCTTACTGATATAATGAATCAAACCTCTCATTTGCATATCACATATACTAAATTTGGAATACAAAAGCAATAAAGTGTTAAGTCTAATATCAATCCACTCTATACCAAACTCCATAGGGCACAGAGATACCAATCAATCCTCCGAACGCGTGGCCGCACCACACCCGCCCGTGGAAATAACCACTCACCAACATCCGCCGACAATTTTCACTCCACCGCAGACACACCATCAACCCTCAACTATCATCCACCACTCTCCTCTACCAAAACCCAAACCTCACACAAAATTACTGGAGGCAAACATGTTCGACCTCCCCAGCGCAAAGCGGTACGCCACTACGCCACACCACCAACCCCAATCCCAACCCCAATCCCAATCCCAATGCCAATCCCAATCCCAATGCCAATCCCAATTCCAATTCCAATCCCACTAACCACCCAACAACAGCGTCCGTCGCGAAGACCTCCTATCCCAACGAACATCCACCTCACCCTCACCCTCCCCACCCCCGGAATCCTCCGTGACAGACGCTCACCAACGTCTTGGCGCCCTCCTAGACATCGACTCTCTTCTCGCGCCCCCATCCGACGACAACCCAACACCACAACCCACCACCAACGCGGACGAAGAAGAAGAACAAGAATTCGAATTCCGACTCTTCAGCGGTCCCACCAAATCCTCATCCAAAAACGAAGACCAAGCAGCAACTGTCGAGTCATCTAGCACAACTCAAGCCCAGAAACTACGCATTCGGGTACGTTCGCCGACACCCGGCGCTGTGGGCGTGGAAGATGGACGCTTTGTGAATCCGTTTCGGGGATGGGGGTATTATTTCTCTGCGCCGGAGATCATGGTGGCTGCCGGTGGGGAGAAGGAGAAGGTGCAGGAGGAAGAGAGGTTGAGGGAGAAGAGAAGACAGTTTGAGGATGTGGCTGTTTCGGGGGTGCAGGTTGTAGGGTTTTCGGGGGTTTCGTGGGTAGGTTATTCTATTCTTTATAAATGTTCTTTTGGTTGGTTTGTCATGGCGGAGGTTTTGTTGCTGACTTGGTTTACTTTATCTAGCCTGGGTGCCATTTGCCCTGGAGGGTTGTTACGTTGAAGAGTGAGAAGAAAAGTAAGGGTGCGGCGGTGACGTGCGCGAAGGACCCCGCGGAACGGGCGCCGACGTCGTTGAAGAAGCCTGGCAAGAAGCGCCGGATTCAGTTGCGGAA
This sequence comes from Aspergillus luchuensis, assembly GCF_016861625.1. Lineage (NCBI taxonomy): Eukaryota > Fungi > Ascomycota > Eurotiomycetes > Eurotiales > Aspergillaceae > Aspergillus > Aspergillus luchuensis. The sequence goes on along the minus strand of NC_054856.1, from coordinate 1,726,966 downwards.
GCGGGTTTCGGCTGCGGAGGAGAGGAAGAAGAAAGAGGAGGAGAAGAAGTTGTTGGAGGCGGAGAAGCGGAATCGGAAGAATCGTGAGAAGAAGATTAAGCGCAGGCAGAAGGCGAGAGAGGAGAAGGCTGCTAAGGCTGCTGCTGCTGCTGCTAGTGGTGAGGCTCCGGCTGCTGGTCAGATGGATATGGATGTGTCTTCGGATGAGGGTAGTGATTGAGGGGGTTTTTCAGTCATGGTTCTTGGATGTATGTATGTTCTTCTAGCTCAGTTTCGGCTTATGATACCCAGGTTGATATCGAATCAAGGATTTGATTAATCAGATTTTTCTAGTTTTTGCTACACAATACACTACGAGTGAGCTAAGTAAGATCTTGCTTGACGCGGACAGACTGAATTATTAGACTATGCGAATACGCATGGCTATTGAAAGCAGTACAGGGTATATGAAAAAGGTGGATATCAACAAGAGAAGAACAACAACAACAAAATGAAATCAGCGCAGTCTATGCTGGGGTATGAGAAGATGATGCAAAGGGTAGGAAAATGATGCCACGGGCGAAGGAGTGGATGATGCACGCAATGAGAGCTGCATCAGCTTGAAGCCTAAGGGCGATTATTTGGTTTCTTTGTCTGCGCAGGGTCAGTCAATCAGTCATTCTTCGTTCGTTCCATTTGGCGAGGGGCGTGTGTCCTCGACTTACCAGCTGCGTCTCCAGCAGTCTCGGCGGGCTTAGCAGCGGCATCAGATGCACCGGCAGCGGCTTCCGCATGAGCTTCCGTCTCAGGCTTTGCCTCACCAGCCGGGGACTCCGTCACCTCGAGGGTCGGAGGAGCGGCGGAAACACCCTCGGTCTGAGCCTGCTCAGCGGGCTTGTCGGCGGCTGTATTATGACATGGTCAGTAACTGGTCGTGGCGAATGTTATGAGAGTGGCAGAACATACCAGGAGTGTTCTCAGCAGGAGCAGCAGCGCCTTCAGGGTTCTCCTCGGCAGTCTTCTTCTTCTTGAAGATAGCCTTGAGCTTGTTCTTGATGTTCTTGAGGAAGGCTAGGATGCGAGGTCAGTTGAAAAGTCCTTACGCGCGTACGCAAGACGATCTGCGGGGTTTCACTCACCAGGCATGTTGGCTGTTGGAGGGGTAGAAGTAGGGAGATAAAGGAGGGGAAATCCGTTCGGTATACACGAGTAGATTAGGGATGATGAAAGGAAGGATCAACAACCACAACGGTGAGATGTAGTATAGAGAACAAAGAAAAGTTCAAAACACAGACGACAAGGACAAGAAAGAAATAAAAAAAATAGAAGGCTTCGTATGGCCGTAGTTATGTGTCCTCCACGTGACGGGGGGCACGGTCCTGATGTTGATCGCCAGCGCCCTTAATCTGTTCTGCTCTTCGATGCCTCCTATTCTTTTCGCTTCAGGGACCCTTTTTCCTACTAGCTATCCAGTAACATCCTGCCTCATCTCCCACCCCCCCTCTTTCATGTCCCCGCCGGCCACTGCTGCTGATCCACTGGCGCCGTCATCTAAAGGTTTACCTATTAGTCATGACTACTTAACTAGTTCTCTTCTCTAGCTAGCTAACCCCTGGGTCTATCCAAACAACGACTCTATCTAGGGAGTTAATATACGAGGGATGGGCAAGTGCATCGGCACCCCGCCGCGTTAGTAACCCTCGGTTCGCGCATCTATTGCCAACGGAGCAGTTGATCCCGGCTCGACTATCCTGTTCTTGCAGTGGTGGCTGCTGCTGCTGCTCAAGAATAGCAACTTAGCAACTTGAATTATGGAGACCATCGTACTTTCTGTCCAAGCGCCAGGGGGGTGGTGCATGAAGAGTACGAGTCAGGAGTAGACTGTGACTGTAGTATCTTCTGCTTCCCTTCCTCCTGGAAGCGACTTTTTCTTTTTTTTACCCCCTCATGGCTCTTCTTTTCAGGGGCAACCCTTATCGTGAGATTGACCAAGCGCTGTCAATAAAACCCCGACAGAGAAAATGTACGAGGATCTAGTAGTCCATCACGGGCCCCACTTTTACTTTCGCGAACAATCCTTATTCTGCGCTTATTTGGGACTATTAGATGGATTGGGTTGCCGTGAGTGGAGACCTTGTATATAGGGCACGGAAATTGCCCTACTTCAGGTCAATGGGACTCACATCGCCGTGGTGATTTTGTTCTGAGGGTTGGAAATTTCTGGTGCACTCTATCTTAGAAGGTCCGGTTGACTCCTTCAAATCTTTGTATATTGTTAGTTTGTTTCATCTCTGCATGCACGATGCGCCCGTTAGCCAGTGACAATCTTGGCGGCGCGCCGTTTGCCAGTCCATAGGTAGGCTTTTTGTTCAACAGTCGGCCGACATGGTGTGTGCAGCTCTCGTCAAGGCTATGGTCCTGGCTTTCAGCTCTAACTTAGTATTCCACGTCACGTTCATTGGTGCTTCATTCATGCTTGCAGTCGATGTCCAGTGACAAATGAGTGGTTGTCTACTCCGTACTGGGTGACATGACCGACGAGGCCAGAAATAGAATGATAGGTCGAGTGCAAAAATAGGACTTGCCTGTTTGCTTCGAATGATTATGAGATTCAGACCTGTTCATCGGATCAGGGGGGGAGGGGGGAAGGAACTAGACCAAGCGTCTGTTCAAGTCTGATCCATCGTAAATACGACCGGGTCTGAAGAGCCATGGTTAGAAACCCGTGAAAAGTCGAGGATAGCTCACATCAAGGTTCAGCAATAACCGTGGAAGGGCAAGTGTCCGACCGCCCCATTCTCAGTGCCCTGGGATTCGTCGAGGGCTTCAGTCTGCCGAAAGCTACGAAGGGGGGAGACGGAGCCGTCATGGTGGATTTGGATAAGCTTGGAAGCGGCAAATGATCGGTCGCGTTATCGCCCGCTCTTTATCGGAGCGCCGCCCGAATTACCGCCGCTCCGCCAAGTTGCGTTGCACACCAACCTAAACCCAACTCAACCGGTCCACCGCTGTATGGATATCCGACCCAGAATATTGGTGGTACAGGTATGCGTGTTGATCAATCCAGAACAGCGGCTTCGAATGGACCTCGAGGAGAGCCGGTGTCTGAACAGACGCCCCTCCTTGGGGATCGCTCGCCGAATGAACAAGCGGTGCCTTCGGTAGACTCCGAGGTCCCCTTGGCCGATGAACCCAGCTCGAAAGAGCTCATTCTCGTCCTGGGAAGTATCTGGGTAGGAGTCTTCCTGGCTGCCTTGGGTATGACCTGTCCTACTACCGGTGCCTGTTCCGCTGGAGCTGACCGTGTTAGACACTACAATTGTCGCTACTCTCACTGCTCCCATCTCGTCTTCCTTCCAGTCCTTCACTTTGCTATCCTGGCTCGCTACCTCCTACCTAATTTCTAATGCTGCCTTTCAACCGCTGAGTGGGCGTCTTACTGATATCTTCTCTCGACGGACTGGGCTGGTCTTTTCGAATATCTTCTTTGCAGCGGGCAACTTGATCTGTGGCCTGGCCAAAACCGAGGGGACTATTGTACTGGGGCGCGTCATCGCCGGTATCGGTGGCGGCGGACTGACTGCGATTTCGACCTTTGTCACCTCCGACTTGGTGCCTTTACGGAAACGTGGGGTCTGGCAGGGAATTGGTAACATCTGCTATGGAGCCGGAAGTGGACTGGGTGGTGTCTTTGGCGGTTGGATCAATGACACTCTGGGATGGCGATGGGCCTTTCTGATCCAGGTCCCTTTCGTCGTGGTGTCCGGCATCCTCGTAGCGACCACGGTACGCGTACCGGTAAAGACCACTGACAACGCCAAACTGAAACGGGTCGATTTCCTCGGAGCTCTCACTCTGGTTGCCAGTCTCGTTCTGCTCCTGCTGGGGTTGAACACTGGAGGCAACCAGGTGCCGTGGACGCACCCGCTCATTCTTGTCTCGTTGCCGCTCTCCGCGGTCTTCTTTGGCCTCTTCATCTACGTCGAGGCCAACATCGCGTCCGAACCGGTCATTCCTGTCCGGTTGCTTCTGGATCGCACGGTGTTCTCAGCCTGCCTGACCAACTGGTTCAGCACGATGGCGGTGTTTGGGCTTTTGTTCTACCTGCCATTGTTCTTTCAGGTCCAAGGCTTGTCCGCCACAAGTGCGGGTGTGAGACTGATCCCCCAAGCCATTGGCACCTCTCTCGGCTCCCTGGGCTCGGGGATTCTGATGCGGTCGACCGGACGATACAAGATCTTCAGCTATGTGTCCATGACTCTGATGGTTCTCTCCAATGTGCTGATCTGCACGCTGACACTCACGACCCCGTCGTGGCTACCCTTCATCTACTTCTTCCTGATGGGTACTGCCTATGGGAGTATGCTGACCATTACGTTGGTGGCACTCATCTCTGCTGTAGACCATGAGCACCATGCCGTCATCACATCCGCATCATACGCATTCCGCAGCACGGGGAGCACCATTGGCATCACCGTTGCCTCTGCCGTGTTCCAGAATATCCTCAAAACCGGACTATGGTCTCGGTTTGGAGATCGCGAGCACGCTGGCGCGCTGATTGGACGGATCCGCGATAGCCTCGAGGAGATCAGGAAGCTCCCCGCAGACTGGATCCCGGGGGTGTTGGATTCATACATGGATTCTTTGCGCGCCGTGTTTCTGACGTTGCTGGGACTCAGCGTACTGGGGGCGATAGTCAGTATGGGAATGCGCGAGCACAAGCTGCATTCGAACTTGGCGCGGAGAGAAGAATAAAAGTAGAGAATGGCGATTGATTGTGGGCGATATGTAAAACTGGAGACAGCGTAAGACATAGAGAACATACCACTCAGACTACTTGTACCGACCATTCCCACCGAACAGAACAAACAGTAATAGCGACATCATCATCGGGTCAAGGCTGCAGGGTCCACCGCCCACCCGCCAATAAGCGCCGGTCTCTTCCGCAGACGAACCACGAGTTCCTCTCCAGCGCAGCCTCTGGATCTTCCATTAGTTGAAAGACGAAACATATTCCTCTCCGCTGAGGTAGCAGTGGCACGACTCTCCTCCTCCTCCTTCCTCTCTCGCTTCTTTTTTTTCCCTCTCCTCTAATTTTCCCCCTTCTCTCTCCTTAGTCTCCTCCCATTCCGATCATCCCCGAGTCCCCTCAAATCGATACTTGGACGATACCCTGGGTGGCGTTGAAAGTTGCGCTGCAGACGTGGCGACGGCAGACATCTTGGACACTTGACGCCCAAGCTCCGTTGCTAACTGGATTTCATTAACAACTAATTAATTCGCCCTGCAAGTCCCGCTGCTGCTTCAACCCGGCACACCGCTTCCTCCCTAGCCTGTCCGATCAGCCCACCCGTCACTCAACACGTACTGCTTCCAGATCCGCAGTGCGGTCCGGTTCCTGCCCTCGTCCTGCTGTGCATGGCTTGGGCTTCCTAATTACTGGTCTGGCCTGGAGGGTGAAAGCGACAGAGAGAGCTTTACTTTGGGTTGCAATTGATCGACCGCTAGCCCCGGCTGGCCGCTTTATATTCATACAATCGTCACCTGCTTGGATTTACTTTTTCTGTTGCAGGGCATTTCCTTCGCCGTTCTTGCGCACTGGCTGCGATTTCTTCTTTTGACGGTACACCAAAAGACTAATCCGGGGTTTGCTGGCTGCACAATCCCTGCAGGCGACAGGTTCTGGGCGCTCTCCCTTTCCTCTCCAACGAATCGAATCGTGACGTGACTGGACTATATTACCGCGGGATCTGCGTCTTGGATCGTTTCCTACGACATAGTATTTTCTTTTTCCCGTTCTTTCCTCAACTGTCATGGCTGTCGGTTTCGGCGCAAGTTTCCCCTCGACCTCGACTGGTGTCGCAACGGTGGTTTCAAAGGGTGTCTGGTCGTCGGAAATGGAGATCACTACAGAAATGGGAGGAAAGTTGACGGAAAATACCACTACGACCCCCATGCAGATAGATAATCAAATACAAGAAGCCCCGGGCTCTTCTCCTCCTCGTCGGAAACGCTTACTCCTCTCCACCGAGAGTGCTTTTGTCGACAACATACTTCCATCGCTGGTTCAGAATCCCGATATCGAAATACGGTTGATCACGGACGAACCCTCCGCCCTTCTGTCGGGCGCAAGCAAGGTTCCCCATTATATGGACACGGTGGATAGTCAAACATTCGAAAAGAAGACTGGGGCTCGGAAATGGCTCAAGGCCAAGGCGGCGGAATTGTGCGAGTGGGCTGACATGCTGCTGGTTGCGCCGATAGATGCTGGAGCGTTGGGGTCGATGCTATATGGGCTGACCAACACGTTGACGTTGGCGCTCCTGCGGGGTTGGATCTCGTCGAAGCCGGTGGTGCTGATCCCTGGTATGACGGTTTCAGAATGGCATCATCCACTGAGTAAAAGGCAACTCCGAGAGGTGGCAGAGTTCTGGCCATGGATAAGTGTGGTGTCACCGGTGCTGTGGGAATCGGTCAGTCCGGAGGAGCTGGTTCAGTTACCATGGGAAGGCTTGAAAGAACTACATGAAGTTCTCGAACGAACTTTGGGTCTATCGTCCTCTCAGGTCTCCACCAAGCCTGGCCAGCTTACAGATTCTACATACCCGACCGGCATTTCGGAGCAGATGCCTGGTGATGCGGCGTCCACAATATCGCGACACCTCCTGCATCGAAGCAATAAAACGGAAAATGGCCCGCGCTCACTACCCATGGAGCTATGGCTCAATATCTTCGAAGACCAATTACATGACTGGGAAATCGCAAAAGCAGTCGGTATTCCAACCAACCTGCCCGTGCCGAAGGAATGGCAAAATCACTTGTTAAAGATGTCGACCCCAGCTTCCTTGGAATATACCATTCTCAGAGGATCCTTCGCCGCAATCAAAAAGCGCATTGACAGCCTGCCGCGATGGAAGCCCCTCTCCGACCTTGTATGCCACCTCATCTTCAAGTTCTCTCGAACCGATATCCTCTCCTACCTTACCGAAAACCATCTCGATTTACTCTGGACCACCTCCCGACTCACCAACCTGCCATACCGCGCATCCGCCATCTACGGAAACCCCAACATCCTCACATGGTGGCGCGATGCCCCCGCCCTCCCCAACAAAGAATACATCGCCGACGCAATGGACGGAGCCTCCCGTGCCGGCTTTGTCAACGTCCTCGAATGGTGGCGAACCTCCGGCCTTGAACTTCGGTATACCGAGCGCGCCCTTGAAGCCGCCAGTGCCGAAGGCCGAGTAGCCGTCCTCGCTTGGTGGAAAGCCGCCTCGGCCAACGCACCCCCTTCCAACCCCATCCCCCTCAAAGTCGGCAAATCCGTCCTCCTTGCTGCCCAATCTGGCCGCACCGCTTCCCTAGCCTGGTGGGACGCCTCTGGCATCCCCTACACCCATGGTGAATCCGTTGCCCGCATTGCCAGCACACACGGCCACGTCCACGTCCTCGACTTCTGGTACCGTCTGAAAGGCGCCAAGATGATCTTCGACAGCCAAGTTCTCGTCGGGCCCACCAAGAATGGTCACGACAACGTCCTGGAATGGTGGCGTCGCAGCGGACTCCGCGTCGAGTTCAAAACCTGCGACATCGAAGAAGCTCTCGAAGACGCGGACCCGGTCTCTGGTGCTGAAGAGCGTGTCCGCAAATGGTGGGCCCGGAACGGGCTTAACCTCGGTGTCGGGACGAGTGAGTGGATGAAGACGAAAGTGTTGTGATTGATAAGGTTTTTTTTCACACTCTGACTTGTTAAGATACCTCATTTCTTTTTCCTTTCTTGCTCTTTACTTTCTTGTCCATTCTCACAAACATCATTGAAAGTTACTTTTTAATACCCCGTTCTTGTTTTTGTTTCTTCTCCGCTGGCGTCATTTCTACCATTCCATCGTCCTTCTGTTCATACTTATTTTTTCTATTACTTTGCATGGAGGGCCCGGGCTGGTATATATTATCGCATTGCAATGCATGCTATCATGCATGGGGAAGAATATGAACTCGGTATTTAGCGCTGGTTTGATCGTTGTACCTACCTTGTAGGATACTAGGCAAAAGGCAATGCTTTTCTACTTTCATCCTTCATTTAAGCAGTACTAGTGTCTGGGCCTGTTGGATCTAAATTCCATTACACCTCTCACAATGATGTGGCCAAATGTCTGTTAAAATATTAGATATGTGGAAAATAGTATAGAATCAGCGGTTCCTGAGAGGGAACTTAACCGAACATATAATATTTGATATTACTAGTTTGATAACCTATGAAAACCATAGTACTACTGTCTACCCATCATGGCCAATGAACTAAATAAACCGGTTAGTAACTATTTACAACCGTAATTTACTTTTATCATTCAAGTAGCAGCAGCAGCAGCAGCAGTAGTAGTATTGTACCGTGACATCAATTCAACCCATTTCACTCTTTCATTGTGTAGTGACTGTCATGAGATACATGAGTATGGTACTAGAGATGAGGGTACTAATAAGCGCTCACGAATCTAGGTGAGTGCAGCCGGGTACACATTTTATACGAATCTACTGGAGGTTCTCCGGTCCCCTTGCCGAACTGATTTCTTTCGGTGACATTGGTATAGCAGAATCAATCATAGGGTACTACTTCATACAGAAAATTCATTCTAACAACTACCCCGTGCGCCTCATGCCATGCGGACACCAGCCGGACAAAGGTCAAGGAAGAAAAGGGAAATGGAGTGACGTCAAATGTTAGGCCGTCCTTGCGGAGTTCATACTTCTTTCTCTTGTCGTAAATGAAATGTGCAGGCCGTTTCAGAATGGAATGTGTGCTTGAGTTGGGTTGATTTGATATCAAGTGATGCGATAAAAGGCGGGTAAGGGAAGTGTTCGTCTAAACTTCTCTCCTGCTGGGGTATTAGGCGTAGATCTAATTATTTAGTAGGAGACAAACCTACCAGGTAGGTTCATGCTTCTCAATGCCAGGGGTGCGAATGGCGTTGCGGTCGCCGAATGGATTGTCCTCATCATCGTCGTCTTCCGTCTCTGACTCGCTGTCATTGTAGACTTTCCTTGATGAGGATGGTACAGATATGCTCAAGGGGCGAGGGGGACGAGGTGGCTTCGGAGGGTTGACAACCAGCCCTGCGAATGAGTCGGGCAGGTCGTCGCGGTCAGGGGTCCATCCCGTCTCCAGGACGTCCTGGTCGCTGTCACTGTCGTAGTCTACACTCTTGTCTAAGACTTCGAATGCCATAAGTGAGGTGACTAGCTCTTCGTTTGCGTGAATCAAACTACCCAGAAATTCCTCGCTTTCCACGTGCTGGATGTATCGCAGGATCTGGCGCCGTAATGTCTTGCAAGTCTCAAACCGGTTGAGGACTTCGGCATCTTCGCTGACCCGGTGAGTTTCGCGGTTGACGAGCTTGAGGGCGTTGAGGAGGTTGGTGCTGGCGACGGAGGCTGATGCGAGGGTCTGTAGCATTTCCGGCTTCTCTTTCTCGAGGTTGAAAGACCTGCTTAGTGTCTTCTTCTCCTTCTTCTCCTTCCTAAAAGATGAGAGGGACGATTTGCTGGATGTGTGCTTGTGTTTGGGGCCACTGAGAACTGTAGCAGGTCCATTTCCGGCTGACACGGACACCGTATGGCCCATCGTAGGTTCGTCGGATTGCCCCGCATCTCGCAACACTTTGGCTTTTGCCTGAGTAGCCGGCTGCTTACGCTTCGGTAATTGTCTGTAGAGACCTGTAACCCGCTCCATGCCGGGAGTGTTCTTGTATGAGGCAGCCCATTGCCCGAAGAGCTGTTTGCATTTCTCTTTCACCAAGGGATCGGAAACCGGGTCGGTCGCAGCGATTCGTAGTCGTTCCAGTAAGGGCTCATCTGCAAATTCCCGCAGAAAGCGGTCGCCGGTGTTCTGGATTAGGAAGTCGAGGATTGTAAGGGCTCGCAATTGGCGGTGAAGATTGCCATACTTGCTGGGAGGGCGTTAGAGCGCTGTCGAGCAGAGGAAGTGAATTACACTGACAGCTTCTTACGCAAAGCGCGACTCGCTTCCGTAGGACCACTGGCCTGGATGCGAATGGCCTCGATAAGATCCACGATTCCACTGGAATCTTCCACCTCATATTGTTCGCTGGTGAGGACCTCGATCTGGACCGTCACAGCCGAATACGGCTTCTATAAATGAGTACATATATTAGTCCGTGAACAAGCGAGTGATAGAACCACATTCATGTCTGTGAGTTTGCAGATAGATGTGAGTGTTGTGTAATTGACATTGTTCTCAATGCCAATTGGGCTAGGCCGCGGGAAGTTGCCAAATCGACTTACCGACGAGTGAAACATGGTGAAGCACCGGACAAGGTGTATAGAGTCGATATTCAATGACAACCAAAGAAAGAGACAGCCCCGCAAGTATTCAAATATGTGAAAACGATATTTGGAACTCTCAGATACGTATCGAATTGTCACCAATACATACAGGAGGATCGACCCGGTTAAGGAGAGGTGGGTCGCGAGACGAGACGCAGTGGATTGAAACCCCCTTTGTCCTCTTGGTGCTCACAATTATATGCCGCCGACAAGCAAGAGAGTGAGCCCACAATGGTCTTACCCAACAGGGACCCTTCCCGGTGCCTAGAGAGATAGATATCTATCCAGCGCGCAGCAGGGACGAAGCAGAACGGTGACGTGTTAGGCCAACTGGATAGCCGCTGTTGCTGCCTTGGCGGGGGGTACAAAAGGACCTGGTGCACTAAGAGGAGTAGCTTTGCATTGGCAGACCACTCGGCAGTGAATTGATCTCGCAGACCAGCAGCGTTGGAGCCGTTTGAGCTGCAGCAACTGCAAGAGACGAAGGATTGGACCGGCGCCTCCAACGTCATGCGGTGTTGATTCCATCCCGATCTCGTGACTGCCCCTCTTGCCTGTCCCAATTGGGACAAGTGCGGGGGAACTTTCCGACTCAGTGCCTGATTTGCCTGATTTGCGCCTGGGGCACCCCCATGGCCCACGCCGATCCCGGGCTTCTTCATTCCTGCGAGTTTGAAAGGACAAGCATAATCCCACGAGCATTTCTGATCCCAGTGGTTGGACCTCGTTTGACGCAGGAACTGCTCGAATAATTTACACGGACGGTTCGTATCCTGTTGCTCAACCATTCGCCACCGTTAGCATCCCAATTCCATGGGTCTCTGGTCAACGAATTCGGCAGATCCTTGCTCCATTCGCAGGCCGCGTACTATCTCCATCTTCTCCCGTCTGGTCCTCTGCTCCACTCTGCTACTGGGTGTCAGCTTCATCTTAAAAACCCGCCCTCATCTGCTCCCATCCCTCCCCCACCTATCCCCCTCCTTCTCCTCCTATACCCAACCCACAACCATGTCCTACCAACAAGAACGCTACATTGCCGAGCTGGCCGTCCAGCGTGCCACCCTCCTTACCCAGAAGGTCTTCAACGAGAAGGCCAAGGGCACCGTCTCCAAAGATGACAAGTCACCCGTTACCATTGGCGACTTCGGCGCCCAGGCTCTGATCATCCAAGCCATCCGCAAGAACTTCCCCAATGACGAGATCGTCGCCGAAGAGGAGGCCAGCAGCCTCCGCGAGGACAAGGCGCTGAGCGCCGAGATCTGGAGACTCGTTCAGGATATCAAGTTGGTGGACACCGAGAGCGACAACCTCCTGGGAGGCCCTCTGCCTAGCGAAGAAGCGATGCTGGACATCATCGACCAGGGCAAGAGCGCTGGTGGTGCCAAGGGACGTATCTGGGCTCTGGACCCCATCGACGGCACCAAGGGTTTCTTGCGTGGTGGTCAGTACGCCGTCTGTCTCGGTCTGATCGAAGACGGTGATGTCAAGGTTGGTGCCATTGGCTGCCCTAACCTGCCTATCAACGACGCCGAGACCATGTCCGCGGGCATCGGCGCCGAGCAGTCCAGCGGCACCGGCAAGGGTGTCCTCTTCTCCGCCATCCAGGGTCTTGGTTCTATCAGCCGACCCCTCACCAACGGTGCTCTCGCTGAGAGCAAGTCTATCTCCATGCGCCCCGTCCCCGATATCGCTCAGGCCGTGTTCTGCGAGGGTGTCGAGGCCGGTCACTCCGCTCAGGACGACAACGCCGCCGTTGCTAAGCTTCTTGGTATCACCTCCCCCAGTGTGCGTTTGGACTCGCAGGCCAAGTACTGCTCGATTGCCCGCGGTGCTGGTGACATCTACTTGCGTCTGCCGGTGCGGAAGGACTACCAGGAGAAGATCTGGGACCACGCCGCGGGTGACCTGATCGTGCGGGAAGCTGGTGGTCAAGTGACGGATATCTACGGCCAGAGACTGGATTTCAGCAAGGGCAGGACCCTGGCGGCCAACAAGGGAGTTGTCGCGGCCCCCAAGGCCCTTCAGGACCAGGTCATCGGTGCGGTGAAGACTGTCCTGAAGTTGTAAGGGCTAGGTGACGACGATAAAGGGATTTTCTATCATGAATGTAATAGATTCTCGATCAGTTCTGTCAGACCGTGCACGCTAGATGCGTCTCTAAAAGTACATAAAAAGAAAGGATACCAATTGCGAACCAAAAGAACCGTGCTCGGATATACATGTACAGAAATAATAAACACAGTTTCGTTCCCCCAAAATATAGACGCCAATTTCAACGAATCTTCTTGTCCTTGAGCTTGATCGTCTCGCCGTTGACGAAGATACCCTTGCCCTTGTAAGGTTCCGGCTTGCGCCATTCGCGGATCTCCGCCGCGAACTTGGTCACAAGCTGCTTGTCCACACTCTCCAGCAGGATACGAGTCGGCTGAGGTGTGCTGGCCTTGACGCCCTTGGGAATACCCAGCTCAATGGGGTGCGAGTATCCGACCTTCAGGGACACGAACTGCTGACCGGGGTATTGGGGCTCAACGGTGGTCGCCGTGGGTTCAATGGTAGCTCTGTAACCGACACCAACGAAACTCAGAATGCAAATGTGACCTTCCGAAACTCCGAGGATGTGGTTCTGTAGATGGGCGCGCATGGTTCCTAGAAAAAAAACAATCCCTCGTCAATTATGATCCAGCAATGAATTCAATTCCAACAAAGTAACGCACCCCACATAGCACGCTGGTGAGTGATCTCTGAGTCTTGAACGGCAAGAGTAGCTTTGCGAAGGGCTTCATCGTAGTCGATTTTCACGTAGGAAGGGACGTTCAGCGACAATTCACCTAGCGCTCAAATGTCAGTTTCGCTCCGCTTTTCCGCCGCCGCCGTTATGAAGTGTAGCCATTGCTCCTTACCCAGGGGACCTTTGACCTCAACGGCCATGTTAGGGAAGTCAACAGACTTGGCCTTGGTCTTGGGCTGAGGAAGGTCGATGAACTTCAGGGACACCTCCGGGGGCACCGTGATCGCGGCGCCGCCAACTCGCGATTGTACCGGGGACGTGGTCGAGAAAGGTTGTGTCCGGAGAGGGTGAGACAAGGCAGGGACGAGGAAGTTGGGCAGAGGTCCTTGTCTCAAAGGACTCCGCGCAAGCTGCCTAAAGCAGCTCTGGGACAAGTAACATGACATGGCGACGGTAATTGTGGATTTGAGGTCTGGATAAGTGCTTGGGAACTCCGATGCCGACTGATTTTGTCCGGAGATCTTGCACTCCCGATGTGGTTAGTGTGTGGTCACGTGATGGGCTCTATAGATGGCATGCTCTCACTTCCCTTTTACTTCCTCCACATCACAGAATATTGTTTGAATAACTGTGGATATGTTTTCTCTAAACCCTAGTTTGAGTTGATCTCTTGTTCTATCTTTTGTTTTGATGTGATCACCGGGTGTCTCATTCCTGTACTACGGCTTCAGATGTGCGGTTGCTTTGACTGTTGCTAAGATCTCAATTGTTGCTTCGTACTTTAGCTCGCAACTTGTATACCATCCAATCGCTATTCTGTTCTCTTCTCTGCTGATAATATTTGCTATTCTAATTAGCATAGCCTCTGCGCTTTTCTACCGCTAACATCCCCAGGGTTGCGACATATCACCACAGCCAAAATGCCGGGAAGCACAGGCATTAGAATGTCCTTCACTTTGTTACGCTACCTGATACTAATACTAAACATCTGCAATGCCACAGTTTCTGCTAGCTCAATGGATGGTACGTCTGCTTACACCCTTGGTTTGGCTTACGCTAACCTACTAGCAAGTGCTTTCGGCCGAACACCGAAATTCGAATATGGACGCCGATCTAGCCTCTTTATTGACTTCCAAAAGCCACCAGCGTGAAGTACTATTTTCAGATGCACTTGGACTTCTGCAGACAATGCAGACTCTTCCATCTTGCCATCAAATGGCAGTTTCCAAACTGGTTACTTCCTGCCAGTCGATCGGGGGCAGATCTGACAAGCCGGACCCACACACATTTACGACGCTGGAGCACATCCGCTCGATTTACGCGGCAAGACTTGCCATATGTGAGCTCAATGAAGCGGGTGCTGCAGTTCCCACTTCATGTCACCCTATAACTATGCGGCTGCCGCAGAAGAAAGGGCTCTTCGGGCTGTCCACCGGTTATAAGATCCACTTCAATGCTGCAGAAACCGTAACCAAAGGACAATTGGAGTCCTGCCTCCGTTCTCTAGAGTCACGGCCCCAGTGGTGGACATCTTATAGTAACAGTAGGCAAAATGCCGTGGTTATATGCCAAGCCGCCAGGTTTGAGAATGAAAGGGAGGAAATTATTGAACTCCACCGGTCTATTGTTGAAGGCACGATAAAGCTTGATCATGGGCTTCAGGAAGCATTGAAAGTGGCCGCTACTGGGCTTTCTCAATATAAGGAGTTCCTGCAATTAGTCGAAGCCATGAGAAGCAAGCTGGTAGTTAGCATGGAGGAGACGGAGATACACTTCAAAGCTCGGCTCGAGAATTTGATCCTCGACATGGGTGTCCACCTTGGCTCGATCCTAGAGCCTGTGGTTTCCACTATTAGAAACCTACATGGCAGCACGGCATCTCTTGACAAGGTTAGTAGTTCACCGCTTGCTAGGGCTATGACTGACGTATAGCAGAATATAGCGAACGCAGCGGAAGATGTCAAAAACCTACGGCACATCTTGAAGCTCGTTGAGGATGAAGGCACAGCATGGGGTCAACAGCAAGCAGTGACTCGACTGCAGGATGCTCTCGCAATGAGTGACCTAGTTTCAGACGTTCAAGGCGACATGGAAAAGCTGTCTGGCACGGTGACAAACTTCGACTCTGCCCTAGTAAGCCCTGCCTTTCCATAAAATTTCTAGAGATTGACTGTGTCAGGAATGGCTTGCGGGCAGGTTTGTCCAAATACTTCAGCAAGAGCAAGACATATCTAAGGTTAGCAGTGACCTGTTGGAATGGGTAAATAACTAACCTTCTCAGCGCCTAAGTAATCTTGAAACTGCCCTAAGTGGGTCTCAAGTAATCGCTGAGGACCTGCGCAGCGCTCAGCTAGGGCAGAATGAACTTCAAGAGCATCTCCTCACGAATATGCGGACCTCCCAAGCTCTTGTCGATAAAACAACGGCCGCAGCTGCGAACCTGCAGACAATTGTCGACGACACCGTGAAACGATATCAAGAGGTGCCTGCTTCAAGACGTCTCTTAGGTTCATACCTTACACCTGTGTATAGCCTTTTAATCGGCTTTGTTGGTGCACAAAGCCCTAGGGCAGCCATAGTGCTACTCGTTGTTTCCGTATGTATGTATACAATGGCTTATGCATGACCTAGGCTTGTTGCTGACATAGATCACAGATCATTCTCTACTTGCTTCATGATGTCATGATCACGAGCATAACGTGGCGCTCTATGCTATTGCTGTCATATATCTATAACATGGTAATCAGTGATCAAAATGCTACACTATATGGTCGTCTTGTTTTCAGTATAGTTTGCAATAAGCGATAGCACCTTAGTGTAGCACTAAGGGACTGTCAGGGCCGCTCCCTACATTGGTGTAAGAGAATAGTAAACCTCTGAGTAAAGAGATAATCATAGCAGATCCTATAGAGATATATGTCAATTTACCGCTAATAGACTACCCGGGAATAAATATGATACTGACTAGCTAGACGGCATAGTATGATCAAGGGATGAGAAGTTAGTCCAGATGGACTGCCTGAGCCTTTAGGGTTATAACTGGGCAGAAAACAGCGGTATTCTGCGGCAGAAAAGCGCCCGCCGATCAGCAGTCAGTCTCCCTCCACCCTTCGCCGTTTCCTCCCAGCCTCGCTGATCTCGATCTCGACCTCAATTGTCTGAAGAAACTCTGTGACCAGGCGAAGAAATATTTATACAGTACGTGCTTTATCCCTACACAGCCATTTATATCCATTCTTCCCGGAGACATCAATCGCAACCCCCGCAACAAACGTCTCCGGTCCACACGCAGACCGCCTTCGCAGCTGGAGCGGGCATCTGGGGTTGCGGTATTCTCCCCCAGAGCGCCACCTTCGAAGCAAGGTTAGCTGGCTTGATCTCCCCCCGAGACATTGCTGTGGATGGCGCAGGGGGTGGTTGCACGCTCTGAAGGTGGTGTGAGCTCCTGCTCGGTGGAAGATCATACAGGATGGGTTTCCTTTCTGCCTGGTGATAAGCTGACTTGCTCCCCGCGACTAGCGTTGAGCCTTGATCGCTGGTTCACCACTCGAGCTACCACGGGTCGTTTTTATTGGTCGTATCGTCCGGCATCGTGAGCGCGTACAGTCGCATTAAACCCGCGATCGGAGCGCACCCAGCTTTTTCACTCCAACGTCACACAAGATAATGACCGATCCCACTTCCGACGCACCTGCTATGGACGAGTTCGCGCAGACTCGAGGTGGCGATGACCTCTTCGACGATGAGATCGTCCCCGTTCCCGCCGTTGAACAGCAACCTGAACCCGAAGTCCACACGGAACCTGCCCCCGCTCCTGTCGTCGAAAGCGATGCGCCGCCACCTGCTCGAACTGATACCCCATCATCACGGTCTCGTGGAGGCGAAAGGCGAGGACGGGGTCGAGGCAGAGGACGTGGTGGGCGGGGATCGCATAATGGAGGCCGTCGGGGGGATGGGGCTGTGAAGAACAAGCCCGTCGAAAGTGCTCCTGAGCATGAGAATAAGACTGAGGAGGGTTCGACTCCGGAGTCGCCGGCTGAGGGAGATCAGAATGGCAAGGAGGAAACAACGGCGTCGGATCCCAAGCAGGCTGCAGCTCCAGAGGGACCGCGCGTGCCTGCGGTTCGCGGAGACAGAAGTGCTACAGGTGGTTTAAAAAAGGTAGGAGCATCTGCGATGTCTATATGTATGCTTGCTAACTCGTAACTAGCCGAAGCTTACGGAGGAAGAACTCTCCCGTCGCATCGCTGCCGCCAAAGAAAACGCTGCCAAAGTTGCCGCTGCACATGCTCGAGCTGAGG
Organism: Aspergillus luchuensis; assembly: GCF_016861625.1. Classification (NCBI taxonomy): domain Eukaryota; kingdom Fungi; phylum Ascomycota; class Eurotiomycetes; order Eurotiales; family Aspergillaceae; genus Aspergillus; species Aspergillus luchuensis. The sequence goes on along the minus strand of NC_054856.1, from coordinate 1,709,617 downwards.
CAGACCAAGCGTCGTTCCTTGAGCGCGAGAAGGTCGCCGAAGAAAAGCGACGCCAGGAACGCCAGCATCGCAAGGCCATGGACAATGAACGGGAGCGTAACCGACTGCGCAAACTGGGTGCCTTGAACGGAAGGGAGTGGGACGCCGAGAAGAAGGAGGAACATTACAATCCCCGTGGTGGCAGGGGTGGCTTCCGACGAGGTATGCACGGCGGTGTGTCTGGGTACGCCCGACGCGACTTTGATTCCCAGCCCAGTGAAGAAGCCAGTGAAGACGCCCGTCCTCCTCATCATCGCGGCCGCGGACGTGGTGGTCGAGGTGGACGTGGCCGCGGTGGACATCGCGGGCCTCGAGGAGATATTGCAGCGTCCGATGGTGCTGCTGATCAGCCTGCTTCGGGTGAAACCAAGCCTAAAGCATCTGCTCCAGTGATCAATAACGAGTCTGAGTTCCCTTCTCTACCTGGAAGTGAGAAGAAAGAGAAGGAGAAGGCTGGTGAGGAAGCGCCCGCTACCCCTGATCTGCCCAAGTCGGACTCCTTGTCACCAGTGGCGGGAGCTTCCTGGGCCGATCAAGTCGAGTCTCAGTAATCATACATTTACGAATCTGCCCGCTTTCCGGATCATTGTGATATGATTTCAACTCCAATCTGCGCCAAAGACACATGAATTCTTGCACTCATATTCCCCTAAACAGTACTTGTTGCTTGCTTTGATACGATATCATTCTAATGGCCTACGAAAGCCTTGCCCGTCACTATGCGTCTTTTTCAATCTCCTCATCCCTTCAAGAGATGAAAGCTTTGCTTATACCTGCTTGGTTAGCTATGACGTGATGTACATACCTATACCGCACCGCAATAGAGGCGAGTCTCATCCCACTGCCTTGGGGGTATACGAATTAGCCGTATTAGATAGGACATCACCTCTGCATGAACTATGCGATCATCATTCATCCAATGCCCCATCAACACAGTCCAGAACGCCCTCCATCGTGGCAGTTCTTCTTGCGTAGTTAGCTTCCATGGATATAACATCCTGACTAAGCCGAGTGGCAACAACCGGCCAATCAAGCAGACCCCTATGACGTTTGTTCATGATGAGATCACTGCCCTTCATGAGAGATATTCTCGACTATAAATCGCCCAATTCGATCATAGAAAAAGATAGCTTTATCATTATTATCTACTCAGCTCAAGTTGAACATCTAGGTAAGTTAAATAGCCATCTGGTTATACGAAAACAAGGATATATCATATATCCCGACCATCATCTACCCCAACTATATATACATATACAAACGTCACCAACATCGCCCCTAAAAACCAAGTTTAAACCATTGAACCAATGAACCAAACTAACGAATTCATCTCCAGAACAAATTACTTTCTCAAACCTCACACACATTATAATATATATATATATATACACACAAAATGTCCCAAAACCGTCTCCCAGGCTCCACCCGCGGCGGCGCCAGCGCCCAACCCACACCAGCCAACAACTCCGGCGGAGGCAGTGGCTGGGGCGACGAGGGCTATCCCAAGGGAGGAGGTCTAGGAACAGCGAACCAGACGACGTCGTCGGACGATGGGGTTCCTGTACGTACTACCTTACCCAACCGCCCCTTTCTTATCTACCTTCTTCTTCTTGGAAAGTACTGCTAATAAATCTGTGATTTAGTCCGAAATTCTCACCCCGCCTGCCTTGCAAGGCATCTCGCAGCAAAAGCAAGCCGCAGAGCAAAAGTTCATGAGTCGGTGGGATGAAGGACATGATCAGCGAGAGGGAACTTGTGCTACGGAAGATCATAGCTTCATGGGCACGAAGCCTGGTGGGTCGGATGCGTTGCCCGGTTGGAATGTGCTGAAGGATAAGTTGGGATTGTAAGCTTATCGCCGCTCCTTCCTTCCTTCCTTCCTGATGCTCTGGCTGTTCCGTTTTTGGAATGCGGGCTGATGGGGTGGGGTTTGGTTTATAGTCTTTATCCGGAGTAAATTGGGTTCTTTTTTCGTTATGGAGGGGATGCGTTTATGAATGATATGAATGAACGGTATCAAATGACATATGGTTTTGAAAATTGAAAGTATATTGGGTATTATTTGGGGAGAGATGTTAAAATGGATCAAGCAGGCGTTGATAGTAAGATTAATGTGATGTGATTGGTTTATTGTATTGGTATAGGCATGTATGTCACATTCAAGATGGATGTATTGTTTATAATAGCTCTTTTGCCTTGTCTATTCTTTCTTGGCTGTCTTGCCCTTGATGCGGTCCCGTAAGGCAACTATTTTGCCCCCCAGGCGTCCCTTGAGGGTTTGCGCGGTCAACGCGGAGGCTTCTTCGGCCGTCACGAAGCGACGGACAAGGAGGTTGAAGATACTGCCGAAGGCGAGCGCAACGACGGTGCTGGTCAGGATGATCACGTTGTATGGCATGCTGAAGTCGGGGGTGGGAAGCGGGAGAAGAAGGCTGGTGGTGCGGATATAGATCGGGTGATTTTGGCCGTTCGCTGCATCGAGCTTGATTACGGCGGGAGCGACGTTGAAGCCGCGGTTCGCATCCGGGGGATATTCTGTGTATCGCAATATCGCTTTCTCAAAGTCGTATGTGAGAGTCACGGTCGACGCCGGAGGTATCGTCATTGCCAGCTCCAGCTGTGTTCCTCGCTCTCGGTCGATGGCCGGTCGGTAGAAGGATTCACGGATGAATTGTGAGGCGGGTACTTGTTGGCGTAGTCCATCGCGGCCTGTGATAGAAGCCTGCAGTGTGTGGACATATGGTCGTAGAAACCATGGTAGGGTCTCAAAGTAAATGAAGTCGACAGAGTTGGAGGCAGACGGGTTGTCGAAGATGATCCGCATGCCACCGCGCTCTTGGCCGTGACCAACAATCGTTCTCTCCGCGCTCAAGACAGGCTCATCAAGTGGCACATGAGTGGTAACTTCTTGTTCAGGGATGGTGAGGTCGAACGGAGTAGAAGGCTCCAAAGTGAAACAGCGAGTGAAGCCATCCGGCCTCTTAGTCTCCACTGCACCTGGAGTAACAATTACCTCGCGCTCATGCGGCACCCGTAGGCAGACCGGCTCTTGAGAAGCATTATCCGTGAGAGGACAAGCGCCACTGAGGGTGCGTCCGAAGATTTCCGTCAAGCTCCAGCCTTTTTCCGATGTGCTTTCCAAAGGATAGCAGGTATCCTCGGAATGGTAGGGCTTGGATGTGTCGCATGCAAGTTGATCAGAAGGTACAGGTCGCGGAATGGGATTGCCTGCGTAGCCATTAGTATATCAATCAGACCTCAGGTGCCAATAAACTAACCGCGGGGTCGCTTCGACCGGTCAATATCAAGGACAATGTCCACGGTCTGGTCGACATGCACGTAACACTCTCCTGGCTGAGGACAGACAGGACTGACATCCACAGACATGCTCTGCCAAGAAGCGTCAAACAGCTTATGTCCATCTAGAAGGCTGGAAACGCCTGCCTTGCCCTTGCACGGAAGTAACTTCAGGAATGGCGTAAGATTTTCAGTGCAGACCACCTCGCCAGGAAGTGTCCCGTGTAGCAGATGCAGATTACTGGAAGCTGGATGGTCTCCCATTAGTTCGAATGAAGCAACAGGGCGGGTGGTTCGGGTTGAGTCGATGAAATTCAGCGAGGCGCAAAACAATCCCGACAGAGACTGAGTCAGGGTAATCCATTTTGCGGAGGCCCTAATGCCCATCAGTATCGTTGCACATGCTACATCGTCCTCTCCTTCCCGGTCACACATACGCTTCATCATTGGGTGCATCTATCCATGCCCATAGCTCAACACCAGTACCACCCTCTTTGCTCCCGTTCCAAGGACGGGGACCCCAGCTCTCAGCATCCCATCGTCCAGTAGTGAACCGCAGATGAAGCTCCTTCGTGTTGGCGTGCTGTAGGATCTGACCTAATGCTCTCGGAAAATAGCGGAAATGGCGTTCATCGAAGGACTTTTGGGACTCATTGCCACGAAAGTTGAAAGATGCTAACAAGGATGACTGCGGGAGTGGTTGGAGGTATAGGCTCTCGTGATAGTCGGAAGTCGCCGATGTGAACGAAGAGAGCGCGACAACGAAAAGTAAAGTAAGGAGAGAGAGGACCGTCATCACGTCATGCTTGCCGATGCAGAAAGTTCTAGATACTGTGTAGTGATTCTATCGCGTACCTCACTACCACTAGCAAGCCATACACGGAGTGTGTAAGTTCAGTCCTCCGAGCGGCGGAGAAGAACGGTCGATTGCGTTTTAATTCAAGCAAAGCTGAATAACAGGCTGACCGGGGCCGCGCGACAGTATCAAGCCTGCATAAGATGTATCAAGCGTCAAAGTGTCCAGATCATGGCACCGATGTCGCCAACTAGTAGTAAGATGGAAAGGCCGAGCTGTACTCCGCAAATCAGCGGGAATCGACAGGGGGGCTCCGGTTCAACTTATATAAGCGCCAGCCGCGGTTAGCGCCACGCCCGCAGAATCTCGACTCTCCATCGCAATCTCCATTCAATCTCTCAGTTACGCTCTGACCATTCGTGCTCTCCCCACCCTCCATTCTCCCTCTGGCATCATCCCATCATGGCGGCGGAACAGAGAAAGCTGCTTGAGCAGCTCATGGGAGGTAAGTTGCCCATCTCCAGCTTCTCCCAAGCTCTAAACAACAGCTAATGCAATTCTTTTTCCAGCGGACCAGCTCATAGGTACCGGCGCTCCTTCTCGCAATGCGCAGCTCCAAATCACCGATCCGAAAGTCTGTCGCTCGTATCTTGTCGGCACTTGTCCGCATGACCTCTTCACCAATACCAAGCAAGATCTGGGTCCATGCCAGAAAGTTCACAGCGAAGGATTGAAGACGGAGTATGAGACCGCCTCGGCGGCCGAGAAGGCCAAATGGGGATTCGATTACGACTATATGCGCGACATGCAGAAATACATCGATGATTGTGACCGACGTATTGATACCGCTCAGCGACGCTTGGAAAAGACCCCGGATGAGATCAGACAGACCAACAACTTGGTAAGGCATACACTCCCATCCGATATACAGGATATCTCAAGCGGCCAAGAGAAGACATGTAGCTGACCACATCTCTAACATAATAGCTGAAACAAATCTCCGACCTAACGAAAACCATCAACACGGGCCTCCTCGAGATCTCGGTGCTGGGCGAAACCGGCTCCGTCGCACAGGCCCTGAACGAACTGCACAAGATCCGCACCGCGAAGCACCAAAAGGAAACATGTGAACGCGAGTTGAAGAACCTACAAGATACCTCCGGCCCGTCGGGTCATCAGAAGCTGCAAGTGTGCGATGTCTGCGGCGCGTATCTGAGTCGTCTCGATAACGATCGTCGGTTGGCGGACCATTTCTTCGGAAAGATGCACATGGGATACTCGGACATGCGCAAGGGGTTTAAGAAGCTCAGCGAGGAGCTTAAGGGACGGCCTCCGCCGGTTCGTCACCACGATGACGATGATGGTGGTTGGGGTGGACGCTCCGGTGGTGGACGTGGTCCTCGGTATGGCGGTGGTGGTTACAAGAAGCGCGGACCTCGCTGGTAAAATATTGATGAAGCGTCTTGTCTCTTTCTTTTCTTGGAGTTTATTCTGCAATGCTGCTGTAATTTGTCTGGATTTGCATAGCGCAGGCGTTTTTGTTACTACTACGTCTGGGATGTTACGGATTAAATAAAAATATAATAAACATGTACAGGCTGACTGCAGCTCCTTTCGACTTTCGCCCCCGTATCCCCAGTGTGAGTTTGTGGCAATGGGACTGAGTAGTAATAGTATTCCGATAATATTATATTGGCAGTACGCCAAGCTGTTTACTTATCTTAAGTATGTGAAGTCTTCATAGAGAAAATTGGTATGAAATAGTAGGATAGTGTTCATTTTGACATACAACTTCAACGCATGTAAAACAGCATGCGGATAAGAACAAGATGAGATGAGGGGAAATTCCAGAGTCAGAAAGGAAGAAGTAAAAAAAGGAGAAGGGATAAAATAACAAACCCAGTGTTGAAACAAACCTCGCTGGGGGTACATGAAATCCATTGTTCACGGCAAGCACAAAAAAAGCAAAGAGAACAGATCAAATAGATAAGCAGCCCGTAAAGTCGCCCAAATACCCGTTTTGGAAAGAAAAAGCCCTACCCCAGCACATGGGAATAGCAGTGCGGAAAAAAAAGAAATTACACCAAGCCCCCGGAGATAACCCTGGAAAGAAAATGGAAAACGAAGATATGGGAGAAGAAAGACGTTACTGTACAGTAGGCAGTGTTGAAACACCCTTTTCCCCCTTTTCTCTTTTTTATTTTTTGGTATTTGTCTCTCTACCGTGCATTCTGCTGTGGACCGTGTCCGTTGGTCCTGGTCGCCGTTGCTAACTCTTCTATCAACATCGTGTAGTTCGAGCTGACTTCTGGTCGACGTAGGAGGATATCCCGGACCACGCTTAGCTGGGAAGCGTCTGCGTTCGGGGCATGGGATAGAAGTTGCTGAATAGCGGGTGTATTGGCTTGCGCACCGAGGACCTGTATTGCGGCGGCGAGCCCGGTGAGGGGTGGTTGATTGGGCTGTGGAGGCTGGTAGGAGGTGAATTGTGGAGCTGCTGGTGGTGGCTGTTGTTGGTGTTGTGACTGAGCTTGATGCCCATAGGGTATTTGCGTTTGAGGCGTTCCGTCGTAAGATGATACAGGAGTGGGTGTGAACTGGGACGCAAGCGGCGGTCCAGGAGTCAGGAAATGCGCCTGCTGAGGCGTCCCCGCTGCCACGGTCAATGGACTGGCAGAAGCACCGGGCTCCTGGCTCGGGAAGTGCGAAGGAGGCTGCACGGATGGCGGATTGGAATCGCCAGTCTTGACGGCAAAGACCACGAGCATGACGCGCTCCGGTGTCGGATCTTCAAGAGCGTTGTTCTCTAGAAGCTCGATGAACTCCGGCTTCTTGGTGGAGCCTGCTTCAATAGGGATAAGGTAGGTATCCTTGACAGCTGGCAAGGGATGTTTGCCAACAACACCGTATCTCGAACGGTCTTGGAAGTAGCTGAATAGCTTGTCGAACCCTGCACGGTCCTTAGGGGAGTCAGGGCGGCTGATCGAGATAACAGTCACATCGGTTGAGGAGCTGAAACGTAGACCGCAAAGGTACTCGCTGGCGAGAGCAATCTCAATCCGTCCGTCAATGGACAGTGTCGGTGGAGCAAGCTGACTCCATGGTATGCGTCCGCTCAAGTCAGCTCCTCCGACATGCTTCGCGGAGGAAGTGAACTCTGTGATCGGATTCATGACGACCTTGCCATGCCAGATGGACCCTTCGTCATGGAAGTCCTTTGGTGAGTAGGGGGGTGAGTCGGGCTCATCGTCTCCTAATAGTTGATCGATCTCAGCATCAGCCTGAGCCTTGGCTGCTGGCAGCTGCTCACGGATATGAGCAGACACTTCGGGGAAGACCTGCTCATGGCTGGTGCCACCGGGAGAATGAGCCCGCGCGGGGAAGTGGTCCTGGTGAGTGGTGACACCATCGGTCATCTTGGTGTCAACATCCTGTGATTTCGATGCCTTCCGGGTGTCATCAGTCTGAGCCTGGGGCCCAGGGGTGGTTGGGCTCTGGCCAGCGGAGCTGCCATCAGGATCAGCCAGACTGCGTCGAGCGGCAGCAGTCGAGAACACGGGCTCGCTGGCGACATTGTGGTTATCATCTTCAATAAACTCTTCACCCTTATGGGTCCGTCTAATGCGAGGCCCTTGTTCTTGCACGATGATGTGCTGCCGTTCGGCTTCCCGCTTGATTTCGGCATCCTTCTGCTGCAGCTCCTCACTTGCCATGTCTTGGGTGCTCATCTTAGAGAGGGCATCGGGAGATAAACTACCTACGAGCAGACGGTCCCGTAGAGAAGGGTTCTTCTTTACGTTGAACATGATCGTCCGCAATTGTGACCTATACGGCTCTGTGGGCTCCCCAGTTCCTCCGCATATATTCTCATACATAGCGCTCTCGAGTGAGAGAGAAAGTTGCCGGGCAAATTCCTCCACCGATTTCACCCCGGACCCTTCGGGAATTTGGAACGATCCTCGTTCCTGGGCCTGAGTAATCTGCTCTACAAATAACTTGACTAGAGCTTTGGCAACACTCTTGCGGGACGGATGCGTAAGCTGGTCCGCGGATTTCGAGCTATCAGTCACTGCTGTCCCTGCAGCAGAGCTTTTCCGGGAAGAAGGCGCACTGGGCTCCTCCTTCACTTGAGCCGGTTTGGCAGCGGGAGCTGGCACAGGCGTCGCAGGTGCTGGCGGCGACATCTTCTGCTGCTTCGGTTTCGGTCCCTGGTGTGTCAGTGTTAGCAGAACCCTCCTCTACCGATGATACTGAAATAACGAGAACTTACCGGTTCAGGCACTTGGGCCTCTTGGTGCTCATCGAATTTGCGCTTTTGGGCGCTTGTCGACTGGGTTTCAGGAACATGTCCATTCTTCTCAGGAGCTGGCGTCTCGGCTTCAGGAACTGGTGCAGCCGGCGCAGGAGGCGCATCAGGCGCATCAGGGGCAGCAGTGGAGGCTGGAGCGGGAGTTGAAGAGGTTGCAGCGCGCGCAGGTGTGCTGGTCTCTGTCTTGGGCTCGCTAGCCTTGCGCTCGCTGGCCTGACGCTCACTTGCCTGAGACTCACTTGTTTTGCGCTCTGTCGTTGGAGGTTCGCTGGTCTTAGGTTCGACCGATTTAGATTCGCTTGTCTTAGGCTCAGCCGCCTTGGGTTCACTTGGTCTGCCTCTTCGGCCGCCCTTCTTGCCCTTTCTGCGTCGAGATGCCTTCTTCTCCTCGGCTTCCTTGCGCCTCTTTTCAGCAGCTTCCTCCCAAGGCTTTTCACCACGCGCGATCTTTTCAAGAAGAACTTTGTGATTCTCTGGCTTGCATTGCTCACAGAAGTACTCGTCCGGTTCTTCCCCCTTCGCGTATGTCAAACCCATACAGTCATTGTGTTGCCAGGCCGAGCATCGATCGCAGCAGATCATGTCGCGTTCAACATCTTCCTCCTCTTCATATTCGCCACAAATGCATCGAATGATTTCTTCTTCTTCGCTGGGAGCAGGCGTCGGTTCGACGGAGGGTTTGGGAGGTTTGTCTTTCGGCTGGGCTTTCGCCTTGGACTTCTTCGCGGGCGTTTCGGTGATCATGTCGAGGTTCTTGTGCTGGCCCTTGGTCGAGCGACCGGAGCGTCGTGGTTCATCTGGCTTAGTAGTTAGCTTTCTGTCCCGACGAGAAGTGGAGTGTGCTGCCAGTCGCCACCCATCGGGAAGGCCGACAATGGTCGCACGACTTTCGGTATACAAGAGCTTACCGGCCATGATGGAAGTATATAAGCTGATAGCAAGGTATTCAAATTTCTACGGCGCGAAGCTTTGGGGGTTGTAAAAGGTCTGAGATAGAGGGATGAAAAAAAGGATTGCGCACGCCACCCAAATCTCGTTCTACGGCATCAGAAGGGCTAAAGTAATACACAGAGGAAGGCTCTGGAAAGTGGCACTTTTTGTTTGTTTGCCCGGTCCACGCAGGTATTACTTTGTCCTTGCACTTCCAGCGATTTTTAGTCTAGAGACAACGCGTGGGCGCCGGTGGGTGGTGTCACACCAAGCGGTTGGGTGGTGCTGAGTCTCGTTTGAATGCTGTCGCGCGCAGCGTGAATGCTTGGCGTGAGCGGGGTCGCGTGTAGACTGCGCAGCGCCTGAGGCGGCTTATCCCCGAGTGAATCGAGAGCTGACGATTGAAGTTTCGCAGGATCGCCTCGCAGGAGTGTCTGGTGATGGAATGAACGTCCAGCGACGAGCAGCGGGGGATGCTGGGTGATGGAAGAAGACAGATGGTGGGAAGAGAGGAGATGCTGTCGCGGTTGGATCGGGATGCTGAGTCAGGAGCACGTGACTGCGGCTCCGCGGAGAATGGCTTGGCAGGCGCCAGTCCGGCTCCTTCTCGTCGCGTCTATTTTTCGGCGCCCTCGAAAGCTTCTCCAGATCCCCACATAGACTGTCTTTTACTTTTCACGATCTTCTTGCCCGTGCTACTTTCCCCCCTCTCCAAAGTTGACGTGTTGTTTAGAGCTCATCTTAAAATCAAATCAATACCTATAATCTTTTACTATCCCACCGCTACTCAGTACAGACCATGGCAGATGTTCGATCATTACTCCGGAATGAGCTCGCCGCCCGCAAGGGCTCATCCCAGGCAGGGAGCAGCGCAACGAACCGTGTGACCAAAAAGCGCAAGGTAGACCCAGCAGATGATTTGAGGCGCAAGAGGATGAGGGCAAATGTGCCATCTGGTCCGTCGACCGCGCATACCGTACAACCACCTAGTGCACGAGCTATCGAGGAGGAGGAGGAGATCGAGGGATCAGAGCAAGACATCGCCGGACCGCAGCCGCCATCTGACATCGCACTTGAGCAGCCAACTGCTCAACCCGATGTACACCCATCAGATACGTCTCTTGTAGCCGCCGAACCGCCTGCCCCGACCACTCAAACCATCGATGAGGATGAATGGGCCGCTTTCGAGCGCGAAGTTGTCGCCCCCACCCGCATGCCGCATCGACCGGCTGCGCTCGCCGCAGAAGCGACCATATCAGCAGCGCCAGTGTCTGCAGACGAGCTCGCTGCCCAGCAGCAGAAAGAGACCGAAGCGATCAAGAAAAGCCGTGAGGCTGAGGTCGAAGGAGAAAGGGAGGATGCAGCGCGATTTATGGAAGACGAATTCGATGAAATGGAGCAATTAGAAGAGCGCGTCAGACGTCTGAAGCACAAGCGTGAAGAGCTGAGGAAATTAAGGACCATGGAAGATGCAGAAATGCAGAGAATGGACGAACCTCCTTCCGCTGCTAGCCCGTCAGGGGACCAACAAAATCCACCTGCAGGCGACGCAAATGAAGATGAAGACGATGAAGACGACGATGATGATTATGACGATGACTGGGACAATTGGAGATTCAAATGAATTTAACGCGGCTAAGGGTCGGGTGTGGGGAATACAGGCGTCATTTCATACGAGGGAGGTCCCGGACTTTTCTTACTTACAGTGATACCCAATAAGCTATGTGAAATCACAGGCCATTGCTCTTAATTTTCTTAATGGGCCACATTACACTTTTTATCGGCGTGGGCGGTATCCCGTGTTTCATGATGGGGCAGCGACATATTGTACTCTTAACATACTATCTACGATGAAACTCCTATATGCGAGAGAATGTATACTGGATCAGCCAGAAAGGATGGAAATGTATTTTTACAGTCATTTGCAATCATAAGTATACTTTATATATCACAGAGGCTGCCGTTTCTGATTCTTCATGGCTGCTGACTGGCGTTCTCGCCTTGGCCCTTGGAAGACTGATCTTCGGCTTCTATGTAGCTTCGAAGTCCACCCCTGTTGATCCTCATAGCCTCCTCGATCTCCGCTTCCCCTTCTCTCAAAAGATGTTTACCGCGAACAAGCTCGCCCTTTTGCTTTCTTTTTTCCTCTTGTACCTGCTTCTCTCGTTCTGCCAGCGCTTTCTCGCGTCTGTCACGTTCAACCTTCTTCCGTTCTAGCTCTTCTCTTTCCTCGGCGGTCATGTCGCTTTCTGGAGCAGCAGGTAAGGTAGAGATGTAAGCCTCAATAAGCGGATTCCGCACTTTAGGCGTGAGGGCGATGTATCTGAGATCGGTGATGATGGACGGAGGGAGAGCCTCCAGATTAGATGAGCGATTTAGTTCGTGTAGTGGCACAGATTTTAGTAGCGCTGAAAGATCAGACTTTCGCGTGCTTTCTGACTGTTTCAGTCGAGAAACCAAATCGCGATAGTACTTCTCTCGATCTTTGTCTGACATTTGCGTATCCTTCATCTCGGGTTCCTTTTTGTATTTGCGCTTGAACTCGGGCCAATACAACTTTGGTGTGGCGTGTTCCTGCAGGAAGGCCAGGTACTTGATGCGCGGGTCCTTCTTCTCTTCCTTCTCTTTGCGTTCTTTAAGTTCTTGAATCCGGTCACGACTCCAGTTGGACCAGACCTCACGGCGCGTTTTCATGTTTGGTAGCACAGTGTAGCGGGTATCATCAATGATTCGGCCTTCTTCGATGATCTTTTCCCACGTGGAGAATGGGTTAATGCGATAGTCGTCAAGAAGATCACGGAATAAGGCCGTAGCATCCTCCTCCGTGAGCGGAAGCCCCTCTGCGCCCTCTTCCCATTCTTCTTCTCCGGGTTCGCCGTATTCGCCAGGGTCAAGGCCATATTCTTCTCCCATTGCCGCCAATTGGTATTCCATATCCTCTTCCGTAAACTCCAACGGCTGCTGCTCGTCCCCTTCTTCGGTTCTCGGTCGTTTGAAAGGTTGCTCTTCCTCACCCTCGCTGTCAGTAACTTCGACCTCCTCATATTCATCGCTCTCTTCCCCAGCTGCCGGAGCAACACCAGTTTCTGCTTCTTCCCGCTGTGGTTGATCGGACACCTTAGCTTTCGGTTCTTCTTTGGCGACAACTTCCATATCCTCGCCCCGCTCCTTCCTTTCTTTTGCCTCTCTCTCCAAGCGATCATATTCAAGAACCCCTATCAGGACCTCTGGGGGGATCTTCCAAAAACTTTCATTTGTTTCGGGGTTGTGGACAAATCTCCTTCCCAGCTTCGTCTTCACGAGCACCCATGGCGCGCAGCCAGGAATGTCATGTTTGGTTTTCGGCCTATCCTGTGGCCCACGGGGCTTGCGGTCATGGTAGCCTCTACCCCCACGAAAGCCTCCACGTGGCTGACTATCGAACGGTGCTCCGTGTGGTGCAGCACCATGGCCAAAACCATGAGGGGCATAGGGAGTCGAAGAGAAAGGAGGCAGTGTATCCGGAGTTAGGAATGGCGCTTTATTCGAGGGTTCTGGTGCTGCTGCGGGCGGAGGCTGTACGGGGGTGGCCTGGGGCCTCGTATATGTGGATTGCTTTGTCTGCGAGTTGTAGTAATACAGATGACCTAGGTTGGATTAGAGCGACTCTAAGAGGAATCCGGGTAACTGGTAATCAAACCTGAAGGAGCTTTATGTTCGGTCCATCCTGGAGGTAACGGAGGGGGCGGGGTATACGTAGATTTGAGCATTGCAGCCACAGAGGATCCAAGAGAGTGCGCGAAAAGGTATCAATTAAGTGACAATAGTATAACAAGACATTCAGTTGCAGTTTGAGGCGCGAAGGAAAGATTTCCGGAGCGGGATCGCGCAGGCCGAGAGCTTTCGCAATGAGAGTTCGGGTGGTCCGAGCTTGGCGGACTGACGGTCAGCCCGGACGCTCAGAGGTGGACGCGCCAGGGCGAAGTTGCCTGGTCACCACTCTGCGGGAGCTCATCCGACCTTCCTGCACAGCTCGCCCGTCACTCATTCCTCATCTCCAATCCTCCCTTTCCTCTGTCTGCTTTCCTCCACAAATACTTATTCTTCCATAATCTACTCAAGTTGACGTCGATTTCAAGATGTCACGGAGATACGATTCCAGAGTATGCCTGATTCCCAATTCCGTCGTTCCTTGGGAGCTTTAGCTGACCCGATGACGTCCGTCCACAGACTACCATCTTTTCCCCCGAAGGTCGACTCTACCAGGTTGAATATGCGTTAGAAGCCATCTCGCATGCCGGTACCGCCCTAGGAATTCTGGCCAAAGATGGAATCGTCCTCGCAGCGGAGAAGAAGGTCACCAGCAAGCTACTGGAGCAGGACACATCTGCGGAGAAGCTATACACGCTGAACGAGTATGCATCACAGCCCCATCGCGTTGCAGGTCTTTTTGTGAGCTGGAAATCTAATGTTTGGGCAGCAACATGATCTGTGCTGTTGCTGGTATGACGGCAGACGCAAACATCCTTATCAACTATGCTCGACAAGCTGCCCAGCGGTATCTTCTTACCTACAACGAAGAAATTCCTTGCGAGCAACTTGTCCGTCGTCTGTGCGACTTGAAGCAAGGATACACCCAGCATGGTGGTCTCCGTCCCTTCGGTGTTTCGTTCATCTATGCCGGCTACGACCCTCTCCGGGAGTTCCAACTGTACCAGAGCAACCCCAGCGGTAACTACGGTGGCTGGAAAGCAACTAGCGTGGGAGCAAACAATGCTAGTGCTCAGAGTCTGCTGAAGCAAGATTACAAGGAGGACTGCGATCTGAAGGAAGCTTGCGCTATGGCCGTTAAGGTTCTTAGCAAGACGATGGACTCGACCAAGCTGAGCAGTGAGAAGAGTAAGTCATGACCGATCCTTGTCCGTGGTTACCCGTACATGGGTACCACGCTATCACGGTACCGTGACCTGTGCTAATGCGTTGGCCCCTACAGTCGAATTTGCTACGGTGGGAAGGACGCCGGAAGGCAAGATCTACCACCACCTGTGGAATGCTGATGAGATCAATGCCCTTCTGAAAGAACATGGGCTGGCCAAGGTTGATGACGAGCCCGAGGCTGGCGAGATTAAATAAATGAGAAGACGACCCGACTTTGCTACTTGACCAGATAATCCCACATGTTTCCTGTGCAATAATCGCGCACTTTTCTGCCCAACGTTTACGATGTAGATTCTCTACAGTCTCGTATATGTACACTCGTATGACAGGTCGCTCCAAATCACTCACGGCACGGGTGAGGCCTATAGCTGCATCTGAAGCGCAACTGACGTCGGCCACGGGTGACGTGGCAAGCCTTGATGTCGAATTAAGCATCGGGCAATTCATTGCAGGTCTACACTCGCGTCTGTCGACCGGAAATGCCCAAAGCCATCACTGATCTTGGGACATGAATGGTCCACGTAGTCATCAAGCCCTCCAGCACCCTGGGCGCTTGAACAAATGCTGAATGTTTCGGAACTTTAATGAGATCGTGAGGCCCCATATATATCAGAATCCCCAGAATCCAAGCTGGTATCTCGTTTGTAACACAACCACATCAACACCAAGCGAATGCACCGGCTGTGAATGTGTTTCGATGTCAACCTGTCCGGTCTGCTTGCGAATTTGACGGCCGTGTCATGGAAGCATCGTAGGCGCGGGGTTATGGAGAGAATATCTATGCATACTCCCAGGATCACTCAAAGATGAGTCAAACCCACCGACTTGCAATAGTGAGATATCAGTGTCAGCTTTCTTTCCGGATTCTAATGAGAAGATTGAAGACCGCAGAAGGCAATCAGTAACTTAATAGCTTTGGTGTGGAGAGGAGACCATCACGTGCGATGGTCCGCCTAAACGCGGGGTACACAACTCCATGTTCAGCTCCGTATCTCCCTTTCCAATCTCGCCAGCCTCTGCTATCAACAATCATGATACAACCATGGTAAAAGGAATCAGTTCGTACAGTTGGCCTACTTGATATGGTATATGGGTTGACGACTTTCCGACTCTAACCCCACTCCTCACAATGGCCCCTACTTCTGCTCCAATTGTCCTAGGAGTCTGGTTACCTTGGTCTGGCGAGCCGCTCGTTAAGGACATGGGCGCTTATGATGTGGAACACCTCCTCGTGAACGCTGCACGAAGGTACCAGATTTGCACAAATGAAACCTTTTCATTGGATGTTATGAATCCTCGACAGCAGATTGCTTGATTCACACTTTCCCGGCCAACCATTGCATGGGCCTGGCGTGAAGAACCAACCTCCATTCGATCATCAGAAACAAAAAGGAAAAAAAGAAATATTAGGAAAAGAAAGGTGTCAAGTGACACAGCCCCTGTGAGGCACAGAATTTACAAACAGGAATATGGTCTGAAACCGAAAGACAGTACCAAAGAGGGAATCCTAAGCACAAACGAAAGCAACAGCAAGTGGCCCAACGCATGGCCCCTGAAAAGTTCCCATCCTTCTTTCATGAAAGTGCCTTTCTTCTCTCGTCACGCTCCCGCTGCAGTTGGCGAATTTCTTTTTCGAGCTCCATGACGAGCTTCTGTGACCGGTCCATGGACGCTACGAGAGTGCTTCCCTCCCGTTTCCATCGGTTCAAGCGTTCCACCTCGGCGCTTCGCCGCCGGTATTTGGTTTCGATCTTCTCGCACAAGCGGCATAGTGTTGTTTCAAACTCAGTCATACTGACGAGCCTCATGCCGCATGTCTCCCCAGTGCGGTACTCATAGTTGCAGCGGTGAGCGAAACTTGTCCAGCTCCAGTCTCCGCATGCAAATCTCTTCTGGTTGTAGAAACACATCCCTATCATTCAATGGTCAGCTAAAATACTGATCAAGCCCTGGTCAAACTCACTTGTTGCTGATACAGTTTGTTGTTTCACGTCGCTACTTTGAGTTCTATTGGCTCTGCCAAATGCTCCTGCCGCGCTGCAGAGGTTTGATAGGCTAAGCTTGCACGAGGCCTATGGAAGGTTACCGGTTGTTTTAAAACGAAACACCTTATTCTGAAGAACAACGATTTAGACCTCGCGATAACTCTTGAAGAAGCTGAGTCTGAAACGGATAATGATCCAGATTCAATCGACTGGTAGGCCCCGGGTCCTATTTATGTTTCGCAGGAAGCTTCTATGTTACGGCCCAGCCAGTTCTCGTACTCTACCAGTCAACCGTCGATCAACCCCTCAACATACGATGGCTTATCGACTACGGCATTCTGCTATCACTTTCACATCACATCCAGTGCTTTTCCGGTTGGCTATGCTGGGGTCTTCCAGCTGTGGAGACACAAGTTATCCACAACCTTCCTAATCAGGTCAGTTGTAGTCAGTGGATGCTTCACAGATGCAGGCGTGTTGCTGTCGTGGCGGTATCATTTCTCCTGAATCAGGTTGACCCCTCGAAAATCCCTCATTTGATATGGACGGTTTTCGTCCTCCTGGCTGGGATTGCCATTGCAGCCTTGGTTGTTCCAACGATCATCCCCGCTTCCTTTCTGCGTCTCCGTTGCGTATGGAGTCGTCCTTCGAGAAGAAGACATGCCTCACCCTTACTGAATCAAAGCTCCTGCATGAGAAAAATAAACCGTTTCTTTATTTTGTGCCAGCTGTCAGGCCGTCCGTCTCACCGTCCAAACCTTTTTTGCCCCCTTCTGCATCCAAGAAAGAAAACCTAGTGTCCCGTCTTGAGTGGATGGAAAAAGCAGAGTTTCGCTTTGCAGGACCAGTGTGGTTACGGCTATGATCATTTAGTCTGGTTTGTTAGATGCCTTACCACCATAACCTTGTGGCTAGTCACTCACAACCAATTAGTCCGCTCGCGAATTGGCCTAGTGTCATAACCTCTGATACGGACTTTGGGCCGAGGGCAGGGTGACTCCGAGACATCTGCCCAGTTGGACTTTACTTTTTTTTACTTTTTCCCCTCTCAACTCTTTACCTGACACCTAGTATGCCCAAAGGGTCAGGGTTCTGTCACCTGGTTGCAACCCTACCAAGTTCCTTCTACCATGTATCCCGAACACTGGTCCACACAGGATTCTGGCCCCCGTGCCAATGGTCATCTCGTGTACTCCGCATGTTTCCGTCTGGCTGATATCAACCAGATGTTTCTGCATCTAGTGGCGAAAGACGCGTCACTAGAAGCCCTTCATTGGCGTCCATTGCTTCCTTGGATTTTACCTCGGGAGTCAACATGACATGCAGTTGCATGATGAGCTCAATATTCCATTAGGGACTGATTCTCTTCAGCTGATCTCCCACATCTGCAGACGAATAATCCCGCATGTGTCCCCGCTCGGGTGCAGGGTTTATCTTCATTTGCCTGCCTTTCTCGGCCAATATGATAGGATGTCGGCTCTGTACATCAGCCATGGCAGATACTGACTGTGGTACGGTGCACCTACTGTCGAACCCGTGCAGCTGCACTAAAGCTCGGAGACTGACTGACGTGGCACGCTTCGTCTGGTCGAGGTGCTCGAAATTTCGGCCTTTCGTGGTGAAGAGGGGGTTTTTCGACGAGAAGATGGTGTACAGAATCCATAGCAACTCGAGCAAGGCAGCCTTCAGTTCCTCAGCATTGGCCTATAGGGGGTCAATGTACCCGAATTTCCGCTTGTCCGGACATCCTTCGAGATGATTGCATGAAACTCTCTCATGCGTCTGTACATCCATCACAGCATTGGATCGTCGGTCAACCTGACTAGATTCCCTGTGTGCTGAGAATCTGAGCATGGAATGATGTCGGTTGCCAACTCAGCGACTATCGGTTCTGGCTTACAGCCGCAACCTGGAGGCAACACCGGTTACCAACTGTTCTGCCACTCACGAGCTGCTCAATCTCGGTACTCGCGATGCGATTTGCCACCCATCTGCCTTCTCTTGCGAGCTGTCTTACTTCGGATGTTTCTAGTCCAGCCTTGCCTGTGGCAATTGTACTTCCGTAACCAGGATTTGGCTCGATAGTTCCGGTAAATCGTCCTTGCCCAACCTGCCAGGATTTTCGATTTACACCTGATGTTTGTGAGTTTCTTTTGGGCTGCAACTGTCCGGAAACTCTACGTTTTTTCTACTCTGAAGCCGAGTGATCTATCCACGACGTTGAAATTGGATTTTGTGACCCACATAATTGCACCGAAATACTGGGATTTTTCAATCCCGTGACTGTAACGTGACCGCAGCCCTCTGCGCATCTACGCATACATGTTTTTCTTGCAGTCAACAAATGGAATATGTCAAACGACCTTTCGAAAATTTAAGGTAAGGAAGCGTTTCCCTCTGTTTCCGGCTTACGAGTTTGGATTGGTCAGTGGATGAAAGCATATTCGACGGTCTCAGCACGCTGTAGCCAATGAAGTGGCTCAGCTGGACGGGAGATATATGCAGCTAAAGAGGACCCCTGTCATTGCTTTCTAGCCCGCAAAACGCCTAGACTAGACAAGTCCGATTGACTTGAGCAGGGAAGAATCATAGCGGGTCCTCGCATCTGCACGTTGGCACCTGCAATTATTCCTCTGCGGCCTCAAGTCTGAGGCATTCAGCCTTGCATGTTGCACAAGTCGGTTTGTGGCTTTGACCCAGTGCTCTTCATCCTGTCCATCGATCCGCCTCGACCGGCGTAAGCTCCCTGTGTTTCCCAATCGGGTATGATCTTTATGCGTGAGGCCATGACCCAGCCCATAAACATCCCCGCCTTGGGGATTATCAACGTCCAGCACAGAAGCCTGAACCATGAGGCAACTTCAATTAGCCCGGGATGTTTGCATGATCATGCTGATTACATACTGGAGTCTTGCGTCAGGCGGTATTTACCGAATGCACGGAGACTGTGCCATCGCATTTCCATAGTCTGGGCTTAATTGAGGCGGCATCCGCGTGTAGCATGATTGACGTGTCAAGTCTATCACTCCGATGGACAGACTTTATTCATTTTGCTTTTCCCGGTTGTGGCGACCTGATGAGTACAGCACCGTACTTCTTCCCGGCACGAGGAGAAGCACAAGGCATCCACTTTTACCAGGAAGGCTGCCTACGATCGGAGAGGAGGGAACATGAATTCTGCCTTGCTCCATGTCTTTGAGGCGAGGCGATCACGCCGCTAGTCTAGAAACGTTCCCCAGGTGGTAGGTGATGGGCTGATGCCATTTTCCCCTGTAGTTCACATTATCCATACATTGAGACGCGTTTCTCTTTCACCAGACTATCTGGAAGGACCCTGTCGCTTATCGTCTTTTTTTGCCCTCGTAAATCAGAGCCCTTTCCTTGTGAACAGTAGGTATACATCCGGATATACATCGGTGATCACGTGGCCGCATGCACCCGGGCAATGTAGATGACGTCAAGATGATAGTAGTCCAGCCAAGTTCCCTCTAAGAGTTCCAACACCACCCCCAAGTATTCCTCTTCAATATCACTTCTCCTAGAATTTATTTTCAGAATACTACTCTCAAACATGTACGCGAAGACATTTAACGCAATTCCCCAAAGCCCATCTAATCACCGGCTAACCATTGCTCCCAGAACTATATACATCCGCCACCACTACTACTACGCCATCACCATTAGACCCAACATTTGAAACACATTCCACTCCAATCCTCTCAAACCAAAAACAATTCCACCAACCTACACACCACCATGCTCAACCGCATCACCCCAATCGGCCGCCTGGCCCAACGCACCACCCAAGCTCAAACCCGAATTCGAACCTTCCAACCCGCCACCCGCACCTTCCGCACCATCGCACCGCTGCGCACAACCCACCAGCAAAAGAGCGAAACGCAATCCGGAGACCGCAACGTCCTCGATCCTCAGCGATCTGAGAGCTCCTACACCGGCACGGACAGCGAAGTCGCGGGCCACGACGCAGCCTTTGACCCTAGTAACACATCACCCGAAGGCCAGGTTGAGCAGGCGCAGAAGGAGTCTGAGCAGCAGGGTAAAGTGAGTAACCCGTTGGATATGAGTCCTGGGAACTCAGAAGTCAGTCATGCGAGGCCGCCGCAGGAGGGAGGTCCCGATCATAATGCTGAGAAGGAGGGGCCGAGCTCGAGGGGGTGGACGAAGAAGAATCGTGAGGTGAGGGGTGGGAATAGGAAGTATTAAAGGATTGAGGTGTTGTATAGACTTTGCATTTAGTTTTTAAATTGTCTCGTGTGTGAAAGTGCTTGTTTGTTGGGTTGGGTTGTGTATGGTATGGTACTGGATATAATAAGAAGCTTGTTTGGTCTTTAGTGGGATATATATATATATTTCGCAGGCTTGAGAGAGTAATTGGTGTTAGTAGTATTGTTACTTCATTAGTTGCTGAAATAGAGGACATTTGAACCAAAAATTACCTCATAAAGCACTGTGGATAGCATATATAAATAGTTCATAGTACAATAACCCTTCTTAAACAGGCTACTACTCCTTCCCATACTGAATAATATCCTTCCCGTACATCACCCACACCTTCTCACTCCCAGCCGGAACCTCGCCATTCAAAGCCTTAACTCCCGCATTAACCGCCGCCTTCGCAATAACATCCGCATCCTGCGCCCATCCATCCTTCAATCCGGAATGAATCTTGCCAACAAGACCCGCAAAGCCCCGCATCACCGCCTCAGCAGGCCTACTCTCCTGCCTCTCCCCGGAGATGAGTCCAGGGCGCAAGATGACTGTCCTCTCAAATCCCATCGCCTTCACCTCTTCCTCAATCTCGCCCTTCATCCGGGGATATCCAAAGGATGAGTTCTTGTCAGCGCCGGTCGACGAGATCAGCACGTACACCTTGGTGCCGGCATCGCGCGCCGCACGGGCCAGCTCAACATTCAGACCATGTTCGATCTTGTATTGGTTCTCGAAGCCACCAGCTGCGCCGCGGGTGGTTCCAAATGCGGAGATGAAGATGTCTGGCGTTGGGGTCAGAGAGGAGAGCTGCGAAGCCCACTTGGAGGAGTCGTCGGACACGAAGGTGGTGAGCTTTTCTTGGGGCGCGGCAGTGGCGGGTTGAGGGGTGCGACGGGAGATAGTGTCAATGCGTGCCACAGCGGAGTTTCCCAGGAGGTGGGTGAGGATGTGGCTCCCCTGTAAATAAGTATATTAGATAGATGATTTTGCTTTTTGCCGGGGACTACGTAGCGGATTTGAAGGGTAGGTTTGACTTGTGCTGAACGGGCTAGTTTTGATTAAGGTAGATGTAGAATGAGTTGCTTACCACCATGCCGGTGCAGCCGAGCAGTGCGACGTTGGCCATGTTAGACTAGCAGCTGTTATATACCAAACTGGATTGGTGCAGGAAGGGATAACTACATGTAAGGAAGATGAGATGACGTTTTCCACCGACTTATCGTGGATGAGTAATCACCACTTATCGGCGGGTCCAGATGGCTGATGCCTCAGGACTACAGTCACTGACTAATGCGGGGAAGGCCGAAAGCGGAGATATTCTGCCACCGGATCCCGCCTCCAGGATCTATCGATAAGAAATTGCGTGATTGCCACTAGCCGGATGGGGTAAGATCCCCTGGGATTTTCTATAGAGCGGCGGCGGCGACGGGCTTTTTATCCCCCCATCGCCCCTCCCAATCCGGCGCTGCTGATTCCTCTCCTCTTGTCTTTCTTGTCTTCATCCTGGTGGTATCGGCTGGCTGATTCCCCCATCTTCAGACAAGAATCCCCCGCCATGGGCTCCTCTTCTCCAGCCTTGTCGACCCTCGGCGGTCCGACTTATGTCACTGCCCAGACCCTCATCCAGCAAGTCGCTTATGTCTTGAGCGACAAGATCTTCTCTTACTCTCCGGAGTCCTTCGACTTGGATGCTGCTCTCCGGGAATGGTCCTCCAAGCAGGAGATCAACGCCAATGGCGAGTCTCCTGAGATCAAGGCCATGGAGACCCGCCAGGGTGCCGGTAACATTGCCCTCGGTTACATCTTCTCCCAGGACTTCGACTTGAAGAAGCGCCACATCCCTCAGGGTATTGTTGCTTCCTCGGCCACTCTCCCTTATATGCGTGCCGCACTGGAGCAGCTGTCTCTCCTGTACTCCGTTGCTAGCCCCGTTGCTGCCCATGTCGCCGCTGTCGACTATGCCGGTGAGGACGGCCTTGTCTCCGACTATGCCTCCGCCCTCTCCCTTGCCGAAGAGCTTGGCCTGGGTCTGGTGTCGAGTGCCTCTGTTCATGAGTCTCAGCACATGGCTCTGCTCACCACCCTTCTGTCCTCGGTTCTGCCCTCCGTCCACATCTATGACGGTGTCCGCGTCGGCCGGGAAGAGACCCGCGTCATTGATGTCCTCGACCAGGCTGGTCTCTCTCGCACTTACGAGGCCGTCCGCAAGACCCTCGAAGACTCCCGCAGTCGTCACCTCGACACTCAGGGCAAGCTCCTCGAGCTCCTCCAGTCCCTGAACGGTGAGCTCGGAACCGACTATGGCCTCTTTGAGTACCACGGCCACGCTGAGCCCGTCTCCGTTCTGGTTGCTTTCGGTACCGTCGAGGCATCCCTCACTGCTCAGATTGCCCGCTCTTTGGCTAAGGACGGTGTTCGCGTTGGAGTAATCAACGTCCGTGTCTACCGTCCTTTCGTGGAGGAGGAATTCCTGCGCGTTCTGCCCAAGTCGGTCAAGACCGTTGGTGTACTTGGCCAGGTCTCTGACGAACAGGCTGTGCAGGAGCAGGGTGTTCGCTCTGCTCTGTACGAGGATGTCCTTGCTGCTTTGACTTTCGCCACCGATCGGGAGCAGACCCCGGCTTGCATTGATATCAAGTACGCCCGCTCTCAGCGCTGGGATCTGATCAACACCGCTGCCGCTTTCCAGTTGGTTCATGAGAAGCCTATTGTCCAGGCTGGTGCTGAGTCCGAGCCCCTGCAGTTGCTCGACCCTGCCACCGTCCAGGAGTACACTTTCTGGGATGTTGACACCTCCGTTGGTGGCGACGTCGCCACGACTCTTTCCCAGGCCTTGGCTGCCGACTCAGCAAGCAATGTCACCACCAACAAGGTCCACGATAACCTCGTCCAGGGAGGTGTCGTCCGTGTTGACATCCGTAAGAGCTCCAAGATTGTCGATGCCCCCTACTCCATCACTGCTGCCGACACTGCCTATGTTGGAGACGTCAAGCTGCTTGGCGACGTCGACATTGCCGCATCTGTCAAGGACAACGGCAAGGTCATCGTGAACGCCCCTGGCGTGAAGGACGATGAGCTCGAGAAGAAACTGCCCGTTGCTTTCCGCCAGGCTGTCGCTGAGCGGGGCATCTCCCTTTACTTCGTCGACCCATCTGTTGCCGGTGAGACCGCCTCTGAGTCCTCGGTCCTTCAGGTTGCTTTCTTGCGTGTGGCTCTGCCTTCTCAGGAGAGCGTGGGCATCAAGAAGCTGGCTTCTATTGGCGGTAATGCCGAGGCCCTGGAGAATGTTAGCAAGGAACTTGAGAAGGTTCTCCGCCAGATCGAGGTTCCCGAGGCCTGGAAGACTCCCGAGGAGGGAGCCCAGGTTGCTCAGCTCCCCAAGGACATTTCCCCCAACAGCTTCGTGTCCTTCGACAAGGAAGAGACCGAGCCTGCCTCCTACCTTAAGGACTGGCAGACCGCTGCCAAGGGTCTCGCTTTCAAGGAGGCCTACGGCACCAAGAATGCTCTGCGTCCTGAGACGGCTACCAAGACCTTCACTGTCCACGTCAAGGAGAACAGACGCCTTACTCCTGTCACCTACGATCGTAACATCTTCCACATCGAGTTCGACTTGGGTGACTCTGGCCTCAAGTATGACATCGGTGAAGCCCTGGGCGTGCACGCTGAGAACGACCCGAAGGATGTCATGGACTTCATCGCCTTCTATGGCCTGAACGCCGACGATGTCGTCGAGGTGCCCAGCCGCGAGGACCCCGCCGTTCTGGAGAACCGCACCGTCTACCAGGCCCTTGTCCAGAACGTCGACATCTTCGGTCGCCCGCCCAAGCGCTTCTACGAAGCTCTGGCCGAATTCGCCGACGACGAGAAGGAGAAGAC
Source organism: Aspergillus luchuensis (assembly GCF_016861625.1). Lineage (NCBI taxonomy): Eukaryota > Fungi > Ascomycota > Eurotiomycetes > Eurotiales > Aspergillaceae > Aspergillus > Aspergillus luchuensis. Next base: position 1,685,235 of record NC_054856.1, on the reverse strand, counting down.
CGATCTTCTTACCCTCGGTGGCCCCGACGGAGCTGTGGAATTCAAGCGCCGTTCCGAGGTGGATACCGTTACCTTCGCGGATATTCTGCTCCAGTACCCCTCGGCCAAGCCTGACTTCCACGACCTGATCCGTATCGTCGGTCCCCTGAAGCGTCGTGAGTACTCCATCGCTTCTTGCCAGAAGGTGACCCCCACCACCGTTGCTCTTATGATCGTTGCGGTTACCTGGTCGGACCCCACTGGCCGTGACCGTTTCGGTCTGGCTACCCGCTACCTCAGCCGCCTCCAGCCCGGTACCCCCGTCACCGTCAGCGTCAAGTCCAGTGTGATGAAGCTGCCCCCCAAGTCCACCCAGCCCCTCATCATGGCTGGTCTCGGTACTGGTCTGGCTCCCTTCCGTGCCTTCGTCCAGCACCGTGCTCTTGAGAAGGCTCAGGGCAAGGAGATTGGTGCCGTCTTGCTGTATATGGGCTCCCGTCACCAGCGCGAGGAGTACTGCTACGGTGAGGAGTGGGAGGCCTACCAGGAGGCCGGTGTCATTACCGTCCTGGGTCGTGCCTTCTCTCGTGACCAGCCTGAGAAGATTTACATCCAGGATCGCATGCGCCAGACTCTGCCTGAAATTATCCAGGCCTACATCCGCGAGGAGGGTGCTTTCTACCTCTGCGGTCCCACATGGCCCGTGCCCGATGTCACCGCCGTGCTGGAGGAGGCCATCGCCACTGAGGCCAAGAACCTGGGCAAGAAGGTCGACTCTCGCAAGGAGATCGAGAAGTTGAAGGATGAGGAGAGATACGTCCTTGAAGTGTACTAAGGAGTGGTTGAAAAAAGGTTATGACCATAGAAGAGTGGGGATATCTAGCGCCGTGCGTTGTACATGATGTGATGTGATGATCTGTCCGTCCTGTTTGAGTTTAGCGCATACCAGCATAGAGACACCTGATCTACCAGTTCAAAATAGACTTTTGCATTTTCTCTATGACCTATTTCTCTTCTCATAACCATCATCTATCGTAAATTTCAAATCTATGGGTATCTGCTATATCCATCCGCCCTTGTCCATCTAGCAGCCAAGTAGTAGTTAGTCTAAGCACATCCAACTTTTTTTTACCCCGCCAAAACGGAAAAGGAACAAATTCGTAACCATAACTATAAACAAGAAGATATCGTTAAAAGCAGCCGCAATGATAATCACTTCTAATTTCAAGCCCGTCCCAAACTACCCAACTTCGTCTTTCCATACGCACCACCCTTCTCCTTCCTCAACTCCAAGGCCCGCCGATAAGGCGGCGCAGTAGGCGGCTGCACCGGATCCAAACTGACATGGTCCGGCGGCAGCGTGTACGAGGCGTCCGAATCCCAAGCCGAGAGATCACCGCACGCAATGAACCTAGGAATCCACCTGTTCTCGACAGCGAACTTCTCACCGGCAGACTTATACGCCAACGGCGTAGGCGTCACCGACGCCAACGAGTCATCGTGGAGAAGACGCGCCTCTGTCTGACTAGACTCCGCTGACGCAGCGCCTAGAGTCGCCTCGGCCGGAGCAAAGCGGGCCAGCTTGACGGGGCGTGCATCGTCGTCCTCGCTCTCGATGACCTCCACTCCGACGTTTCCGTCGGCTGAGACAGGAGGCGGGACAGCCACGCCCCCGAAGATAGGGTTCTTCAGCGCGTCCGTGCCAGCGTGGATGGAAGGCGGGATGAATCCCTCGCACACGACGAACGCCTCCAGACTACTAGCGCGACTACTCCGCGGCTTCGCGACGCTGACTTTCTCGAACACAGTGCGGAGTTGCGCGTAGAGGAGATCGACGTCGCGGCCGCGGAAGATCTTGGCGACGAATTTGCCGCCGGGGCGGAGGACGCCCAGGGCGAGGTTGAGTGCAGAGTAGAGTAGTTGCGATTGGATGTAGATGTCGAGGTCGTGCAGGCCTGTTACGTCCGGGGCGCCGTCGGAAATGACCAGGTCAACGGGGTGAGGGGGACGAATGGCGGAGGGGGTAGAAGAGGTGGAGGTGGAGTCGTAGGCTTCTGGGTCCAAGGCGCGCAGGAGGAGGGGGATGGTAGAGGGGTGGGTGATGTCTGCTTTGAGAGTGGTGATGCCTTCGAGAGGCGCCATGGGTTGAAGATCGATGGAGACGATTTTGACGTTCTTGCGGGGTTTCAGTTCGGTCATGTCGGTATCTTCTGATGAGGTGGTTGTGGTGTTTGAGCCATTGCGGACTCGTTCGAGGGCTTCCTTTTCCTTGCGCTTCTTCTCGACCCAGGCGCGGCGACCAAAACTCTCGCCCTTGATCAGAACGCGACTCAGCACTTGACTCCAGCTGCCCGGGGCGGCGCACAGATCGACGACTCGGGTGACTTTGTCTGGGTTCTCGTGCTCGAATAGATCGAATTGCTCGTCTATTTGGATCAGTTTGAAGGCGGATCGGGCGCGCCAGTTTTGTTCCTTGGCCAGACGGTAGTAGGCATCGCGCTTGTCTTTGGAGGATTTACCCATTGTGGCGGTGGGGGGTGGGTGTTTTGAGGTTGGAGGGAATTGAGGTGATGGATTGTCTGGAGGAGGGATTTGAGGGGGATTTTCTCGTGGGGCGGCGATAAGATTAACTGGTGCTGGGCGGTATGGCGGCTTTCTGCCGCTTTTTTTTCTTCCCTTCGGCGGCTGCACCTTCGCTGCGGACGTTTGTTTCTCCTCGTATCTTGGAATTTGTGGATCCGTTTGGGGTGTATTTTTGCAATTATGGGCCAGAAGAGACAGCGCGGCTCGAAAGGAGCTGATTTGCAAGCGAAAAAAAGGAAGAAGGATGTCGCCGCGGCTGAGGAGAGCGAGGATCCGCTCGTCACCGTCAATGATCTTAACTGGAAAGAGGTCGCGCTGCCTGATAGGCTTGAGGATGCAGGTGGTTTCTTTGGATTGGAAGAAATTGACGGAGTAGAGGTTATCAAGGGTGGAAGTGAAGGACTCCAGTTCAAGGTATGTGGTGTTAACTGGTGGTGTTCGGAGAGAGTGTTAATGGGTCATCCAGGCCGCACATGGCAAACCGAAGAAATCGATCCTGAAGAAGAAGGCGCCAGAGGAGGAAGAACCGAAGTTCGACGACGACGAGTGGTCCGGTTTCAGCGACAACGAAGCGACCGAGAAGAAGGACACTGCACCGAAGGAAAACCAGAAAGACGAGCAGGAAGCCGGCAAACCCACGGCCGAGGAGAAGAAGAAGGCCAAGAAGGACAGGCAGGCAGAGCAGAAGAAAGCCAAGAAAGAAGCAAAGCAGAAGACTACATCAAACCAGGAGGACAAGAGCATCAAGGCTGGACTTTCGTTTTCTGCACTCCAAGATGAAGAGGACGACGATGGCGTGGATGTTTCTGCTTGGGAGTCGCTTGGGTTGTCTCCTGAGATCCTCACCGGTCTGTCGAAGATGAAGTTCACCACACCGACTCTTGTTCAAAAGTCCTGCATTCCCCAGATCTTAGACGGCCACGATGTGATCGGCAAGGCGTCGACAGGTTCCGGAAAGACATTGGCGTTCGGCATCCCCATCCTCGAGCACTATCTTGAGAAGAAACGGGAGGACTTGCGCGCTGGCAAGGAAGAGAAGAAGAAGGACTCCGCCCCTATTGCTCTCATTATGTCTCCCACCCGTGAATTGGCACATCAATTGGCTAAGCATATTGGCGAGCTTGCTCTCCACGCCCCCGGCTCCAGTGCCCGCATTGCACTCCTTACAGGCGGTCTGTCCGTCCAGAAGCAGCAGCGTGTGTTGGCTGGTGCTGACATCGTGATTGGTACTCCTGGTCGAGTATGGGAGGTGCTTAGCAGTGGCCAGGGTTTGATCCGCAAGATGAGTGACATCAAGTTCCTTGTCATTGATGAGGCGGACAGACTTCTCAGCGAGGGCCACTTCAAGGAAGCCGAGGAGATCCTCGGTGCTCTCGATCGCGTTGAGGATGGCGATTTTGGTGGCGACGATAGCGAAGACGAAGAGAAGGAAGATGCTCGTGCTCAGAGGCAGACGTTGGTCTTCTCCGCTACATTCCACCGCGATTTGCAGCAGAAGCTAGCCGGCAAAGCGCGTTGGACGGGAGGCGACATCATGAGCAACAAGGAGTCCATGGAATATCTCCTCCAGAAACTGAAGTTCCGCGAAGAAAAGCCCAAGTTCATTGACGTCAACCCGGTCTCGCAGATGGCCGAAGGCCTCAAGGAAGGCATTGTCGAATGTGGAGCTATGGAGAAGGTATGTGCAGTCGCTGCAGAAGGTTATTCATATGCTAATCGAACCTAGGATCTTTATCTTTACACTCTGTTGCTCTACAACCCCAAGCACCGGACACTTGTGTTCACCAACTCGATCTCCGCCGTCCGCCGTCTCACCCAATTGCTCCAGAACCTCGGCCTTCCCGCTCTGGCACTCCACTCCTCCATGGCCCAGAAAGCGCGTCTACGTTCAGTGGAGCGATTCTCCTCGCCCACATCCAATCCCAGCAGCATCCTCGTCGCCACCGACGTTGCTGCGCGTGGTCTCGATATCAAGGGCATTGACTTTGTCATCCACTACCACGCTCCCCGCGCAGCCGACACCTACGTCCACCGTTCCGGACGTACCGCCCGTGCGGGTGCATCCGGAAAGAGTGTGATCATCTGCGCTCCGGAGGAAATGGTCGGAGTGGTTCGTCTGGCCGCCAAAGTCCACGCCAACATGGCCAATGGCAAGAAATTGCCGCTTGAATCGTTGGAGCTCGACCGTCGGGTCGTCCTCCGAGTCCGTGATCGTGTGAACTTGGCCGCCAAGATTACCGACTCCAACATCGCCAAGGAGAAGATCTCCGCGGAAGATAACTGGCTTCAAAAGGCAGCAGAGGACCTTGGGGTTGAGTATGATAGCGAGGAGTTCGAGAGCGCCCAGGGCCGTGGTCGCGGCCGCGGACGTGGGCGTCAGGAACGGCAGCGCAAGGCTGGTGAAGTTACGAAGAATGAGTTGGCGGCCATGCGGGCGGAGTTGAAGCATCTGCTGTCTCAGCGGGTGAACGTAGGTGTGAGTGAGCGGTACCTCACGTCCGGACGGGTGGACATTGAGGCGTTGCTGCGTGGAGAAGGCAACAATTCATTCCTGGGCCAGGTGGATCCATTGGATTTCTAATGCTTGTATCTATTACGTTGTACAGAGTTGTTCATATACCACATGCAGAGAGAATCAGTCAATAGGGATTAGTAGATCGTTCATACACCAAGCTCGACAGAAGAAAGATCATGTTGTCGCTTCTTGAAGTTTCTAGAGCCCACCATGTGGATAAACATGTGGTGAAGTGGTAAAAGTATTACTACTAGTAGTAAGTATGGGCTTGGAAAGCACGCAGTCAGTTGAGTATGACTTCATCAAAGCGGTATATCACCAATAGCCTAATAAACTCCGTTCGACCGAGCAAAGAGAAGTGGAGATAGAATAGTATAAACCCACCTACTATTATCCCCTATTCGCCTCGACTCCATCACATCATATACAATATAAGTAGTAAGTACGTAGTAACAAACCTAAAAATACCTCACCCCTAAAAACTATACCCACCAGACACCTCCCCAACCAGGAAACCACCTAGAACCGGCAACACCTTCTAACCTCGTCTCAGCAACAGGTGTTCCTCAAATAAAACACACCGGCGCGTCATAACTCAACCAATCCCAACACACCGGATCTGCCCCACCCACCCGATCCCTGCAAGTTGGGCGCCTCATCCCTGCAAGCCATCCCAACTAGCGCCATACCCCCGCCTCCCATTGGCCAGACCAATCCACGTTGATGAAATTCCACGTGGGTGGGGGACCCACTTTCCCGGATAGGCCAGGGTTTTTTTTCATCTTTTTTTTCCCTGTTCTGCCCGAACGCAATTAGGCTCTGCATATTGCAGAAGCAGAATCTCTTGTCATTCGTATCGTTCGAGGCAATAACAGGCACCCTCAGGTTAATATATATATATATATGTGAGTTGAACTCAGGAAAAGGTATGCAACAACCACAGACATCATCCCGTCTATGAAACCTACACATACATACTAGTGTCCATGATCAACACTAACCACCACCAAGACACACTAAGATCAAGACCACACCATACCAACAGCATTGACTACTACTACTACATCAATCAAAAAAATGTCCCTCCCACGCACTACTACCACCTTCACCCGGCTTCTCACCAAACGCCCACCCACCCACCTCATCATCCCTCACACCCAAATCCGCACCATCAAAGCCGGCGCCGCCTCCTCAGCCATCGAATCCCCCTCCACGCTCCCCTCCTACCATGACCGACTCGACCAGCCCCCAACCCCTCCTCAATCGACGCTCTCAACAGCCGAACATCTCATAACCACGCATCCCCTCGTGCAATCCCTGCGGTCGAACCCCTCTTACAAAGAATCCCGTCCCCATCTACACATGAAATCCTCGCACCGGCCGAACCACTTCGTCGCGGGGACGCTCTCCGGCGCGAACAAGGTGACGGTGCCGCCGTATATGTTCACTTCGATTGTCAACCGCAAACCTTCCTCCTCCTCCTCCCAGGAGGAGGGGACAACAACAAAAGAAGGAAAGGAATCTCCGCGCGCGCGCCTCATCTCGGTCTTTCATATCGGGCCGCAACTCTGCGGACACCCTGGGTATGTGCACGGAGGCTTGCTGAGCGTGATGTTCGATGAAGCGTTCGCGAGATGCGTCTCGGATTCGTTTAAGAGTGGATTGGGCATGACGGCGAATTTGAATGTCGATTTTAGGAAGCCGGCGTTGCCGGAGCGAGTGTATGTGCTTAAGGCGGAGACGGTTAAGGTGGAGGGGAGGAAGGCGTGGGTGGAGGGTGAGATGAGGAGTATGCCTGCTCCTGGTAGTGGGGAGGGTGAGGAAGGGGAGACCGTCGTGGCGGAGGCCAGGGCGTTGTTTGTGGAGCCGAAGTTTGCGGAGGTAAGTTCTTTCTTTTTTTTTTTCCCCCATTGGAGTTGAGTTGGATGGAGGGATAGGATGATGGCTGACTGATTGGTGTTGTGTAGTCCATGGTGCCGCTGTATCGGAATTGAAGCGTGAAAAAGGCGGAGACAGGAGATAACAATACCCTTTCATTTTTTTTGTGCGATAGACTATAGACCTATGTAATCAACAGATAGATACATCAGCAGACTAATAGACTCACTGGCCTCGGATACGAGTGGCATTTCTATCTAAATGGAAGCATGAAGCAACACCCCCGGACGCCCTTCCCACAAAGGCACAGATAGCAGACAAATGTGGCCCGAACGCAGATCCCCCCACCCAAAAAGACAAGTGCCCTAGGCATTGCATGAATACCCCCTTTTGCAACCATAAGGGTATGTAGTTAGCTATCGTTCCGACGCACAATCAGTGCTCATTCGTGTTCTTTTTGCGTCATTCGAGATCCTCCATAGCATACTTTGAGTGGATCAACAGATCTTATGTGCAACAATCAGGACAAGTGGAAGGCTCCCTGGCCTTCTTTGATGGCAACTGACAGCCGCTCGCGGAGTACATCCAGGCTGCTGTAGTCTGGAAGCTTCAAGTAGTTGACACAGGTCATAACACTCGGCAGGTAATCATCTGGCGTGTAAGGCGGCTCGCTGGGACGGCACACCACCGTAAAGATGGGGGTGAGACTCTTGAAACCTGTATATTCATTAGTATATAATTCCCATATAATCACAACGCAAAGTACGTACCGCCAATCGGGAGTTTGGGACTGCCAGTAACAAATTGTAAAAAGTCTCGCCGTTGTTGAGGGTTCAATTCACTCATCGTCTGAAGCAGATTCCGCACGCTTCGGCTGTCCATGTTGAAACCGTGATCGGCCTTGATCGAGTCCATCAGAGCTGCAGAAAAGCCGTTAGCTATCTCCAGAACTACATGTACAAGCGGATCCTTACTTTCAATAGTCCAGTCCTCCTCAGCCCGGCCAAACAGCATGACAAGCTCCTGTGGCGTGAACGTCCGAAGCGCGGAGTAGGGGAACACCTGAGAGAATCCGGCCCGGAAGGCCTCTACCTGTCGCTGGACACCGCTACCCAGAGTCATGTCTATCACCCTTTCGACATACAGATCAACGTTCTCGTTTGTTACGGGGATGTTGGAACCGTTCTTGATCAATTCGATAGCCGGGTAGCCGGGCAGGGTGAAATCCAAGCTCAGGTCTTCGACCTTGACTCCACCCACCTCGATCTGCTGCAGCGCTTGAGCCTTCTGGGCTTTCGACAGTGTCCGGTTGTCGTCCACAGCCTTCTTAGCGTCGGCAAACGACTTCAACAAAAGCAACGATTTTGCCAGATCATGGTCAACTGCTTTGACCGTGCCAAGAGAGGGGGCAACAGAAGATGAGCTGGCAGCGATTCGGAAGAAGGCCGGGTTGAAAGAAATGTCAATGATTCTCGAATCGAGCATGGACCGAGCAACAAACTTGCCCAGACACTTGAATAGCTGAAGCTGTTTTTTGCCAGATTCGGAAGCGGCTTGCTCCTCACTCATGGGTGCCGGGAAAAGGCCACGCTTGCCAAAGGCATACTCATCGCCGTGGACGGACTCATTCTCACGCCAAAGCTTGAGCTTCTTCTTTGAGAACTCCTTCGATACGGTAGAGTAGAACTCCAGTGTGGGACCAAGACCGGTACCGACTTCTTCGAAGTACTCAACTTCCAACACACTGGGTGAAGAACCGTACAACTCCATTACCTTCATAGCAGAGTCGAGAATACGGCTTCTCGAGATCCGTACTTTTTGTCGCTGTAGCCGCCCGAGAATAGGCCGATCATCGCGCCGGTGATCGTTGCGGTTGTCGTCGTTCTGAGAGTTGTGCCATCTCATCATCGCGCGAGAGTAGCCAAACGCCGTCGACTGAAGGAACAGATGCCGTGTCTCGAATGGGAAGAGGAACGGAAAGCGGCGGGCGAGATCTTCACTCCAGCTGGGAAGGCAGCTGCTTGCTACGATAAGTGGCTCTTCCAGTTGTCGATTGAGCTTGGCTGTGAGTTTTGTATTGATGAACTGTGCCAATGGCTCTGGCGTGAGAGCGACCAGGTCTTTGGTCTCTGCAAGTATATCATCAAGGGTGGTGTTCATCTCATGCAAGACACGAAGCAAGTGGAGGATGGATGCCGTCGTTTGGTCTTGACTGAGCGATGCGGGCATATCATTGGTATCGTCCCTCGGTGTAGAACCGGATGTACCTTGGGTGAGCGTGGAAGGCTCCGGTGGGGGCGGGCCTGGTGCCCGTCTGAATTTGACAGTATGAACGGCAGACCAAACATTCCGGGCATTGGGCTCGGCGTGCTGGCGGTTGTGATGAACAGCGCGATAAATGGTGGTCTCGTTCGAGACCGGTTCACCGTCCACGCTGAACTCAATATGCCAGTCAGTCGGAATCGATGCCATAGCAGCCGCATATGAGGCGAAAGGCCGCCCGGCCATTGCCAGCGAACTGCCACCTGGAGGATTCTGCGCAGAACTAGAAGCAGACGCGGATGATTTGGATGCTGGCGTCGTTTGCGAGGGAGTAGCCACGCGAGTGCCGTCTTCCTTCCGAGCAGTGACCTTACCCGAAGATGCCACCTCCATGTTGACGGCAGTGGGGTCATGGACGTTATCATCCGAGAGATCGTCCTCCAAGTCATCAACGATGGCGTTCAGTTCTTCGTCCTCGCCGTCTTCTTCTGGATCTTCGTCGTCACTCATTTGCCGTTCATCGGCACACTCCAGGGGTTCATTCTCGTGCTCATTTTCACCTGAAGCTTGATGCCGACCGGACCGCCTAGACCGGGAGCTGTGGTCACGTCCCTCAGCTGGCGAATCGTTGGAACCTGAGCGTGTCTCTCCTGGGCGCTGTGGTCTCCCAGTGTTTGATGATGCTCGAGGCGTGGCGGCGGCATCGCTAGTAGGGAACTCTCCACCGGCCAGCTGATCCCGGAGACGCGCCGCATTAGCGATTTGGTTGAGAATTGTTTCACGCGTGCGTGATGGTCTGGGCCGATCTGTAAGACTGATTCTAGGGTGAAGGAAATCATCCAGAGCCTTAAAGGTTGCTATGGCGTGGATGGATACCATGATGTTTCGATACGTGCGAGGAATATCCGAATCTTCGTCCGCCACCAACTTGAGTCTGAGTTGCTTGCCCAGCATGTAGGCGGCATTACTACGCGTATTCTCCAATGAATTATGGCTGACGGTGGAGACCTCGAAATGCTCAGTCCGGCTGAGTAGATCCTGTAGCTTATGAATGAGAACACTGAAGGGCGTGGTTGCGGTGCTTTGACTCTGGGCTTTTTCTGAAATGGTCGATCCCATGAAAGCTTGTAGGAAAGCCGCGCGAGCCTCGCGCATGGAAGTGGCTAATAGACTAGTGAGCAAGGAGTCTACGAATGAAATTGGTACATAACTTACCTTGGAAATCTCCGAATACATCGAGCAGCACCTTGATGATACCGGAGTTGAGGAGTTCAGAGCTCGTGATACTTTCCAGTGCATCGCCATCAAAATAGGTTGCAAGCTTTTTGAAAAGCGCAAGGCCGTCTTCTTCACCTTCGCCAGCATAGAACGCCTCAATCTGTGTTGCAAGGGTCTTGAGTTCATTCAGGGTCTCCAAAGCCTTGTCCCGCATATCTCTTCCCTGACTGGCTTCGTAGAGATCAACGAAGGCACGAGCATCGCGGATAACAATATCTCGCATAGCGTTCTCAATTCTGGCAGAAAGGGCATGACTGGAGAAGGATGAGGAGCTTGCAGACTCAGACATATCGTCGTTGTCTTCGTCGTCCTGCTCATCATAATCATCTCCTCCCTCGGCATCGTCGCCACCATTGTCTTCCGCGCTGCCAACCGCATCGTTTCCACCGTGGGATGGCTTAGCGTCCACAGCAGCATCCTGGGCAGGCGATGAATCGCTCGCTGACTTCCCCTGCTTTTCGGTGGATAGTGGTCCCTCGGCAAGCTTGAATATCTCGGAAATGACACCTTCACGGTGGAATTGGTGTCGATAAACATGCTCCAAGCGCCGAAACAAGATCTCTGCACAGCGCAGCGCAGAGGACACCAGACTCGGGTGGTCCTTCTGTGAAAGGATGGCCGCTAAGAACGACGCATATGGGACCGTCCGCAATGCCTCTTCAATCAGGCTGGCATCTAGGTTATGCAGCATCTTGTGCTGAGCGGTCAGGACCTTTTGGCGCACCTCTAGGTTAACAGTACTAGAGTAAGCATCGGTCAAGGTTGGCAGCAAGATCATCGCGAAGCGCTTCAATTCCGTCTTGCAGTCCACAAGCAACGAGCGCCGTTTCTCTTCAGATTCCTTGGCCTTGGGTGATTTTGGTTGGCGAGCAGCATCGCCCTCAGCAGGCAAGCCAGCCAAACCATCCGCCGAGAGAAAGAACCGGTTTGGCGCACCCGGTAAGAGCTCACAAATAACATTGAGAGTTTCGAACACCTGTTCGCGGGGGCGATGAATAAGCGCTTGCATAACAAGGACACTGTCCATCTTGACAGCGGTGCCCTCTAGGTTTGCCGGCGGCGATACTCCCGTCAGAATCTGATAAAGAGTGTCGACCACATCCATCTTGAGCAATTCAACGGACAGTCTCGGACTCGCTTTTGACGTGATGGCCAACACGCGGAGGAACTGTGTATGGATGTGTGGCCCGATGAGATTGGTGGTGCCGGGCAACAGCAGCCGAAGCACAGCCTTGAGCATGGCAGGTTCGATGAGCTCTTCCAGCTTCTCTGGCTTATGCTTAAAGCTCTCAACAATGCGAGAGACACATAGACAGCCCTGCTCAACAACCTTGGGATCGTTGCTGGCGAGAACATTGAGCAGAGTGGGCATGACGTCTCTAACGACGGGGAACGAATCGTGAGGAAGGTTGCGGCAGCAATTAGCGGCTGTTGTGACTGCCGTACGCTGTGTGCTAGTTGGGAAGAAATCAAGATACGTCAAGCAAGCTGTTAAGCCCCCTTCGCGAACGATAGACGCTGGAAAATCCACGGATATTTTCGCCAGAGTCTGCAGCGACTAGTTAGCCTGCCAACCCAAACAGGGGCATACAGATAATAAAGATCAAGGAACGACTTACGCTGAGAGCTTGCTCAGCCAAATCGATAAATTGAATGTCCAGCAGCTTTTGACAAAGGACGGGGACAGCTCCTCCGTAAACAACGTTGGCCACGGAGCCACGTAAGGCCTCCATCAAATTGGCCAGGCAGCGACATGCGAGAAGCATGATCTCCGGGTTTTCCTCACCGAAATCGCTTGGCTGCATCAAGGCGACCAATTCCTTTACATACGGATCTGGGGAAAACTGGCCGGAAAGATTATCCTCATTTGATACAAGTAGTAGATCAGAGAGCTCCTGCAGAGCGATCAGCTGAATGGACGGGTCATCCTTCATTCTCAGGTTGCATAGAATATCTCGCAAACGCGAAGACATGCCCGACATCATGCCGCTCAAAGCACGGAGGGTGCTTTGCAGACCCAAGGGGCTCCGCGACCCAAACAGACTGTTGTGGAAAAGGTCCCCATCATCCTCGTCGTCATCGTCATCCAGACCAGAGGGGATGGTTCCCTCGTGGCTATCACTTGGAGGAGAAGAATCCCGTTCTTCGCTTAGTTCTTGATCTTCCATCTCCTCTTCCGCCTCCTTCATAATCGTGTCGGGACTGGCTCTGGAAGGGCGCTTCTTTTGTCGACGAGGCGATGACTGAGCTGCTGAGGCATTATCTATCACAAGAGTCAGCTCGTTCTATCCACGGAGGCGCAGATATGTGCCTCCCAGGGTTGGAGAAGTTCTCCACCGGGCCGTTCCATTCTCACCTTGTGACACCTTCCCGCTCCTGCTTGATTTCCGTCTAGACGCCGGAGGGGAGGTCTGATTCCTTGATGAATCCTCGGCGGGATGTGATGAAGGACTAAAATCATGGTACAGTCAGCCCGCATACTCTCAAGATCCCGATCGTAACTTACCCAGATTGGGACATCGCTGGACGATTGCGAGTGCCGCGGCGGGTGGTTGCAGGTGACTGCGCCGCTCGAGGGGGAGTTGCACGTCGCTGTCGCTTGGCTTTTCGGGGAGGTGAGGAGGGATTTGATTGTTCCGGGGCGTCTACCGATCGATCACGTCGCGCAGGGGCCTTTCGCTTCCGGTTTGAAGCCGAACCAGCGGCCGCGTTCGCAGGAGAGGGACCAGAGCCGGTAGACGGAAGAGAGTCTGCAGCTACTCTCGCGGCGGAGCGAGTGATTCTGGAGGACATGAGAAAACGTTCACTTCCAGGATGTGGGTGGGGACAGAGGTGGGAAGTGTCGAGTGGGCGATCAGGATGAAGATGGAAGCAGAAGAACAGCGTGTAGTGTGATGAGGGAATTCCCACCCGACCCAGATAGCAAACGATTATGACGGTGATGGTTTCCGTCGAGTACGCAGCTGGTGGGTAGAGCTCTCCATCCACCCAGACAGTTGGACAGGCCTGTAGGGAACGGGCTCTTGCGGGGGTACCACGAAGGAGGGGGAAGGAATCCAAGATCAGGTCACAGGGCACAGGGCCAAAGAGTGAAGGGAAAAGAGATCAAGTATGTACCTAGCGGCAGTGGCGGAAGGTCCAGCAGAGGTTGGCTGAGTGGAAGAGTCCTCAAGAGGGTCCTGGCGGTGAGCACTGGGCCTTTGTCTGGCCATATGTTGATTGCTAACGAGAGCTAGATAAGGAGGGCTCGCTCGTCACTTGTCACCGTTAACCCGCCATCCGTTACCCTAGGGAATGTTGACCAAGCGTGGGTAGAATGGCGAATTGGGGTTCCGTCGACGATCTGGGGGAGGGTTGTAGCTGAGGGACGGCCGATCGGGGAGGACGTGAAGGGGGCGATACTTGAGAGAACAAAGGTGTTCAGTGGGTAACAAAGGAGTGATCAATTAATAATATATACCAGAAAGTGCAGATGATCGTAAAGGTCGTTGTTGAGAACAGAGGAACGTGAATCGGGGTGAAATGGAAGTGGTGGTGGATGAGGTGATGGTGAAGGACGGAGTTTGGGGGGGGGGGAAGATGATTGACGTGGTTGGCGGTGGTGAGTGACGCCGGCCTGAGGAAGCCAGTCCGGAAGGCGTCAGACAGCCAAAGTGCAGCCTCAACCACTATCTACCACCACTAGAGAGGTTACGGCATTTTCCTATATAGACCCCCAAACTGTTGGGATTTTCGGTGCGGAATAAACCACAATTCAAACCTGCAGATTTTGTCTAACTAGTTCATCTGGACCAACGCGGTCAACAGGGGTCTGACCTCTTCATGTATTCTTGTTGTCCAGTAGTTATCTGCAATAGAAGCTGATTAATAACATGAACCATCCCAGTAGCCAAGGACCAAAGGGCTAGAATAGGTGTATATATCAGTAATCCTCATGCTAATCTGCTACAGCCCCGCTAAATGTATATGGTACTATCTTCGGTAGCCATCAACCATGTCCGTTTTTGATGTAGCCTGTGGTCGGACTTGAACGGGCAAATGCATATCCACTAGTCATGGTAATGTTGCAATCCACAGACCTCGGGAGGTTACCACTGAGGTGTCATCCCATATCTTTGAGCAATACCTACTATCACTGCATATTCACATGAAATCCATACTGTAGATGGGTAGCGTGACAGGCCCCTTGCTGATACTCCTTGATACTATTTATAAGTTATAATTGGCTACCTGAGGGGCAGTGATAATCATAATAGTTATACCCATCTGGTACTTTGTGTATGATATAAGATAACTGAAGGTAGGCAAACCGACCACTTGGCTTCAAACCCCCTCCTGATCGATGCAGAGAGCTGGCCAAGCTACTCGGTAAGTACCTTGGTGTCGGGCCATACTGCCATGATCTGCATATTTCCCTATAAGAGCATCACATCTGTGACATTCCACCCAGTGCAGAACTGCAGATGACTGCATCTGCGCGGGAGGGGTTCATTGAATCTTATCGCGTGCGTGCCTCGGATTCATTACCCGGTCGGATGTGTGAACATTTTAATTCCGTTAATCCACGGTTAATTCACGATGCATGCAAGAGTTGAGGAGATGATAGTTATGCCTAATGGGGCAATAGACAGCACCGTAATGGCTATAGCGTCGGGCTGGTCTCCACCTTAACGACCTAGATTCTTTTGGGGAAATCTTGCGGCAAGACAGGGTAATTCTGCCCGTGTATGGAGTGGATAGGCGAAGCAGTTCTTCCCGAACCATGCGGAGTGACTGGACGTCTCCAGGGGGATGGTGACTCACTCCATTTCAAACAATTGGGGGATGCCTGCCAACAACTGTTATAGGAAGTGTGGATAGGAGCTGACTGGCTTGGGAGAGGAGAATCCTGCAGGGAGGCTAATTCAAGGGATGCCATTCCAGACCGGCCCTTGAGGGGTAGAATAGTGAAATAGGATGGATGACAGACATCAAGTACCCCCTCACAGGGCTGTTGTGCTGGGCCCGATCGATAGAGAGATAGATAGCCGGTACCCGGGTATGTGGGTATGTGACGGACATATACCACTTTGGGGTGCCATTCTCGTTATTATATAGAGTCAAACACTCCAGGTTAGCTAGGCGGGAGAATGACAGCCTGCTAGGCACACCATGATTGCCTGCGCGTCCAAGGTGCGGGACGATACTATAAGTAAGAGGATGGTAGAGGATCACACCGGGGCTCGGTGGTAAATGCTCGATACGGTGAAATTGATGATGTGATCGCGCCCCGAGGCACACCGAACATCCGTCTTGGTCGTTTTTTCTTCCCCGCCCGCCTCTTGCATTTCCCCCACGCTGACTAACCCCCCTGCGCCCGCATCCCATCCTTTTACCGGCGAACTCAAATCTCATCCATCGTCCATATCATCTCTCTTCGCCATTCCATCCCTCCTGATCTCTCTTCCGTCTGTCTCCGACTCATTCTCCCAACCAATTTTCATCGATTTTGGCCCAGATTTGGTCCCTCCCAGCCTCTCCCACCACTCTGGGACACCATTCTGCCTCTCATCCTGCAACCATGACCGACGCAATCAGTGACGATGTCCACCGGCGATCCTCGCCTTTGCCTCCGGCTCCGATGGACGACTACACCTTCCCGGAGCTTCGTCTGAAGCGCACAATGGACGACCCCGAAAAGACCCCGCTCCTCTTGGTGGCCTGTGGCTCCTTCTCACCCATCACCTACCTGCACCTGCGCATGTTCGAAATGGCCGCCGATTACGTCAAATTCAGCACGGACTTTGAACTGGTCGGGGGTTACCTATCCCCCGTGTCTGACGCCTATCGTAAGGCCGGTCTGGCTAGCGCTGAACATCGGTAAGACACTTGTGTCCCGCCCTGCCATCCTACCAACCGTACATCCCGCACGATCCGCCTTCGTCCATGCGCTAACTGCAATGATTCTACTAGTGTCGCTATGTGCCAACTCGCCGTGGATCAGACCTCCGACTGGCTGATGGTTGATACGTGGGAACCGATGCAGAAGGAGTACCAACCGACAGCCGTGGTGTTGGACCATTTTGATCATGAGATCAACACTGTACGACAGGGCATCGAGGCCGGCAATGGTACTCGCAAGCCCATCCAGATTGCTCTGCTGGCAGGTGCAGATCTGGTCCATACCATGTCAACTCCTGGAGTCTGGAGCGAAAAGGATCTTGACCACATCCTCGGAAAATACGGCGTATGTTTTTTTTGCCACTTTTCATCCCAGTTTCTGGAATTTCCGCTAATTCTTTTTCCAGACTTTCATCGTGGAACGCACCGGAACCGACATTGACGAAGCGCTCGCTGCCCTGCAAACATGGAAGAAAAACATTCATGTTATTCAACAACTGATCCAAAATGACGTCAGCAGCACCAAGATCCGTCTGTTCCTGAGACGTGACATGAGCGTCCGATACCTGATCCCCGTCCCTGTAATCCATTACATTGAACAACACAACCTCTACAAGGACGACAGCACGACATCGACCGACAAGGGCAAAGGCCGACAAGAACCCGGATCGTCGGGGTGAATCGCCTTCCGGTGATTTCCACTCCCCGCTTTGAAACGAACTATCCGAGTCGTCCCGCTTTCACCACCACAGGAAGACTCGAGCACAGGCAGAAGAGAGAGAAAGAGAACAAATGGGCATCCATTGTAACAGAGTCAGCCCCGGTCGTCTCATGAACTCATTGAGATACCCAGTTCAAAGACCGCGCGGGATATCTCGGCCCGGTGCCAGAGTCATCAACACACCCCCCGCTGTAACATAGACCTCTTCTCTCTCTCTTCGTTCGTCATTTTTTTATCCTGCCTCCTTCAAAATGTGCTTGATAAACCACTCCAGTGACATCCACGCCCCTTTGATCCCGACCGGGCACGGATACCACGGTGAAACGGGACATGAACTACCCCTTCCTTATTCCCCACCTATAATGGTGGACGTCGGTTTCCAAAAGAAAAAAGAACTCAGGTCATGTTTTGATGCTATGTCCTTTTGATTATATCAGGCGTTCCGCAGTGTTACGAGTAATGCGTTGAAGATACCATAGATTAATATTTTGCCTCCCTCCTTCTTTTTCGGCCTGCTTTTCTGTGTGCTGCTATCATGTCCCCTCGATGATGTTTATACCCTGTTTATTTGGTTTCTCCCGGCTGATTTGAGATATGTGTACCGATACGTTAGATGATTACCTACAAAGATGATGGTAGAATTAGACTTGAAATCGGACAATTAAACAAGTTATCAAATTTCTATTTTCTTTTGCTATCATGATCGGAGAGATCGGGTATCTAGTGCTAAGTAAGGATAGTAAGTCAGTCATTCCTATAGTCAATTCAAAGGAACGGAGGAATCTTGTATGTATGAAGGTGGGTATGGACATCAACAGGGTCCCCACAAGACTAGTGATAATATGTATGTGAGAAATATAGATAACCCGAAAAGTCGAAGATTGAAAACATGCTGAGGTTGCAACATGACGACATACCCCACCAGCAGACAAACCCATTCCAGGTATGGGATAAATGTCCCCAAAGCTATCTATTGTGGTTGAAACGGAATATTTATAAGACAAAAAGGCAAAAGGACACATAAAAATCAGGCATGAGTTCATATACATCATCAGGAGGGTCAGAGTGGGGAGGGGATATGAATATATTTTAGTCATCACAATCATTCCATAGATCCTCAGCTTCTATGACCCCGAGACAGTGGTCGGGGTTGGTGTTGTCCATGACGGCTACCACGGTCACGGGGGTGCCTGAGGATGCACCGGCCTCGGAGACCAGCCGGCGCGCATCATCGATGGTGCTCGAGCTGGTAAGGCGGAACCAGTCCTTGCGGGAGACCCCGAAAGGGAGACCCAGTTCAGTGAAGGCAGAAACGTGCATATCTACATAGTTGCTCTGGGAGACGAAGCGGAGATGCCGTGGGGGCACGATTTCGGACGGTGAGAGATGAACCCATGACTTGGCGTTGGGGTGCTGGATAGCAGTGAGGAGAATGTCCAGAAGGCGGACTTTACCCGAGGCAGACACCCTCGGAATCTGATCGAGTGACACGAGCATGTCACGGACAAGTGGCCGCTGGTTGGGTTTGCCGTCTGGCTGCGGGAATGAGTTCGTGGTCTGTTGGGCTGGAATATAGTCTGATGGGGCGGCAGAACTTGATGCGGATGACATGCTCATAGGCGTCAAAGCCATGGACGCAGCGCCGATAGCCCCGCCAGGATGGAAGCCCTTGAAAATCTCCGCTGGGCCTCTGCCAGGAGCTGTATGTAGCCGCCGAGCCGTAGCGATAGCCAATGCATCTCCCAGCGATAAGGCTACCGTGGTGGACGAGGTCGGGGCACACACGCCGATCGAGGTCTCTTCATCCTCGTGGATCGGTGCTGGTAAAAGGATCCCCATGTTCGAGGGGTGGAAAGAAAGCAGAGGGCAAGTTGACGAGACCATATGAGAAGTAATGGCGATAACCGTGACGGTTGAAGGAATGTGAGGGAGCATGAGCAGAAGCTCCGGTGTGCGGCCCGAGAAAGATATTAACAATAGTGTATCATGCTGGTGCATTCAGATTCAGTCAGTGTGTGGTTCACCCTCACATATAGGCCAGGACATCCTTACCGGTCGTATCATGCCCAGGTCGCCGTGCAAGGCTTCCGTGGGATGCAAAAAGGCACTGTAGATCCCCATGCTGTTCATGGTGGCTTCCAGCTTCTGAGCAATCTTGCCACTCTTGCCGACACCGCAGCAGACCAATTTTCCGCCATGCTTGATGGTGTGCACGATCTGAGCCACCGCGCGCGCGAGGTTATCTTGAGCCAACGGATCGGTTTGGTAGATGTGCTCCAGATGCGCCAGAGCGGCGCGCTCCGCCGCGATAACCTGCAGGGCTGAAGCCACGGGCGCAGTGTCCTTGGATCCCATTAGCGGGACTTCGGAGGGATCTGGAGGAGTCATCGGAAGGAGGAAATCATCGTGGATGGAGGGGTTGGACTCCGGGAGGGGCATGGCGGGCGACAGCGGGATCGCGAATGGCTGCTTCAGGTGCCCCATGGTCATGAAACCATTCTGTGGGGGGAAGAGAAAGAGAGGGAAAGAGGGTGAGACGGCGCCTTTCTCCCAGGAGGTAAGCCTGGGAAGAAAGATCCCGGACGCGAACCTGGAGACGCAGATGAGGAGGGGAAAGGAGGAGAAATCCGATGGTGGGGGGGCGAAACAGAACAAAAAAAGTGGAGGGGGAAAGGAAGAGAGGAGGGAAGGGAAAGTCCGGGTGGCTGATTTTGGTGATAGAATTGATTATCTAGACTACTAAGTAGAGATAAAGAAAAGTTGCCTCGGATCGGATGTCCTTCTCCAATCCGCTTGCTAGAGCTGACCACCTCCCCGAACGATTAGAAATGAAATCTGTTCTTCCTTTTGCACCACCTTCTAGATCCCGATGCATGCATCCTTCTACGCTCTTCTAAGTTCTAATCCCTACTTAGTCGGTCTCCGCCCGGCCATTCGGAATCCGCCATCACACCATCCGCAACGCTGCTGATGTCTTGCAGATCCATTCCCCGCTACCGTTCCGGACACGCTCAGTTGCCTTCCATGTCAATAATTGACTATCAATATTATTACAGTGGCGAAAAGATATGCTATTGTACACTGTCTGAAACAACTCATCCATCCCTTTTAGTTGCCCCTCTTAAGCCCGGTTGAGCGGCTTGATACCCTTGTGAATAGCGGCAATTCCACCCGTCAGATTCTCGAAGCCACGTCCCGGGATCATGAAGCCAGCCTTCTGGATCATGCCGCGGAACTCCTCTTGGCTAGGGAACTGCTCAATACTCTCCACCAAGTACTGGTAGCTGTCGCGATCACCGGCCACCAGCTGACCAATCATGGGAATGGCGCTGAAACTCCACTGCTTGTAGATCGCATTGAACAGGGCGTTGTCGACCTTGCTGAATTCCATACAAGCAAATACACCACCAGGCTTCAGGACACGGAACGCTTCGTTCAGGGCTGCCTGCTTATCCGTGAAGTTGCGGATACCGAAAACAACAGTGTAGAGGTCCACCGAGTTATCCGGAATGGAAGGCATGGACTGCGCATTGCCCTGCATGAACGACAGTCGGTTTGTGTTGTAGTAAGGAGTCTGCACGCTGCGCTTCTGACCCTCCGCCAGCATGTCCGCGTTGATATCGGCGATCGTCACGCGGGTCTCGTGGTCATTGTTGATGTTCGTCGCGTGGTCCAGCATGCGAAACGCGATATCGCCCGTCCCGCCGGCGATATCGAGAATGTTCCAACCACGGCCGGCCGTATCGTGTTCGCGAGAGGGAAGTGCGGATCCGGGGTTGAGAGAGCGGACAAAGTGATCTTTCCACAGGCGGTGGATGCCCAGCGACATCATGTCGTTCATCACATCGTAGGACGAGGCAACGGAGCTGAAGACGGCTCCCACTAAACATTGGCACAAACATCAGTAAACCCTTTCTTTCTCCAATCTTATAGATGCAAAATATCCCAGATAAACCTACCCAAAGACTCCTTCTGCGCTTCAGGAACATTTTGGAAGCCGAAATGGGTCATGCGATCATCCTGGTTGAACTTGGGCGGATCCTGGGCACGTCGTGTGCAGGAGAAACAGCGGTATGGTGTCTCCGGGACAATAAATCGTCTCCGGGCTTGCAATTGGAGGCTCCTCCAGACGGTGCGGGACGACATGATGGCTGGACTGAGGTGAGGTTGGATGAACGGTTGGTCGGCGGAAAGAAGAACGAGAATCCCAAATGCGGAAGCCGTTCTGGATTCCGGATCCTCAGGCACCCGCCCGGTCTTTTTTCCCCCAACTCTTCCGCCGGATCCACTTTTCACTTATCGAGCACCTACGTACTAGACTATCGAAATGCCCAACTACGCCTTCAAGTATACAAATAGGAAGAGTTCCTCTTGTTCGCTACAACGGGTATAATTCGCCAAATTCGACACTTTACAATGAATCTAGCCAAAAAAAAAAAAAATCGCATCACAACTAGGTGTGCTTCGACAGATGAGCCGGAAGCTGCAATCCTTTCATAAGCCACTCATCAAAAATCAGTTCTCCGGCAGCTGGTCTGTCCTTAGGGTCCCATGTTAACGCTCTTCGCATAAGTTTCAAGAATCCTTCCTTGTCAGGTCCTTGGATATCAGCCGCCCGTTCCTCAAGTGTCATGCTCGGCACCGGGGCAAGGTCCTTCCATTTGCCTAGTAATTGTATATATTAGCCGAGCTTCATGCTGCCATATAGCAGGTCCACTTAGTATCAACATACCATCCTTATCCCAGAAAACCGAGCCTACTTTGCTTCGTTTGATGAAGTCGTTGGGAGGGGGCCCCATGATTGCAATCATCTCGGCAAGATGAACTCGATCATCGAAAACACCGTCACTGTTTCTGCCATCGAATAGCGTGGTAGAGCAGACTATATCCCAGGCCTGCATGGAAGTTAGTATACATAAATGAAGGGTGAACTCAATAAGCATAATCTCCTACCATCAGGGCAATGCTCCACACATCCACCTTGCTATCCCAGTTCATCTTTAGCACCACCTCGGGAGCCCTGTAAAGATTTGGCATGATATCCTCGTCATGCTCTTCATCGCTGAATCGAGCTTCTCCAAAGTCACTGAGCAATGGCAATCCATTTCCAGGGACAACGATGTGGCTGGTGTAGATTGTGCGCTCAGGGCCAAGTATTTTCCTAGCCGAAGGGGCCTCAATCTCTGCGTCTTCGAGACCCGAGAAATTCTTAGGATCTCCGGGAAGTAGGAGATTCTTCAGTTGTAGATCTGCATAATGGTCAGTAATGGAAGGAATGTATAATTGAATATGTAGCACTTTACCGGTGTGTATGACCCTAGCTTCAGTGTGCAGAAAATCAACTATCCCCAATACCTGCCGTAGACAAGGCTTCAAAGCGTCGAGGTTCATCACCCTCCCCGGAAAGAAGTACAAGAATTGGTCTACACTAAGCCCGAGCGGTTGATGCACGAGACACTTGTGACGGCCATGGGGACCTTCTAGGAAGAAGTGATCCCATAGTTGACGAATGAGATTCTTGCCGGCATGGTCTGTTTCAACTGCGTTTATGCGTTCGTATACGGCGAGTTCGTTGCTACTCTTCAGAGTACCAGACACATAAATCTTCAAGGCAACATGATTGGAATCACTGAGTCCATACTTTCAGCAAAGGGTCCCGAAGTTGGAACTATCGACTAGACTGGAAAGAATTGTACCTTAGATCGCGACCGAGCCAGACGGTAGATGTGACACCATAGCCTAATTTGGCAACGACTTGATAGCGGCCATCTAGAACTTCCCCAAGACGGACGGGGTAGTATGTCTTGACATCGTAGGTCGGTAGAGTCTCTTCCTCAACCTCTTCTGTTGGATCAATGACCTCAAATCTTGATATAGGAAATACGCGTTGTATGGTTTGATTTGTAGACGCGATCGTGGATGTTGGTCTGCATTCGACTGGATGAGACGAACTAGGTAGGGCTCTATAGCGCAAAGGTAGATTACGTGAGAATATGGAAAGGTTTGCACGTATACTGGATACTAGAGAAGTACGTGACTGAAGCCAAAACATTTCTGGTTGTTGTTGATAATGGCAGAGATAAATGATGCCAAGGGCTCAGGGATGAGGCGGCCAGTCATGCAGCCAGGACGTCCACATGCTTGGCGTCTGCCAATCATCTTCTCTATCTGCCAGTCTTCCATCTCAGTGCCACAGATGCGTATGATGACTTGCCGCCTGACATTATCAACTCAATTAAGCTGTGTCTTCTAGGAGGATCTGAAGTTTCTCCCGTAATATTGTTGCCCTTGTTAAGTCTCTTGGTAACCATGACTAAGCTCAAATAGTGAAATCTGCTATATCTTGCAAACATAACGAAAAATATCTGATAGCATCAAGAAGTCAACTACGTTGACACATATGAATCAACCACCTAGGTTGATCGTAGCTTCTATGATGGACAGCAGGTGACGGAAAAGATAAACAACACCAGTCTCAAATATTTGTAGCCGCTTAAGGTGACTTGACCCCAGAGAGTTGGAGGAAATCAGATGGGTACATCATTCTCTGAAAGAAGATAGAATTTGTAAGTAGACGACAAGCGGGCAGATGAGCCAGAGATATTCAATGAAAGACCAGACTCACTTCAAAGATAGGTCTTTGGAGATAACTGCCTTTGAGATGTTTCATTGTGACGCCACCTGCAGAACTTTAGATGTCATATTATTTGGCCTGCGGGGATGAGCTCTTGACCTACCTTCCCACTCCGAGAATACGGATATCATAGGAAAGAGATCCGGATCATCCTTAAGGCGTCGTACAAATTTCGAAGTCTCTTTGCTTGTTCCGACTTGATAGATCATGAACATCACAGCTGCAGATTGATCAATTAGCTAGGTTGGAAAGAGAGGGTTTGCAGAAC
Organism: Aspergillus luchuensis; assembly: GCF_016861625.1. Classification (NCBI taxonomy): domain Eukaryota; kingdom Fungi; phylum Ascomycota; class Eurotiomycetes; order Eurotiales; family Aspergillaceae; genus Aspergillus; species Aspergillus luchuensis. The sequence continues at coordinate 1,661,237 of NC_054856.1, read as the reverse complement.
ATTACGTACTGCGGCGGGGGTATCCAGCGAGATCTAGCTTCCTGCCGCATTCGATGATAGCGTTCACAAATTCAGATTCAGCTCTAGACTCCGGATAACCACCAATAGTTATAATTATGAGCAGCGGCCTATCAAGTCTCTGCGAACTGACTTTGCTGTAGACTAGCGGCTCCAGAATTCTAGATCTTAGGTTTGTGCCAATTGTAGTGTTGCCACTGGGGCTCAATGGCGCGGAATCCAAGATCTTCTTCACCTGGTCAACTGCGAGGTTAGGGAATATATCAAATTCACTATTAACAAAACTTAGCCCAACACCTTCGCCCGCAGGGAGCAGTTGAGTGGTGACACCGGCCAACTTCTTGACGAGTTCTTTCTGGACATCCCAACGATCTTCGCATCTCATCCCTGAGCTATCATCTATAAATGACCGCCAGAGTTAAGCAAGCTAGATAAGCGATCGAATTTGGCAAAACTTACCGCAGTAGAACACTTGTTGGTATATGGACGTCTTGACTGTCAAGGCCATAGGCTTTTCGTAGTGAGCCTTCAACCCGTGGCCGGAATACATATGCTCGGCCTTCTTCCATAAGTATATCAGGAAACCCTTTTTCTTTTTATCGGAGAAAAATAGTCGAAGAAATGCATCACACCTTAACATATCATCGATGTGTTTTACTAAATCAATATTAGTTTTCACCAATCCCTCAAATTCGGCCTCAGCTTCCGCCGCCCTGCCTCCAGTTTGATACAGGGGTAAACCATATCCAGTCTCCAACACTGTTTGATGCCTATCATCCATTTTCCTTCCAAGTGACCGTCTGCGTTCCGACAAAATGGCTCGCCGTTGCCTAAGTTCCTCCGCCCGGGTATTGACATTTGCTGTATCCTGTGTCGCTTTGCTGATCGTGTTGAGTAGCCGGGATTTCAGCGCATTGAACCTTTCCATTTCCCCTTCTACGTCATTCAAGCCTGCCTTGGCATATTTTAAGGAGGAGTTTATATCCCATTCATGCTGATTAAGGTTGTCTGTTTCGTGGCGCAAATCATCTTCCGCTTTCATGACGCCCTCCACTTCAAGCTTGAATGTCAGTACTTCCAACTCGAATGTGGCATTAATGGTGACACTGGGCGGACTCGCCGTGGCGGCTAATATCACCACAAATATCTCTTGCATGTTGTCTCGTTCCACGCTTGCCTGGATATTGAGCTTGCCATCACTGGCACTTTGTTTACCGAATGCTTCTTTTCTTATAGAGCCGGATCTCTGGGCCAGATCTTGGAGGGACGTGGCTCTGGAAGATATCATCACGTGACATCGAGCCTCCGCTTGGGGGCGCTGCGTATCATACTCGAGCAACACCAGGAAGTCGTTGGAGTCTTCACCTCCGGAGCGGAACCGGGTCCAGAGCTTTTGGACAGCATGATCAGCAGGGTCACTCGATGTCGTAATAATAGACCGACCTTGCAACCAGCAATCTGGAGGTTCAACTTCAATAAGTTCTAACCCTGCTTCGATAGGGTCCTCGACAAAGAAATCATTGTTATAGCTAGCTGTCGGCGGTGTTTTCATATGCCGTTCAATCAGAATATGGACCGGCTGAGCTGATGTCTTAGTCGCAATTGAGTTGTAAATCACTGCAGGATGATCTTGTGGCCTAAGGTAGTATTCATTCGACTGGCTTTTCAAAAGCGGGATTGCTACCAAAGTGTTCGGACTTAACAGCCCACAGTTGAGCAAGCCGAAAAGCCCATTTCTGCCTTGGTGTAGAGATAGATTGACTCGAACCAAGCCTCCTTCAATCTGGAACGTGCATGGAGACCTGGTCCCGTTCATACGCGGAACAATATTCTCACAACCTCGAAAGTCAGCGGGGGACGCGGCAAGTACACCGGCTGACAAGGTCCTATCAACATTTAATTTATACAGATGATGCTCCGGGCTGGAAAGACCCCACGCCAGAATTGACTCATCCCTTGAGCTTTTCATGATCTCTTGCTGGAGACGAGTGAACGCTCGATCAGTCCCTTCACCATAGATCATCGGCATAGTCACATCGAAGATTCCAAGAAGGCAATAGGCAATGTCTTCGTCCCGTTTTGTGACTCTGTTGGAGGTCCAGGACATACGTTGAGCGATGCTTGCCTCACTTAACGGGGTTCCTTGCAAGAACCGACGCGGTATTCTGAATTTGCGGTCAATAATGCCCGATCTCATTGCCTTTGTTCCGAGGTAGCGCCACCCCGAATCGAAGAAGCGAAGATTATCAGGAGCCAAAAGCTCCTGTAGAGTCCAGCCTCGTTGGAACCAGCGGCATGAACTGAACTGAGTCAATGGGAAATGGTTATTATCCTCAATGGTGACGTCGGCTAGGTAGGCATAGCAAACGGCAGCTTCATGATACCATCGGAACATGGAGTTAATTGCCTCGCCGAGTTCGACTGAGTTGGTCTTGTCAATGCAGCAGGTGTCAACCCATGCATACTGAATGCCGTCTTTCTTTGCCTGTTCGCAGCATTTCGCGACTTTGAATGGTAAACTCTGTCTTTTGATACTTTTCTCGGTGATGTCGCGAAATGACAGTTCCTCGTGATCGGCTCCCCATATATGTGAGAGTATAGCATAGCGGGGCACTGATCCATAGAATTCCTTCAGATTGAATGTATCAACATTGATCAGGCGCATAATGGTACCCGATCTGTTGACTAGCTGACAGAAGGCGTTCCAACGGGCATATGGAATTCAATATGAATTAACTGCAATCGACGAATGATGAGAGGCAATTCGAATCTGACTATACAGCTAAGCTCGTGAGGATACGATGTTCCGGCCGATAGTCAGCAGATGGATTCGAGGGTATTGTGGAAAAAGTGTGTTTAAGAATAAGTTGATATCTTCGGCTTCGTTGGGCTGGATTAGCGGCGGGGCCAAGTGAGGGTGAACAACTGGCGTACAGCTGGCATATGCAAGTACCCAACACAGGAACAGAAGGGATTTTCTCCAGTGTTTCGAGTTAGTTACACGTTTCCCGGTCACTAGTCAACTCATACTGTTATTCTTATTTAGATCGTCGTGGATTCGAATTTCATATCGTGCGCTGGGGTATAGACTACGAGGTAAGCTGCCTTGTCTTCAGGCTCATGGCTTTGGAATGTGTAGGGCCAACAAACTGAGTGTGACAGAACGCAGGACTTTCTTCGGATTCAAGTCAACAAACCTCTGGGAAGAGAATAGTTCTATGAAGAACTTTGTGCAACAAGTAAGCAGTGTGTATGCCAGGAGCACGGCGTAACATGTCGATAAAATCTCGAGGCCGAGCGCAGAGGTACCTGCCTGGTACCTCAAGACCCGACCGTTTTGAGCTGCGGTTTGAGGGTTCGCCACACGGATGATACATTTTGTCGAGGATTCTCGAATTCCTTAGATAAACCTTACGCTCAGCTGCTCTCCAAAAATTTTCCAAATTTTCTTCATCTTGTTGGCTGCTCCGTCAGGCCACACGTTCATTTTGTAGAGGTCTGTCTTGGGGCTTACTCAGTAGAGGAATACATAACTTCGCGCGCGTTCAAAATGGCACATCTTCCAGCAATTGTCTCATCCGAGAAGTTAATGTGCATCATGAAGTAGATGGCCTTTGAAAGATTCTCTCATTTGCCGGCTGTAGTATTGATACTTTCCTTAAACAAGCTCGTTCTCCCCATACAAGGTCCCACCACAGCCGTCTTGACTGCTGCGTGGGTGCTCAAATCCTCACTTGCGACGGTCAACCAAAATATATGATCAAACTGCTCTCTCATCATGTCGAGTCTCAATTCTCACTTCAGGGTTACAGTGAGCCGAAAAAATCATAGTGGTGTCGATGACAGCATAAATTGTCACAGGGGTGGATTCGAATGTAGTTAAGAAAACAAACGTTACGGAACCAGCTCTACCATTGGGAAACAGGTAACTCAGAGCAGCTTGAGAATATTTGCGAGGCCCAGGTGCCCGTATTCATCGAGTGGTATTGGGAATTAGTGGAAAATTACTGTCGTACTAAGCCAAAGCTCAATCGTCTGTCTTGAGGGGTATTATGCGGGTTGTCCGGTGTTCAGTATGGATTTATTGCACCACATGCTTTTCAGACTCACGACACTTCGTAACAAAATTTTGCTTCCCAACCATTGTTCGAGCGCATTCTGATAGTTACCAGCACTCTGGCTTGGCTCATAGGGTTAAACATTGTATGATTATTAGAACTGCCATACTTCGTCAATCATGCGGATTAACAAGGAACAGAACACAGCGGGACGTCGACCGTAACTCTATTGTCACTATCTGAATAACCGTCTTCGCTCCACTTTCGGCGCAGAAGATGCTATCCAGGTCAAACACTCCGAATGCAAGTTGCTAAACCCGAGCGGTCGGCAGTATTGAGGGCCATGATTGCCTGCATCAAGTATGATAGAGTTTTGCAACAACAAGGTAGTACTGCCATAAGCTGACTTCCCGCAAGGCTCCAGGGACTTCATTTGGTGGTTGGCGAAGAGAAGAGAGAAGCAAGTTGTGAAGGTGGGATCGAATGCGTTAGGTACCGGAATGGAAGGGGTGAATTCTAAAGACCGCAAATGAATAGTGCAGTGTAGAAGGTTGGAGATCCATCTTCAATATTTACTTTCGCAGGTAAGGCACGCACTTCTCTCGCACCTGGCCGAATTTTTCGAGGTATTGGCTCATTCCTGTAAGTGTATTCTCAGCATTCCGAGAAGCCAAAACACGCCGAAACTAAATGATTAGTCGCCAAAAAAAAGATACACTATGTTGCCGGTGGGAAACAAGAGATAGGATTCATTAATCTATATTGCAGCAGCAAGAGGCTTAGTGCTTATTCTGCGTCCTTGCTATCCTAATCAAGAAGTGCATTGGTCTGACCTTGACCATTGCGCTAAACACGCCAGCCCGCTGTTGGGACTTGGGAGGCATTCAGGGTTGCCCGGGTGGAGACCCGAGCAGAGGCCGATGCGGAGATAGTCCGACCCGGCCAAACCCTGCGGGTTGTGCCATCGGCCCCTTGTAAGATCTTGTAAGTAGAGAACGCGAAAGATTCATCACACTGAGGTTATGAAAGAATGATAATAGATATACAGAGTGTAAAAAAGTGTCACTGATGCAGCACTCGCTAGGATACTGCTTTTACTCGTCGTTCCTTTCCACGCCTGTCCGCGGCATCGCATTTGTTCCTGAGCCAGAACCCTAGCTTGAGCCAAGATGTAACCAATCTATACCACTCCAGTCTAGCTAGTAATTGTCTACCCCTCCTTTGCTGCAGATCAGTACTGCCGTCGACCACTCGCCATCCTCGAGCCTTTAGCTTAATTAATCTTGCCTTGAAATTAGCCGATTAATTCCCTCTTTCCTCGCATAGCGTGAGACATAATTTGCTCTGCTCCTGTTGCCTGATCCCGGTTGCCGTGGTGCCATAAGATCGTCTTCTTTCCTCTTTCATCACGGACTTATCCCCGTCTATGCGTCCCACACTCCTGCTCCACTGACTAAGTATTTGCTTCGGTGTGTCACTGCAAATATTGCGCACACGTAGGACTGAACTCGCGTTCAGCTCCTGCTGTCGCATTTATATGCTTCAATGATCCCTTGCTGAGTAGGAATTTAAGCCTTGCTTTTCTAGAGCAAATCGCGTTTCTTCCAGATACACGCCATGCGCCAAGGCATCGGATTAGCAGCGGCCCTAATAGCGCCAACCCTACCTGTAGCGCTGGGTCAACATGTTCATGACTTGAGCAGTGTGCAATGGACTCTTAGTAGTCGAGCTTTGAATCGAACAGTTCCTGCTGAATTCCCATCGCAGGTTCACTTGGACCTACTAAGGGCCGGAGTAATTGGTAAGTACTGTTGGAAGTCAAGTCTCTCTATTATACAACTGCTGACTACCCAATAGATGAACCGTAAGTGATTTGATCTGCCATGAGCCCGAATGGGACACTAAATATTGTTGCAGATACCATGGACTAAACGATTTCAATCTTCGCTGGATCGCCGCCGCCAACTGGACTTATACCAGTCAGCCCATCAAAGGCCTGTGAGTAGCAACTAGTTCTATGACTTAAATGCGTCAACACTAAAATTCAATAGCCTGGATGATTATGACTCAACTTGGCTGGTATTCGACGGACTCGACACTTTCACAACCATCTCGTTTTGTGGACAGCAGATTGCGTCCACAGACAATCAATTTCGCCAGTATGCGTTCGATGTTTCCACAGCTCTAGGGTCCTGCAAAGGAGATCCTATTCTGAGCATCAACTTTGGGAGCGCGCCGAACATTGTCGATGCTATCGCCCAAGATCCTAATTCGCAAAGTAAGTTGAATTTGGGAGGCCAGCAAAGCCAGGCCATGCTAACTGTTCGTAGAATGGCCTGATGATGTCCAGCTCACTTATGAGTATCCAAACCGGTGGTTTATGCGCAAAGAGCAGTCCGACTTTGGATGGGATTGGGGTCCAGCATTTGCGCCCGCAGGCCCGTGGAAACCTGCATATATCGTTCAGCTAGACGAGGAGCAAAGCGCCTATGTCCTGAACACAGACTTAGATATCTACAGAAAGGGCCAGATTAACTACCTCCCGCCAGACCAAAGCCAACCTTGGGTTGTCAACGCTAGCATCGACATTCTGGGTCCACTTCCTGCAAAACCGACCATGTCAATTGAAGTGCGCGACGCTCGCTCTGGCACGATCCTCACTTCACGTACTTTGAACAATGTCACTGTGGCTGGCAAGTCCATAACCGGTGTCACCGTTCTCGATGGGCTCACTCCAAAGTTGTGGTGGCCGCAGGGTCTCGGCGATCAGAACCTCTACAACGTGTCCATTACCGTCAATAGTAGCGGAAACCAGACTCTGGCCAAAGTAACCAAACGGACGGGCTTCCGCACCATTTTCCTCAACCAGCGCAATATTACTGAGACACAGCGCGCACAAGGAATTGCTCCTGGAGCAAATTGGCACTTCGAAGTTAACGGTCACGAGTTCTACGCAAAGGGATCGAACCTCATCCCACCAGACAGTTTCTGGACTCGTGTCACAGAGGAGAAGATGTCACGGCTGTTTGATGCCGTCGTTATAGGAAACCAGAATATGCTCCGTGTGTGGTCCTCCGGCGCATATCTTCATGACTACATCTATGACCTGGCCGATGAAAAGGGCATCCTCTTGTGGAGTGAATTCGAGTTTAGTGACGCCTTATATCCCTCCGACGACGCCTTCCTCGAGAACGTTGCTGCCGAGATAGTATACAATGTTCGACGAGTGAACCACCATCCCTCCCTGGCTCTATGGGCTGGCGGAAATGAAATCGAATCTTTGATGCTCCCACGTGTAAAGGATGCAGCCCCGTCTTCATATGCCTACTATGTGGGAGAGTATGAGAAGATGTACATCAGTCTCTTCTTACCTCTGGTCTACGAGAATACCCGCTCCATCTCGTACTCCCCTAGCAGCACAACTGAAGGGTACCTCTACATTGATCTTTCTGCTCCTGTCCCTATGGCTGAACGTTACGACAATACTACCTCCGGCTCATACTACGGCGACACCGACCATTACGACTACGACACTAGTGTGGCTTTTGACTATGGTTCCTATCCAGTAGGCCGCTTTGCGAACGAGTTCGGCTTCCACAGCATGCCCAGCCTCCAGACCTGGCAGCAAGCCATTGACACTGAGGATCTTTACTTCAACAGCAGTGTAGTAATGCTCCGCAACCACCACGACCCCGCGGGCGGTCTCATGACAGACAACTACGCGAACTCGGCCACTGGTATGGGCGAAATGACCATGGGCGTGGTAAGCTACTACCCGATCCCGAGTAAATCCGACCACATCTCCAACTTCAGCGCCTGGTGCCACGCCACCCAGCTCTTCCAGGCAGATATGTACAAGAGTCAGATCCAGTTCTACCGTCGGGGAAGTGGCTTGCCTGAGCGCCAGCTTGGCTCCCTGTATTGGCAGCTCGAAGACATCTGGCAAGCGCCGTCATGGGCAGGCATTGAGTACGGGGGCAGATGGAAGGTTCTACACCACGTTATGAGAGATATCTATCAGCCTGTTATTGTCTCGCCTTTCTGGAACTATACTACAGGATCACTCGATGTCTATGTTACTTCCGACCTGTGGAGCCCTGCAGCAGGTACTGTGGACTTGACCTGGTTGGACCTGTCAGGCCGCCCTATTGAGGGTAATGCAGGCACGCCTAGATCGGTTCCATTTACCGTAGGCGGACTGAATACCACTCGTGTCTATGGCACAAATGTTTCTTCTTTGGGCTTGCCGGATATCAAGGATGCCGTTCTTCTGCTCTCGCTCTCGGCTCACGGACGTCTTCCGAACTCAGACCAGGCCACCAACTTCACTCATGAAAATCACGCTACGCTTTCCTGGCCAAAGGATTTGAAGATTGTTGACCCTGGACTGAAGCTGGGATACAATTTGAACAAGACAACTGTCACGGTAGAAGCTACATCCGGCGTCTCACTATACACGTGGCTCGACTACCCGGAGGGCGTGGTAGGATACTTCGAGGAGAACGCGTTCGTCTTGGTACCAGGGGAGAAGAAAGAGATTGAGTTCAACGTTCTGGAAGACACGACTAACGGGGCATGGGCTCGTAACATCACTGTGCAGAGTCTCTGGGATCAAAAGGTTCAGAGTTGATTATCAACAAAATCCACATAGTCACAATACCAAGCATGTACATGTCATCTGACCACTTATTCTCTGTTCTCAAATACCTTCCGATCTGTACGATTGACTGTTTTCCTCCCAGAAGGAAGATACTCCCCCAACTCGCCAAACCTGGTCACCCTCGTCAATATAAGGTAAACCAAGTCAGGATTTAATCAAGTTTAAGTCAACCATCTGCATATTGAATAAAGAATTAAGCCACACATCTACCTGGGGCACAATAGCCCTCCCCCCACTCCCCACGGAGATCCTTTCGCTTGCGGGTCAGAATCGGTATACGTGTTCTATCGCAAAGAGTTGTAGTCAATTGCTTGAGTCCATTGGGACTTTGTTTTCAACTGAAAGCCCGTTTCGTTGAAAGAAGGAAGAGGCGTATCATCTGCATGGGGATGTGTTTAAGCATGATATTGGCAGTGATGTCTGATTGTGTACAGGCAATGGGATCCTGGGGCCCCACGGCGGATGGAAACTGGCAGATAGTCCGTAAAACTATTCGCTCGGAGGTAAAATCTTATTGAAGAGTAGCTTCTGTGTTGTATTAGACGACCCTTTATGCTGCTTCTCAGTTCTTCCAGCCTGGCTAATCTGTATTTACCGTTAGTTCTTCACACATATGCAGAAATTTGATCATTGCTGAATTGTCCTAAGGAGGATATATCGAAAGGCTTCCGTCCCCATTTCTTTTTTGGGATTCTGCTAGGTAAGACGCAAACCGACGAAAGTAGTAAGACACGGCGCCAATCATGTACAGCTACATGGCCACCTGACCCGAACCTTGCATAAGCCGTTCAAGGCAGCAACACATGGCTTATACATAGCGGTACTGCGTTTTTCACTATCTTTTGAAATATCAGCCTTTTTATCTATACTTATTTCATAGCGTTGACATGGGAGAACGTCGATGTAAATAGTCAAACATAAAACGCTTCTCAGACGGTCTAAACCTATATAAAACAGAGCTTAACTGTGCATCCCAAAAGTTCACAGAAAGGCAAGCGTAGTTTCACACAACGAACACACCGCATGAATCCTTAAGATAGGTATACGCTCCGACAATTAGACAGACAACAAAGGTGGGTAGTACGGTGCGCAGACACAGAGCAAAAGTCGAGCTCTCGGACATATTTTTTGTCTGAGGATACTATGCATGCATATTGCGTTAGACACCCATATGCTTAACTCTGATAAGATCAGCACACTCACCTCATAGACCCACCCTTCTAGGCCTGCAATATGCGTCGTCCACCACATGTAGAAGGAGCTCCAGGGGTATATCATCCAGTTGTATCCGGTTTTTGGGTCGATGAACCACTACACAGGCAGGTTATGATCAGCGGGCGCTCTTGAACAAACTGGGAGAGCAGCATCATCAACGACTTTAAGGGGCTGATTCTGCAGTATGGGTGTGGGAGTTTCCTACACTGCGGCATGTGTTGTTAAACACTGTGTTTTTCAGCGCAGCCTGCAACCGCTCGTTGTATGCATTTTCGCGTGACATATCGGGTTCCACGGAGACAGCTGATCCGGCTATTATCGGTCTGATGATCCTTATTATTAGGTCGGTGTAGCTATTTCACGGTTAACAAGTTTTTCCCTCCGTGGAATGTTTGATAGGCTATGGCCTCAGAATGTCTACTTACTTCTCGATAGAGAATACCGCAGATGTATGCCCGCGACCGGAATTGGGCCCCAGGATATAGAAGAAGTTAGGAAACTCTGACATGCCGATACTGTCGTAAGCCGTGATATGACCGGCTTCTTTCCAGTATTCTTGTCGACTGCGTCCCCCGCGACCGCACAGCTCGGTATCATATTGGGTCAGGGAGAATCCGTTGGCTAAAACAATTACATCTGCTGGGTATTTTGCTCCTGATTTGGTGGATACGGATCGTTCGCTAAGAGCGATAACCTCGTCGTCGGTAAGGCGAACATTATCCCGATTTAATGTTGAAACGTAACCTTCATGGTCGAATACCCTTCGCTGTATCAGGAATTGATCAGCCTATATGCTTTGTAGAAGTTACTCGGAATATGTACCTTGCATCCGACTTGGTAGTCGGCTAGTAGGAGTGGCCAGTACTTCTCTGCAACTTGAGGTGAGAGTAGCTCAGACGACATGTAGAGCGTATCTCACCTGGCGCATTTTCTTTGACGTAACGCTCGCTTACTTCAGCTGTTTCTCTTCGCATCTTCGCCCCGGTCTTGGTCAGGTTGAACTGGGGTGTTGATGTTTCGAGATATAGAAAGATAAGGAATCTGACAGCAAGAAGTACGCCGGGTACGTAGCGGAAGATAAATTGCCAAAAAGGGCTTATGGCGGCGTTACTTCCTCCTGGGAGAAAGTATTGTTTTGACTATATATGACCATCCCACATTAGGAAGTCACCCTACAAAAGCAGGAAAGTAGGGAACTAACCCTCATAAATTGAGTGATCGACCGAGCATCTTTTGCCACGGCTGGTACTAGCTGGGTTGCTGAGGCTGGAAGGTGTCAACTAGTGGTTTCTTCTCATAATGCAAAATGCAGCTTACCTCCATTTCCAAGCACGACTATATTCTTGTCCCGCAGCGACACGCTTTGATCCCACCTGGCAGTGTGAATAATGTCTCCCTGGAAGCGGTCAACGCCGGGAAGGTTCAGCGAATTAGGATTCGTCAGAGCTCCAACTGCTGATACTAATATGTTGCAGCGTTGTGTATAGTCCTGGCCAGAAGTAGTACTCCTCAGCTTAACCAACCAGGTCTTATCGACGTCCTGCCAGGATGCTCCTATCCATTCTGTATTTCCCACCATGTGGCGAGACAGGTCGTACTTTGAGACTACATTGTTGATATATTGTAGAACTTCATCACGCTTCGGGAAAAAAGTCGAGAAATCTGGGTTGGGCGCAAAGGAGAGGCTGTAGAACGCAGCTGGGATATCAACTCCACACCCTGGGTCTGAGAAGCTCATGTCAGCGACCGTGTTTTCGGCTAATAAAAATAGAAGGCATATTCGATAGTACATTTGTTTGCTAGCCAAGTCCCACCAAATCCAGCCTCTCGGTCATATATAACAAAGTCATCGCACTTTAGCTCTCTTTTAAGTTGGTATGCCATCGCCAGACCAGAAAACCCAGCCCCGATAATGATGACCTTGGGGGAAGAACGAAAGGCACTGGACACCATGGTAAGGAGAAACATCCTCTGTTAGAGGGGTAAGAAAAGACCAGTGGAGTGGGTTTAGGGCATGGGACCTTTCTAGGAGAAGATGACGGGAGGTATGATATATCAAAGCCTTTGGGGATTTGGCTCTCTTAAACCTTTGTGGTACTGGCAGGCGAATGGTGATCTATATAGGAGAATGATAAAATTATCTCAGCAACTGCACAACACCGCTCATCACTGTTCGCAAAACGCCTTCTTCTTTTGGAATAACTCGAAGTTTCTTGGAGCCGTATCTACTATCTTATTGCTTACAGCTGGCCCGCCAAGTTAGGCTGGGTGGGACCACTGCTTAGCGCGCCACGACATCACGCCGCAGTTGGCCCCCAAAACGAGATAGCTGAAGTTAATTCGTTTGTCCACTCAGGTACCATTTACGAAAGCGATACCTCATGATAACTTGATTAGAATAATGTGTTATCTGTATGATGTCGACAAGGGCACGAACAGTGGAGGGTGGGTAAGACGGTGTCCAAGCACTATTGATCTACGCCCACTCTTACCCCATTCAGTTACTTTCACATATCGATCGTGAATCAGACATGCTTACGTTTGACCGAACTTATGTTAGCATGGCGGGGCAGCTGAAGCGACAAGATCATATCTCCGATGCAGCCTCCATCGTAACCCACGATCGGGCTCTGCTGCGGGCACCGAGTAGATCGGCACAAACGCTCCCTCGCTCCACTACACACCGTCCCGATGACACTATTTCGTAAGGAGACAACAATATATTGACTATGGATCCATCCCCGCGTCATCTGCCATTTATGTACTCATGTATCAGAGTTGCGGTCATGATTGAGGGGAAGATATTACGATGACACAGATTGGGTGCGTGCTGTTGATAGGACCAATGCCAAGCAAGGGACACCACCAGGACGGAGTGTCCGGTCGAAATCTTGTGCACATTATCAACCGAGTTGTTATTGTAATGGCTTGGATAGCTGTCAAACCGAGTGTAAATATTGATTTGTGACTTCTTGGTTAATGATCTACCAGTGGAGATCAACGTCGTTGTTGCCACCCGAATAAGCTCAGTGGGGTGCGACCAATCCACTCTGTGTATGACTCGAACCGCAAATCATACTCTATTCTTTTCGACTCAGCTCGCACTAAGGGTTTTCGTCTTCGGCAAATACCGAAGTACATACTCGGATACTATGCCGTCGTGTCGGGGCTTTCATCCTCCGCGGAGCCCAGATGTTGACTGCATAGGGCCGATTCGCATGGACTTTCCTTTTATGAATCCGCGTGTTTTGACAGGGCTTTGTTTCAGTCTATATCACCACGCCTGTCAATACTGTGTCCTGAATCAGTGGACTGCATGATGCATGCCGTTTACGCTGTGTGCGTTGCCCGACACCCTACATGTTTCATATTTCCTATCTTATGCCAGTTACTCTGGACATTCGAGATATGTCCGTAGTACGTGCCTTTCGTCATCCGTAATGTTTAGTTGCTTTCATGGATCTCTTGTGAAATAACCGTGAAGTAATACTGCATCAACACGCAAGGTTCTGCGTAAGGAACTGTGGTTAACATGAGCTAGTCGAGATTCGCAAACAGCCCAAATCTGTACGAGGTAGAATATCTCCCTCACCATTTTGGACATCTCTACTGGCCTTAGTTTTTGATATGAGTACAATGACTCCAGCTGCTCACATTTACTGGTCGCTCCACTTCGTGATGGGAACGTGATGTTTTGCGGCCCTTTCCAACGGAGAGGGATGGTATTTCTGACCATACTGAACTATCCAACCTCCTCGGAGATACATCTATTTGCATCCATGAATGTTCAAATTGCTTACCCATCCGCACTTTCGGAGTTGCCGACGTGCGTACGTTCCTTGTTAGGTGAATGCAGCTGTCATACCCTAGTAGCAAATGGGATGAGTCGAATCATTCAGACTGCCCAGTAGCGGTACTATTTCGCCCTTCTGCCAGCCGAATGACATGCACATGCCAGCTGCGAGGCAGTAATATACCCGATAGCAAAACTTCCAACTTTCCTTTTGGGACATTGCATGCATATTGATGTTTCTGGAAGTCAGGAGGCGGGCTACGGCTTCGTGATCTACAGGTGGCTTTGAGGGGAGGGGTTTAAGTACATCCGGCGTTTATACCAAGTTAGCATCAGGACCCTTGTGACTATCACGATCTTTTCAACATCATCATCTCGTCGGTATCTTTTCTGGCATCATGCTTTTCAAGGATTTTGTGTACTTGGTGTTCGTTGCAGCGCATCTGATGTTGAAGATGACAGACGCTGGATTGCGAGAGATCTTAGGCTTGTTAATCTTCCTCGCGGTGTCTAGCATTCTCTTCATATTGGTTAGACTAGTTATTGCCGCCTTATGGAGACAGCACTTGATTGTGCACAACCCTCATGTGAGACCAGATTTCCTAGGCAGGCCTCTTTTGTTTCCAGCCAAGCTGTCTCATGCACGCAGGTTTCCTGCAACTGAACGATACAACTACTGGTATGACTATTTCATGATAGGTATTCCAGTGGGATTTCGCGGTCGAATTGGAAATCTCATCTCTATTGACAATCAGCCCACGTCGGAGAGCTTTCTGGAGAAATGCTGGTTTACCATCGACCCGGCTTACTATCTTGAACCTGGGAGCGGTGACCGAACGCTTGAAGAGAAGTTGCATATCTTCCTGCATAATCTAGTAAGATTTGAGTCCTTTCTTCACTTTTCTGAATCTCAAACTAACTTTGTCAGGGCGAGAACCCTCAGGAATTCCCATACGCTTACATGATCAGCGTCCCGCGATTTTTATGGTGGCAGAAAAGTGCAATCAGTTACTGGTACCTCTATTCACCAACGCGCGAGTTAACTGCAATGATTATGGAGATCAACAACTCTTTTTACGAGAAGAGGAACATTTTTTTCCGCTTGACTGAAGACGGCATGCCTGTTGATGAGACGCCACATCCTCCATCGACGATTATAGCTTCGGCCAAGGGGACCGGCGAGTCGGTATCTCTCTGCTCTCTCTCCCCTGCTTCGAAGAGAAAATACTACAAAGGGTATTGGGATAAAGTAATCTTTGGTTCTCCTTTCGAAAAGGTTGGAGGATACATGCTTGCAAAGACTGTGGACATTCTCAGAGGGCCATACCTCCAGTCCACCTTGAGCTCCAACAACCCAGATGGGCAGGTGAAAGTCACAAGTCGTCTCGCATCTTGGGGTGCTCCCGTCGACCCCTTGGAGGCCAGTGGTTGGGATATTGCTCGTTTCATTGCTCGTTGGACGCATGTTGGAGCGTTATCTGCGCCTCGCATTGTCAAAGAAGCTTTGCGGGTCCGCTTTCGTGGCAATCTGAAATATCTACAGAGACCTGAGGTCCACCCTGGGACGAATCCACGAAAGGAAACCGATGTTGAGAGGTCAGCCAAATCTCCCTCTGTTTTGCGTATATGTTTCTAACTTCTGCCACATGTGGCAGATCTTTGGAATTATTCTTTCGAGAATACCTTTCTCAACTCGCAGCTCATTGTAGATTCCCATTGTGCATTGAGTACATCCCCCAAAGATCGATAAACTTCGATCGCCTTACGTTCAACTCTCCTATTCCTCCCACATCCCACCCTAGACCCGTCCTGAAAATCGAGACCTTGACTCCACGGTTCTATACCTCATTTACAGATTACCCAGACGCCAAAACCGCCTTTGATAGAGAAATAGCAGTGCGTCCCACAAGCTCGGACCCAAATTCCCGCTACCTCAGCGTATCCGATCGCTCCCTCCTGGAGAAACTTCTTGCTTCTTCAGGCTCCTCCATAGCGGCGAGCTTTAATAAAGCCAGCAAGCCCATATCAACCCACCATACAGACAAAGATGGGATAGCAACAGTGCTTCTCAGGTTCATTATCTCGAAACTGCGCAGCTCTCATCAGGAAACACTCATCGATCGATTCGTCTTTCACGATCATGGTCGGTTTTCACCCTCCCAGCAATGGACTTACCTGGTTAGTGTTCTGCATTATCAATTGTCGCTTCGCCTTCCCATCGAGTCCCAAGCCATTGTAATGCTGGGTTACATCTCTGCCCGTGCAATAATAGTTGACGGTCTATTGCATGCTTTCTACACTCTCTGGGCGCGGGAAGGCCTCGCAAACTGGGTTCGTGATGAGGCGCGCATGACTCCTTCTACGGGCGCTTTGGCTTTTGCGGGTTGGGACATGCTCAACAACTATATCGGGCATTATTACACCAATCCATTCGCATGGGGGGAGGGTTTGTAAGATGCCAATGCCGGTAGGCAGGATGATCTCGGATGGGTCTGGTTCGATGTTATACTTGTGGCGTCATTTGAGAAAGTAATGTTATAGGACCACGGTGGGCTTTTTAAGGGTCTGGAGTCAATAATGGTTCAGCTAGGTCTCAGTCAAAATTGGTAGTAACACAGAATGTACGAGCTCATGCAAATATCCTAAATACTAGTAACACAACTCGCAATGATGTACCTGCCATAGAATCCAGGATGACATGCACGATATGAAGAATATACTACAGGTAAAATGACATTTTTGGGACGAGGGATATTAGGGCAGAAGCAATCCAAAAGTCCCATGGCAACCATATCCGACCTGCTTGACAGCACAAGAACCAAAAGTACCCGCTTACAGGAGTCTTAGGAATACCCTACTAACTATCAACCAGAGACATTGCGATTCCCAAAGGTTACCTTGGGCTACACAGCATCAGAGTAGTTCTAGGTGAAACAATCATGATTCTTGTATTCCCCTGTTCCAAGTGAAGTAATTGCGGTCGGGCAGTTGGACACTGTTACCCTTCGAGGGCTGGTCTCGGTCCTTCCGCTTCTGGAATCCCGGCAACGCCAGTTCTTCCTTGATCTCTAAACCTTGCAGATTCTTGGTTCTGCAACTTACTTTAAAGCGGCAGTACCAGTTGGAACGCTCTCTTGATTTCGGCTGATACCACTTCACTTAATCTGGAACATGCACTAGTCTTTGTCGGCAAGTAATCCTTGAGATGTGAACGCTCACTTGAACAAGGACAGGCAAGATATGCCGAGCGAGGCTTATTGTGAGTAAGAACTGAGAGAAGTATTCGGGTAGGACCGCCTCAATAAGGTTGAGACTTCGAGAACACCGAGGAATATCATTTCCTCTGCTGGAAGAACGGAACATCCCGCAAGTGCATTTGGCACTAAGTTTTAGGGGAAGTTTGTAAGGCGGGACTCCACGACCGTCAGGCACGGAGGTATAAATTAACTGGGCGATGTCATACATAAATTCAGCGTTGACGGGTCACAACCTTCAAGTTAGTGTCCGTGAGAAAGGGACTGTTCCCAGAATGTCCTACACATCCATGCTTAATTCATCACTCTTGTCTTCTCCCGGTCGTTGCGTCAACATGCTTCATTTGCTGGTTCTCTCGGTCCTCGTTGCTACAACTATCGGGTACCGTCTAACTGAGTACACAGGCAATCGCTGCACAGAAGCTGAAACTGGATTCCATCGGCTTGCAGGAGCTACTGCATGCAGCAAACTCAATACTATTGATGCAAAGTCAATACTAGTGAAGGTTGACAATATCTACGACGACCAACATTCAGTTATAGTGTACGAGAATGACGACTGTACTGGATCCATCCTCGGAGTCATCGAGAACATGAACGGCTGCTTGAACCTCCATGGTCTTAACAATGTCGTCGGCAGATCCGTAAAGATTATCCCCGGTACCGTGGGTTCCACAGTATTTGCAAATGAAGGATTTGAGACCAATTACCTATACAATCTTCCTGCGCAGGATAGAAGCCATATTATGGTCCCTATTGCCCATGCTTTCTTCCGCACAGTTGACATCACCAATCACGCGGACGACGGTACCTATGACGATGAAGCCTTTGACATATTCATCACCACTGAGCTTGATCATGTCCTCCGCTTGGAGAGCAACGCCGCAATGCCTCTCACAGAATTCGACAGCTCAGAATCCATCCATCTCGAAAGGGCCGATCTACTCGAGCGGATATCAGGAGGGATGGAAGGGCTCGAGGCAGTAGCAAATTCGTTCGCGATGCAAGTGTCAGAGACAATGAGGGTCATCTATAATTCGTCGGCCCACCTTGCACAGGAAGTGGAGAATACATTCAAACGTGCCGCCGAGCGAGCGTCGAGCAGGGGAGATTTTGACTTCTTGTACTCCCAAAAGAATCAGGGACGTCTGGTCAGGAAATTGATTGACTCGGCTCAGTCGCAGGGCCTTACCAACGCGCAATGGAACTTGAAAGATAAGCGTGGCAGGACGTGGGAGGTAACTCTCAAGATGAGAGAGCATAATGAGTATGATGGCGGGTCATTATGGGGTTGGTAGTGCCAAATATCTCATATTTGGCGTTCTAGTCTGGCTTATCACTCCCAAGACCTGGTGTCTCCTAAAAATTCGCATCTCAGCATCATCACAATACACCAGTTATGCCTCTGCTCAGCATTGGCAAACCAAACGTACTACATACAAACAGATTTCTTTGGTGAAGAATCTGAAGAATAAGGAATACATCCAATGGTAAAGAATAAAATCGACATTTATTGGTTGTTTTCCCTCCCCAAAGCGAAGTTGTTGCTTACATCATTTAGTAATCCTAGAATATAATGCTTCTTGATCGCTTGACCCACATAACAAGTCCGATGTGGTGTAACGGCTAACATCGCCGTCTTTCACACGGCAGCTCGGGGTTCGATTCCCCGCATCGGAGTTTCTTTTTTTGTTTTTCTTTTTCTGCAGTAAACAACAACACTAATTTCCACAATGGAAATTCCTGTTCAAAATAATTATCTTTTCTTCAACTATAATGACAATCCCCATTTTGTCTTTTTTTGCTCTTGTTATTATGCTCGACAGTTCCACGCTACACTATAAACTACTAGTCACGCTACGTTGGGTCAGACTTGATCTCATCTTGGCACTTAAATGGTAATGATTGTTAGGGCGCCGTTACTATATATAACGAACTAAAACCATTTATAACGAGAACTCAAACCACGCAACCATAGGAGGACCAATATTATTATCAAAAAATTATGAGCTAGAGTATACAAATGATATCGAAGCTGATGCAATGTGGATCAATATTGTACTAGAAAAAGTATAATAATAGATGGAGAATAATGACTGCTACAAGGCAAACCCCTAACAACCACTCAATCCACCCCCCAATAACGGCAAAAAAAACAACTCCGCAGAACTCCCACTCTCCCCCCGCAATCCCTCCAAATAAGCAGCAACGCCATCATCAATCCCATACTCAGCTGCCATAATCAACCACTCCTTCCATTCCACCTGCTGAAATTCACTGCCCTCCTCCTTCTCCAAGAACATCCTCAAATCACTCGCTTTGAACCGCTTCTCCCCACAAACATGCGAATATCGTACTCCACCCGCACAAGCCTCATCACCACCAACAACCCTCCTCACCACCATCTCAGCCGCTTTCTTCACCCCAATCAAATCAATATAACCCCTCCAGGACCAAGTCTCAGGGATAGCTCTCATCCGCCGACTCAGATCTAACACAGATTCAATAACACCGCCACTCGTCGCTGCCATGGCCATGTCGCCTTCTCCAGTAATAGCAGTAGGACGATAAATACACACCGGCACATCGGTGTATACTGTACTAGCCTTCTCAAGAAATACCTCGCTGGCCCATTTACTAGCCGTGTAGCCCACCGTATGTCCGCTAGGTGATCCGTCCATGGGTGGGGGATAACTGGCTACCGAGGACTCAAGGAACTCGTCCTTCCCAGATAAGGATGTCACGCTAGCAGTGGAGATATAGTGGAAGGGGATGCCGCGGGAAATGGCGAGATTGAAAAGGAATTTCGTGGAGTCCACGTTGGGAGCACGCAGCGCCGAGTACGGCTTCACAAATGATACGTCGGCGCCGTTGTGGATGATGCAGTCGGCAGTGGAGGCGAGGTGAGCGATTTCGGCTTCTGTGAGGTTGAGGGTCGGATGAGAGAGGTTGCCGCTGTAGAGATGGACCTTGGGGGATATAAGGTGCTCAAGCTGTCGGGGGGATCCGTCTGCGTTGTGGCGGATAGCGAGGCAGTGGATGCGGGTTATGGAGGGTATTGAGAGGAGGTGGTCAAGGAAAGCAGTGCCGTAGAAGCCTGTTGCGCCGGTGAGGATGACCTCTCGGGGTGGGTTGAATGGTAGTTGTGTGTGAGGATCTGAGATGGTGATCAGGTTGTTGAAGAAGCTGGGAACGGCGGTTTCGGCCTCCCAGTCGATGAGGATGGAAGCTGCTGGTGCTGGTAGAGGCGGGGATGATGCTCGGTGCGCGCTTGTGGCCGCTCCAATCAACTGGGCCATCTCACTCAGGGTTGAGCATTGGAAGAGATGCACCACGGGTACGCTGACCTTCGTGATTGCTCGAATACGTCCATGCAGCCTTAGGATCTGCAGCGAGTTGCCTCCCAGGTCGAAGAAGTTCGACTGCGGTGTGATTGAAAGCCCCGTCGCTGGGAGAAGTTCCTGCCATAACTCTTTCAATTTCATCTCAATAATGTTTAGCGCTCCGGACGTAGACGATACGCTTTGGTGTTGATGGATCTCGAGTCTAGCCAGGGCTGTACGATCAACCTTGCCGCTGGTGGTCAGCGGGATGCGGTCGATAGGGGTGATCGCCGTGGGTTTGGCGTATGTGGGAAGTGGAAGGCCACTACGCAATGCATCGAGGAAAGAGCCAACATTCGCCGGAGAGCCGGAGGTGGAGAAGACCACAAATGCTACGAGGTATGGCTCAGGGTGGCCCTTGACGATAACTGCAGCCTCTCGTAAAACACCCTGGGACGTCTGGACAAGCACACTGGAAATTTCCTCAAGTTCCAATCGCATTCCTCGCAACTTGATTTGGGAGTCCCCTTTCAGTCGCCCGCGGTACTCTAGGTTACCGTTCGGCAGAATGCGGCCGTAATCCCCAGTCCGATAGATTCGGATGCCGTTGAAGACGCGGAAACGGGCAGAAGTCTCGTCTTCACGATTCCAATAACCAGATGATGACACGGAGCCCCCGCTAATGCAAATCTCGCCTGGCCATCCAGCGGCTACCGGCTGCAATTGATCGTCTAGGATGTGGATCGCATAAGTTGGCAGCGGTTGCCCAACTGGGATTGGATCGTGACTGTCATGGAGATTATTTCTCTTGTAGTCAATCTCTCCCATCGTGCAGGCGACAGAGGCCTCGCAAGGGCCATACGCGTTTATAAGTCTCAGACCGGCGACATTGAGTCCCGAGAAGCCTTGAAGTGTGCCAGAACTCATTTTCTCCCCACCACATAGGGCATACTGCCAAGATGTGCACTTTCTGAGCACGGAGGCAGCTTCACCAAGCCACAGGGCATACTCGGATGTGACGCCAAGAGTAAGACTGACCTTCTCACGTACCATCCACTCGGCAAGCTCTATCGGATCCTGACGATTGCTGGTCATGACTAGGGTGCCTCCGTGTAGCAGACTAACGCAGATCTGGAACAAGGATGCATCGAAGTTGTGCGAGCTCTGCTGCAAGACTACCGGTTGATCAACGGGGAATACCTGTTGCACTGCTGCAAAATGGCACAGTAAATTATCATGGCTGAGCAAGACTCCCTTGGGCACCCCGGTTGTTCCGCTAGTATAGATCAAGATGGCCGGGTCCTGCCCGGTAGATCGATCGTAGTCCAGCGTGGCAGGAGATGGAGGCGGCAAATGCATCTTGAGTTCCACGACTTGGGGCCCCTGATCGGCCATGAAATGCTCCACTCCCGCTTTTGAGCGGCACACTAGAGCCGCGGGACTGCAGTCTTTCAGGATGAGGGACAGCCGCTCTACACCATGCTCGAGGTCTGCAGGAACATAGACTGCCCCAAGCCGCCAGATAGCCAACAAGGCGCAGACGGTGTCGACGGACGGCCCGCACGCCACCACCACGAATGCTCGAGGTTGAACTCCGACTGCGAGGAGAATGTCCATAATGGAGCGCACTCTGCTCTCCATTACGGCGTAGGTGAGCTCTCTCCCGTTAGCATCCTTCAGTGCGACTGTATCCGGATAAGTTGCTTCGATTCTGGCAATCCACTGGGTAAGCCGATCAGACTCTTTCTGGATGGCGCTCAACTTTGCCTGGCTGGTGGGCGGCTGACTCGGGGCCTTCAGACACAACGGCTCCAAGCATCGGTACTGCTCTAATTTGAGGTCCGAGTTCAGGGACACGGAGCTTAGTAGTCGCACATAGAGGTCCAACAGGAGCTGAACATCATGCGCGTGGTACAGGTACTCGAGAGCGCCGAAGGTAATGACCGTCGTGCCGTCAGGGTTATCCCGGACGGTGATGACCAAGTCATGCGGCTGACGAGCATCCTCGGATGTCGAGTACTTCAACACCGCCTCATCGAACATGATGTCGTGCGTGACACCGGCAATGTAGTTGACGACAATATCAAAGGGACGGGATGATTTTGCACTACCATGAGCCTGGCTCAATGCTCCCAGCACGCGAGACCGGGTATCCTTGACCAGGTCTTTGAACCCTTGCGCCTGTTGTGGTTCGAACATCAGCGGCACGACCTCAACCATCAACCCAACGACCCGTTCAAAGCGCGGATCATTGCGATTAGCGTGGGCGATTCCGAGACAGAATCGGTCTACCTCGAGGGTCTGTTGAAGGAGGAGCTGAATGGCAGCTAGGTGGATGTGGAAGGAAGTGGCACCGGTGCGGGAACTGATGGAGCGCACTCGACTCGCGTCCTCTGTGCCTAGGTACGAGCTGACGCGGATGGTCTCATAGCTCGTGCGCGTGCGGGTGCGGAATCCTGTTCGAGCAAATGGGAATAAGGGTAGATCGTCGGGCAATTGACCGTCTGTATCTGTTGAAGATGGCCCTTCATTCCATGCGGGTGTAGTAGCTTCGCTGGTCGAACCCTTCTGGTTGCAGAACGCGCTGTATTGAGCGACCACTGGCGACAGACTCTGACGGTCCTTGTAGGCGGCAGCAAACTCGCGCAACACCATTTGCCAGCTCACACCGTCCATTATAAGATGGTGATAGCCAAAGATGATGGAATGGCGTGCAGATCCGTGGCTGAGGATAGTGATTGCCATGGTTTGGCCCTTAGCGAGGTCGAACGCTCTGGTTTGCAGGGCTTCGAACTCTGTTGCGATCACGTCCTTGTCATCACTCTTCATACCGACCTCCCTCCATGTAATCTGAGGCTGGCCCAAAATCACGCGCCGGGGAACTTGATCGTGGGGATCAGTAACATAGGCGGTTCGCAGCGACTCGTGCCTCTGCGCGACCTCGGTGACTGCTGCTTGAAAGCGGACCCGGTCCAGTGGGCCATGAAGCTCATACTGGATTGTACAGTTGTACATGGCCGGATCATCCACGGATTGCAACATGAACCAGATCTTTTCCTGCTCAGTGGACATTGCCGCCATAGTCGGAGTAGACAGGCCAGCCACTGGCAAAATTTGGGAAGAAGTAGGGGTCTCAACGGCGTGGCTTGTCTGCGACGATGTGTCACTGAAAGGGGTTTCCTGCGTGCGGGCGACCGTTGAGATCGTTTCAGTCGCTTCATCCTCTTGCAGCCGAGGAGTTGGAGTCTCTAGTGTTTTCAGAACCTTCACACTTTCCACAGTTGAAGCCCCCTCATCACTCTCCGCTGCTTTAGCCCTGAAGACGTGCTCGGCTGCCTCACGACATACACCACGGACAGAGATGCCATTGAGGATCTTCATCACAGAAATTTGGAATCCCAGCTCTTGGAAGAACCAAGTCTTAATTTCGATAGCGAGCAGTGAGTCTATCCCAAGCTCTGAAAGGGCACGCGCCACATCCTCGATCGGTCCTGTAAGCTGGAGTAAACCTTGTAGTCTCACAACGAAAGCCTCCTGAATAAGGTCCTCTGCACGTGTTAATTCAGAGGTATACCGGAGCTGTTGCCCGAGGGTCACCGCAGCATCTTTTACAGCGCCTGCACTCCGGCTGGCGTCCTCTTCGGGAACTTGAAAATGTGAGAACCGGGGATCATGGTACCATGCAGGCCGCACTGGGCCCGGGGGAACATGGAGCCCGGTGGAAAAGCAAGAGGAGGAATTGGTAGACATGTCGGGCCGACCCAACCACATGGCTTCGGTGAACATGCAATGGAAATCGGGCTCGGCAATGGGCATTAGTCCTGCCTTGCGCAGTGGCTCCTCGTAAACTCGCTCGCGCGAGACTACACCGACGCCAAGGATCATGCCGATGTCGAAGCAGGATCCTGCAAGGCCGCGCTTGCGGCGCTGTTCAGCGAGTGCTTTCATATACTGTAGTGTGTTAGATGAAGTGGAAACAAGAGGAAGTCCTGTAAAGGAATATTCACTCACCATATTAGCAGCAGAATAATTACTCTGCCCGGCATTCCCAATAAGGGATGCCGTGGAAGACAGCATAATGAAGAAATCGAGCTCGTTCCCGGAGAATAATTCGTCCAAGTTCCTGCTTCCCCTAACTTTGGGTTCCAGTACGCGAATGAAGTCTTCATACGCCATGTTGACAAATATTGCATCAGCCAGGACCATGGCCCCGTTCACCACGCCGGCAATCGGCGGCATGGATTGCAAAATGGTTTGATGTGCAATGCGCAGAGCCTGCATATCGCAAACATCTAAAGGTAAAGTCATCAATTGGCAGCCAGATGATTGTTGTAGTTCTTCATGCCACGGCACGGGCTTCACGGACCGGCTCGCGATGACTAGATGTTTTGCCCCGTTGGCTACTAGCCACCGACAGAGAGATTGGCCTAGTTCTCCGGTCATTCCGACTAGGAGATATGTTGCGTCACGGCGGAGGATTGTGCTGGGATCTAGGCGATGGACGGTCACAAGGGGGTTCTCTTGGGGAGTGTAAGACTTGACAGCGCAGGCTGAGTGACTATGAGGAACGACGGTGTCGGGCTGCATGATACCCTGCAAGGCTGCCGAAGATATCAGCCACTGGGTCCAGAGCATGTCCAGCACATCTCTAGATGACTGAGATGGTGAGAGAACATGGCCAATTGACGCTCGCTCTGAGAGATAATCATTGGCGGAGTGGGTAGCACATGTCTTTGGGATCGCGGCGAGGAGACGGTCATGCAAAGGTTGGAACTCGGTGTCTAGGTTGATGAATTTGCTCACGCTTTGTGGCACCATAGACATGAGTTTCCGTGTTGGTGTATGTGAATGCACATATATGATCGACTTATCCCATTCCATGGCTCCCTCATCGGACGTGGCCAGTAGGAGTGCCCGTTGATCGGACTCCCTGGACATGGCGAGGACTCTTAGTAGCCATGGATCATTTGTAAAGACAAGTGTAGTGGAATAGCAAAGAGATGCCTGAACGCGCTCAGATATGTGCAATGCTACCAGAATGCTCAAAATCTCAGGGGCACTGATTCTGTGGTCTTGACGGGGACCAATGTCAAGAATGTCGTCTCGTTTGCATACCACGACTTTCTCTTCAGCTGACGAGGAGATAATTAATCCCAGACGATCGCCCTCTGTACACTTGATATTAACGAGACAGAGATATGCGTCGACTTCATTGGTGAGCTTAAGAGCATGGGCGGAACGCGCAATAACACTGGACACAACCTCCAGCTCTGAAGCAGTATCGGACTGCTTTGCCAATGATGCATCAAGCCCCAAAGGTTGTTCGATCGCCCGGAAGGCTGAATTAAACCGAGCATTCATGTCTTGGGCATGCTTCACGCGGGGGATGTAGGGCAGGCCATTCTCAAGGGAGACCTCCCGCTCCTGGCACCATAGGCTAGTTTCAGCGCTGATAGCATGACTGTGTTGGCCATGATTAACAAACTGGGCAAACCGAGTTGCAATCTGGGTGATTCCATTTTCATCCACCGCGTCAATGTCAAGGAAGCCCAGATTCAGACCCTGCAATTCTGTTTGCACGACTCGCCCCAGACCAACGGTCATGGCACTATAAGGATCACCTTGTTTGAATCCTCGCGTCACCCAGTATACATTGTGAGTATCCTGAAAGAGCATCTGGAGCGCCGCAAATTTTTCAGCACTGAGGTTTTGGAAAAGGGGAGCATCGACGTCGGTCAGGCATAGAACGTGGCTAGGGATTTTCTGGGATTTGTAACTGCCAAGATCCTCAAGAGAGGCGACGTTGGTGAATCCCCGATTCCACTTGGACAAATGGCTTCGAAGTGCTTGCAATCCTCGGCTCCCAATGCCAATGTGGCCTCCAATGATGAGGACGTGGTCCTTATCTACGGCTTCGTTTGTTTGGTCCGGATAAGCAAGCGGGTGCTGGAGAGACTGTAAGGAGGCATCCATGGCCCGAGACAGAATTAGGGAGTGGCAGTGTAACCGCGGGTTTCCGGTGTCATAGGCAACACTATCCAAGCCGGAAAATCCGGACTGCTGAAGCAGCGCTTCCCAAATACGTTCTGGTTCAGAATTGACACTGTGGTCGTCCACGAGGCGCCCTTGGAGACAACCAGCGAAGTTGCCACGCCCTGTGATAGAACCGAATAGCAGAAAGCCACCGGTCTTCAAGACGCGACGGCAATATCCTAGGGGAATCGAAGCAGCCCCCTCACCCAACACGCCAATTTGGACAATAACCATATCGTATAAAATCTCAGGTGGTGACGTACCCAAGTCCAGAGTTTCCACTTGCACGGCATCACCGTAAGGCTTAAGGCGCTCTTTTGCACTCTTCAATGTTTCTGAAGACGAGTCGGTGAGTATGAGAGACGTGCAGTTACCATTGATAGCGTCCAGTATGCCTCGTGCAACAGATACATCATCATTTCCGCCGAGGAATAAGAGGATTCGCATGCGAGGATACTTGTGCGTCACCTGCTTCACAGTGCGCACGACATACTCTTGCATTCGCTGGGCCCCGGCGCTTGTCTTCCAGTACCGGTTCTGCGCCGCTTTGAAGGCCGCATGGGCCCCGGGGACCTCACTAGGAGGTGCAAAATGAAGAGATATGGCTTTTTGAATCAACTGCAGTTCCGGAGAGACTATGTCGCCAATAGCCGGGGGTGTGCCATCAATAGCCTGACGGGCGACCGCCTCATATCGCTCCAGGATCGTTGAGTACTCCGTGTTTGGCTTATCGAAGGAGACGACCATTCCTGCATCGATGTCAATCTCCCAGTGAGTGCGGTGAAACATAGCACGGTCGTCCTTCTCAGTAGTGACTGCTAGCGCAACACACCGCAGCGACTCAATTTGCATTACACAATCACCGGCTGTTGTATAGACATCAATGTCACCCACCATGTCTGACGGGATTTTCCGAGTGGGAGGCGTAGCCTTTGTGACATAAGATTCGACCTGGAACGGAGAGCCCCTAGGATGATCCGCGTGGGCGATGACTGCTGGGTTGAATCGTATAGATTGGATCTCCCTTGGCAGATGAGGTGTCCGAAGGCTCCTGCAAGTGTGTAAGTAAGTGCAATAGGAAAGTAACGTAGGTTTGGTAGGACATACTCATCATCCGGAGATGCAAAGGCTACGAAAAGGGTTTGAAAGCATGTATCCAAGACGCCCGGGTGCATGAAGGAGGAAGAAGATGGCACGTGGGCCACCGTTGCCGACGCGTGGAACAGCCTCCGCTCGCTGGCTAGCAAAGAATGAAACGGCCCAGTATAATTCAAGCCCAGCCGGGACATGGACCCATAAAATCGTTCGATGTCTACAGGGGAGTTTCCCGGAGACTGCTGCTGCTTTCTGGGCAGAACAGTGAGGTCAGGACTTCCCATTTCTAGTCGGACGCGGGTGGTGAACCTAGTTGTCAATACATCGGAGCCATCGACGTGACCAGCGATGCAGGTGAAGTTGAGATTAACAATTTCCAAGGCTGACGAGTCCTTTGGCTCTCGTGTGGAATTAGGGCCGAGGTGGCAACGGAGCTCTATGCCGTCGGCGCTTCCATCTATGCTGATCCCGCGACGGATATCCAGATCACGCAGCGCCAGGAGACGTACAGGCCGTGGGTAGGAGAAGCGCAAAGCCGCTTCCATCGCCATTATGCAATATCCTGCAGCTGGGAATAGCATCTCACCTTGGAATTCGTGGCCTTGCAGCCATGGGATCTCCCGCGGATGCAGGATATTTCGCCACCGCCATAATTGCTCAGATTGCTCCACGCAGACGCCAAGCAGCTCATGAGAAGGTGCCCGGGTGCGATATTCTTTCGAAGCGCGCGACTCCCGCCAGTACGGTCGCTCGTGGTCCCACGGATAGCTTGGAAGGACCTTGGGGAGCATCGCTGGTAGGGTGCCGTCTTCTCCATTGATGAGACTCTGGAATACCCGGAGATCGACAGAGGATGGACCGCAGAGCTTCCATACCTCACCAAGACACTTACTCAGACGAAGAACATCATTTTCTCCACGAGTCAGCGCACCTTGGTAGGCAGGTACGTTCTGCTGGAGCGCCTTGAAGGTCTGCCCGGTTGGACCTGCCAACGCTGGATGAGGGCCAACCTCAATCGCGCAATTAAAGGGACCATGGTCCCGGATGGCCTGTGATAGAGCATCCGAAAACAGGACCGGTTGAAGAAGATTCTTCAGCCAGTAGCTGTCGTTCACGCAATCCGAGCTGCAATCCATTTCGAAGCCATGGACAGAGGATATCCAGGTACAAGACGGGCCAGAGGTGCGGTATGCAAAGTTGCGCGCCTGGAGAGCTTGCATGTAAGGCTCTGCACACGGCTCCATGAAAGGCGAATGGTAGGCCTTATCGACCCGAAGTATGCGAGCGAACTTCTGTTGGCGGGTCAACTCGTCTCTGGCAAATTCCAAAGTGAACAAGTCTCCCGCCAGCGTGGTCGAGGAGGGCGCGTTGCTCGCAGCCGGAAAGATCTTCCCAGCATACTCGGGTTGGGTGCAGAAGCGGGTGGCTTCATTAAATCCCATCCCCACGGCCATCATTGACCGCTTAGGCCCGCCCTCCCCGGGGTCTGCACGCGGTGAGTAGAGGCCGCGATAGTAGGCTACTGTGATAGCAGCTTCCGCCGTGATGCAGCCTGCTGCGTAGGCCTACAAGGCGGTTAAGTTAGTTTAGATCTAGGATTGTCACGATGGCAATGGACCAACTTACGGCACCTATCTCACCACTGCTATGTCCAACCACCACAGAGAAGCGAATGCCAACACTGTAGAGCAGGTCGACCAAGGCTACTTGAACAGCGGTAGTCAGTGGCTGGGCATACGTTGACTGCTGACACCTAGATGTGTCCGGATCGGCGAGGATCTCTTGCCGTAGAGACCATGTAGGAGGGTCTGGCAGCTGCTGGAGTATATCATCGAGGCGATCAATGGTCGCCGTGAACGGACCGGGCCGAAGCAGCAGCTCACGACCCATGGTGGGCCATTGCGCCCCCTGACCCGTAAAGACTCCGAGGATCGCGGAATTGTGGGCCTCAGCACCTCGACCGGAAGGCCCGGGCTTCCACTGAGGGTCTTGTAACTGCTGTAAGATTGAGTTGTGGGAAAGACCAGTGACATAGTGCTTGAAAGGGAGATTCGAGCGTTTCTGTAGCGCCAAGGATACTGCTTGCATATCGACCGAGGGGTGGGTGGCGATGAAGCCAGCATATTGCTGTATTAAGCGGGCCAAGGACGATTGGGATGAGGCGGAGAATGGCAAGCTAATCAGCGGGCTTTCAACCGCCGGCTCATTCATTGGTTTTTCGGTGCCTTCTTTTGCTCCTCCATGAACGGAAGGTGCATAATGTTCGAGGATCTGTCATTGCCGTTAGCAACCAGATCATTGGAAGAGACATGGTGGCTTACGCAGTGTGCATTGGTGCCCCCAAAACCGAAGCTGTTGACTGAAGCACGGCGAACCTGCGCCGGTGGCCATGGAATCGGTTTGGTGGGGACATGAAGGCCGTCATAGAAGGGTACAATGTTGGGGTTTAGCCGCTTGAAATGTAGGTTCGGTGGGATGATCCCATGCTGCAGGGCCAAGGATGCTTTGAGCAAGCCTGCAATTCCAGCTGCCCCCTCTGTATGACCGACAACTGTCTTAATGGACCCCACATATAGCTGGCTCTCTTGCACCTGACAGCCATCATTGGATTCAGGGAAGAACGCCGAATGGATGGCCTCGGCTTCAAGGGGGTCGCCGACGGGCGTCCCCGTTCCGTGAGCCTCAAAGTACTGGCACCTGGACAGGTCATCTCAGCAAATGGGAGACAAATGATGAGAGTGTGACATACCGATCAGATGCTTTGGTAGGGTCGAGTCCAGCACGTCGGTAGGTCTGACGGATCAAATCCGCCTGACTGGCCGAGGATGGCATGGTGAGTCCGTTCGTGCGTCCATCTGAATTCACTGCCGTTTCCCGGATCACAGATTCAATGGGATCCCCGTCGCGGAGGGCATCTCCGAGCCTCTTGAGGATCACTACTCCGACACCTTCACCGCGAGCATATCCATCGGCACTGGAATCCCACATGCGGGACTTGCCTGTTGGCGACAGCATGCGTAGATTCGACTCCGCAATGTACATCTCGGGACCAAAAATAAGATTAACACCCGCTGCCATAGCCGTGGAGCACTCTCCTTGGCGCAGGGCTTGCACTGCTTGGTGGACAGCCACGAGACTAGAAGAACACGCGGTGTCGACAGTTACCGAGGGCCCTTTCCAGTCGTAGAAGTAAGACACCCGATTGGACAGAATGCTGCGTGCTGTACCTGTGGCATGATACTGCGCGAGGGCCTCCGGATCCCTTAACTGGACGTCGAGATAATCGGCACACATAAGGCCCACGTAAACCCCTGTGGGAGTCCCTCGGAGGATGTCAATCGAGAGACCTGCACTCTCTAGAGCCTCATAGGTGACTTCGAGCAGTACTCGATGCTGGGGATCGATGGCTGCCGCTTCTCTGGGATTGATATTGAAGAAGTTCGCATCAAAACGACGGGTATCATCCTCGATGAAGTAGGATTTTGTGACATTAGATGTGCCATGATGGGACCCGTCCACGTTCCAGAATCCATCCACGGAGAATCGGTCCCCGGGGATCACCTTTCCCACATCTCTGGGATGTATAAGAAGTTCCCAGAGCTTCTGTGGGTTGGTAGCGTTGCCAGGAAAGCGCGATGCGCTCCCAATAATGGCAATAGGCTCTCTTTCCGGTGCCATAATGTCCCCAGTTGCAAAGTCAATCAATCACCGGGAACCAGCAAAAAAGACAATGTACAATAACGCGCAGGCTAAACAACTCCAAGCCCCTTGCACCTCTAAAGACTGTAAGCGGGGGACGTGAGGGGAACCCATTCTACCCTTGTAGTTTTGACGGACTCCGGAGCCAAACGTAGCTCGCCTGTGATAATCTACGGAGCCTCTCCCAACAAGGGATATTCCGACTTGTCCGCCGATATTGGTAGGCAGTGTAATTTGATATTATCGACGAGGCTAATCTCCCTAATAGCCTGATTCGGAGAGATAGCTCCAAGGGCTCCGTACAGGCGGCTAGTACAGGGCGATTGAGGCAGTATACTGAGTGAGATAATGACCCACTGAGACGAATATTGAGTCCAGACCAATCATACTAACAATATACAGCCCCTATTCTGTCATGTTTCGTACCTGTTATGACCATGTCCATCTTTCCTCCCTCCGGACCGTTACGCCTCCTCGGATACACATAGAAGTTGAAAGGAGCGTAGTATTGGCATGCAGCCCCACCCTGTAACTCGACCATCTAGGCAGTGAGACCGATGAGACTACTGTAGATAAGATTTTAGCACTGACATAGGTAAGACTTTAGTTGTGACGATGATCAACACGAGGAGATCGGGAATTTCTCTGATGTTCCTCACCAGGTCCCCGACGTTGCTGTGAACGCAGTGGTTAGGCAACACGGAGCTCATATCTGGAATTGGCCCCAAAATCTCCAAATGGGTACATTGGCATGTCCGATCATGGATGCTTCAAGCCAAGTGGTGGCTTCACGGAAGATAACCCCTCAGGTGGGATGATACTACCCTATCCTTTGTTTTGGGGGCTGTGAACCAGATGGCAGAAATATATATAGCGTTGCGAATGCGCCCTCACGACAACTTCACTTAGACATTGAACATCAACAACACTTCTTACTGTTCCATTACATTCAATTCTCCTTAACTGAACCACTTTATTACTCTACTTCTTCCCTCGTCATCATGGCACCCAAGAAGCAAATGGTCCTCAAGTTGACCTCCTTCCGCTACAAGAAGGAAGGAATCTCTGAGAAAGAATTCCACGAATACGCCAGCAAGTCGCATGCCCCTAAAGCAGCCATCGTACAGGCTCGCCATGGCGCCATCAAAGTGTGCCAGGTTTGTTATACTATCAACTTGCCAAGCCCCCGCCGGGGTCCTCTTTCCAAAAATGTGTATTGAGGCAGATATGCTGACCAAGGGATTTTCGAGCAGTACCACACTCCAAGCGCCAGCAAGAGGCTTATCACTGAGAAGATCCCTTGGGCCGTACGTCCAGGCTGGGAGATCGAAGATCACGACATCATGGTGTGTGTGTACGTGCCGAATGCGGAGACAGCACAGGCGATTGTGACAGACCCAGACTTCCAGAGCCTCGTGGCTGGAGAGGACGAGATCTGTGACCAGACACGCGCCAAGTTGACTGCGGGGTGGGAGGAGGTGTTCGTGGAGGATGGCAAGGTGGTCGAGGCCGACTATGGTACATTTGAAGAGCTCACTAGCCTTGGCCATGATAGCAAGCCCACTTCGGCTCCCGAGGGCATCCGCATCTAAAAGGGAAATAGAGAAGATAGCATCAAATACCTAGTTAGCTCCACCAATAAGATACGTGTGTGATTTGTACTATTTGTGGGACCAGCTGGGCCATAGACTGCGTAAAGTGAGGACCTGGGGTTGCAGCTTACCCTGCTCGGAAAATACATCAGTGTGGAGTAAGTGGTGCCTGTCTATAACTCAATGGAATTATTATGCATGTTATCCCCTTGTTATCCCCTTTCTATCGCCTTCTGCTGTACTAATTAAGTGAAACATTGTTGGTGATAAGAATGCACTCATTGGGCTCCCCTTTTGGGTTTAGCGCTGACACAATGCATCATGCTAATTTAGAGAGTTTTAGATACCTTTCAACCACGCGGAGTTGGGCCCTTCTAAATGCCAAACTGTCAGTCAGCATCCAAATGGAGACTTTATGGGATGATGATGGAATGTTATTGGAAGAAGAAGAGCAAGTGGATCCATCACTGCCCGTTGAAGACATGTTCTCTGTGATTAACAAAAGCCTAGACTTACGAAGCCACCAGAACTTGCAGCCCTAGCTCGATGATGCCGCCAAAGAGGTAAGCACTAGCATCTAGCTCGGGGCATGATTCGCCATCTCTCTCTGCAGAATCCTTGTTAAATTTCAACTAACCAGTCACAAACCAAGCAAACAGTTACCATAAGTGATAATCTCAAAAGAACAGATTACGGCACAAATCAAAACGCCCTGATCAGTCACGCGTGTCGTCCAACAGCAAACCACAAATCCTCTTTTGCGCCTTCTTTGCCAGCCAAGACAGAAACGTGCTCAACAAACATTGCCGGACATTGTTGACCACTCGTATTCTTCGGCGGAACTTCCACTCCTGCCCTGGTGTGTTTCTACGGAGTATTTACCGCCGTATCACCTATGCGCCTCCCACAGGATAGACCAATTTGCGGCCCGAAATCTGCTTACTCCGGAGCAAAGGCAAATCGCCAACAATTCGCGGCAAACCCCCTTTCTGCACTTGCAGTGGATGGGTCTGTAAGTCCCCCCGTGCCAAAACGTGGGTGCAATGACGTGCCCACTCAATAGCAAATTCGCGATCTTCGGGCCGTGCAGTGCGATGATAAGACCCTGCTAGCTGGACATCCTCCCCAAAAATAGTGGCGCTGTGAATCCACTCTGGTTGGATGTCCTGCCGGCGACCCTCCAGGCGAGGGGGGTATCGGTCTAATGCGCAATATCGGCCTCCATCCCCACCAATAGCGCCGTAGCACACCGTTGTGGCATGAGAGTCGGCAATACAGTCCATAGCAAACGCCAGTGTACCCTTCGTGTAAGCACGGATGTCTTCCTTGCAAGTGCGTGAGGCGTAGTCAAAGGCTGCCGTGGCCCCCCGCTGCTTTACGAGCGGAAAATGCCGTGGTGAGCATGTCGTGATCGGCTGGTAGCCATGGATTCGAAGCATCTGAATGGCTATAGTGCCGGTCGCTGTTGAGCCTCCGTATACGAGGACAAATGGCTTGTTTGTGTTCGTTGAATCAGGGTTGAGGCTTATCTGTGTCTGCAAGCCAAGCGAACGAAAGAGTAGTCCTACAGTCATCAGACCCATACCCACAGAAGCAGCCTCTTCAAAAGTCATGGTCGGAGGCACTCGAAAGCAGAGACTCGGGTGAGCGACGATATAATCTGCAAAGGCACCATTGTTGGGACTAGTAGGACTGGCCCCAAAGACAAAGCCGCAGACACGTTCGCCGATTGACATGTTCTGCACTTCTTCTCCGCATGCAACGATGACTCCAGCAAAGTCGCTGCCGCTAATTGCGCCCGGGGTGGCCGCAGCTGCATCGAGCATCTTCCAATCAGACGGGTTGAGTGCAACGGCCCTAGTCTGCACCAGGATCTGGTCCCCTGCGAGGGACGGCACAGGGGTGTCGGTCACACATCGGAGGGAGTTGGGCCCCTGCACCACCAATGCACTCTGCGTCGTAGGTATCGCGGGCATTATGGTGAACTTTTGGCACCTAATGATGCAGCAATAGTGTCGGAACTTGGCTGGATTATATACACTGCAACTTTACTGCGTATTCCTGCAATCCTGACGGGTCCTTGTCACGCCTCCCAATTTCCCTAGAGGACTGTCCAATGCATCTGGCCTTCTTCCATTAGTGAAGAATGGAACATTACTTTGCAACATTGCAGTTATCTAGCACTGAGGCCCTCCGGGCCTTCCCCGACGTCATCAAGCAATGAAGTTGCTGGCAACCCCTCACATTCTCAAGCGGCGCATTCAGCCCCCACGGGTATATTGCATGTTATGGGCAAAACCTGCCGGCTCTTGGGGCAGAAGGCCAGCCACACGCAACACGACTTTGCCGCCTGCTTCTCTCTTAGAGGTACATACCTGTTGCGAGCCGGTGGCCCCCATGTAGTAGCATGCATGTAAGACGCAGTCTTACTCAAGCGGGATGAGGGGAAGGAAAGAAGGCTGATAGGCAATCTATCAAGGACCTCGAAAGAGGCCGTTTTATTTCCCAAAGTTTCTCACAACCACGTTTCTTTCTCCAAAGGATTCTTTGGCGGGTACTTTGTACAGGAGCCTTGCTTTCCACCAGTATGGCGAACAATACCAGCGCCATGGATGCGCTTCTGAGCAACCATTCCCGTGAGAATCGGGGACCCGAGGTTCTGGCAGCATGCATCATTAGCATGTTCTTCTGTGTGCTGGCTACTGTGGTCCGCCTCGTGGCCCAGGCCACCATCCGCCGCCTCTTCACACCAGATAGTATCCTTATCATATTTGCATCCATACTAGCCCTGGCAGTGTCCAGTTGCACCATTGCTGCTGTGAAGAATGGACTAGGTCGCCATGAGGTTAGCAATACCTGAGAACCAAATGGCCTAACAGAGCAGAGTAGGGCTGACGAGTTCATGCAGTACTGGGTTATGAAGGAGGATCCCCATCCCCCCGAGAGAACGGCGTTCATTTTCGAGGTGAGTTTGGAAAACATACTCTCCCTCTCTGTGGTCCTAGGTGGAATGTCTAGTCATGTAACTAAATGTTCTCTTCAAACATAGATGGGCTATGTGGTTACCGTGTTGCAAGCCGCAGCCCTCATGTTCAACAAGCTTTCTATCCTCTTCTTCTACCAGCGCGCCTTCACCTCCATCATAAGATCCCTACGCTACACCATCTGGGCCCTCTTTGTCTTCTGCACGGGGCTAGGTGTCGGATCTACCGTCGCGTTTATTTGCGCCTGCGTACCACCTCAAATGTTCTGGTTACGCGTATATCCGATCTTCGGCTTTGAACCCCCGGAGCCCTTGCACGGACACTGCGAGCCCCAGCGCTTGCATTTGGGCGTTCCCCTACTTCTCGATCTGTTCTCCGAAGTGGTTATGCTCTTGGTCCCGGTATTTGTTCTTTGGAATCTCCAGATGCCGTGCCGCAAGAAGGCTGCGGTGATCTTTACGTTTTCGTTGGGTGCGTTCGTGACAGCCATCTCGGCGGTGCGTTTCTATTATTCATGGAAACTAGAGAACGGGGGAGATTTGTCTTGGGATGACACGGACAGTTATATGTGGAATAGTGTGCAGCTCTGCTGGGGTGTGGTGACAGCGTGTATCCCTGCATCAGCGCCGTTGCTGCGCGTGGTCCAGAAATCAACCACGGTATCTAAGTCCCGCCGTCCGTTCAAACCACATGGGTATATGATGTCGACGAACGGTCGGGTTGCCCAAGGCAAAGGGCAAAGACATGCGCAGCGCCTCGATAGTGTAACTGAGCTGACTAACAGTTCTTGGGATGAGGGGGAATCGGGCCCATGGACGAACTCTGCTGATCCATCGCTGGAGCTTGAGGAGGGCAGGAGGAACAAGCATCAGCCATGATTATCGTGCAATTTCGCTTGACAGAGCTCTCCATTTTCATGGACTCCGTGTCTAAATGTAAATAAATTAGCCTTATCGATAGCCCGTCTCTGATCTTTCTCAGTGCACTCCCATTGGTCTATCATAACTCTACCAACTACTACTAACTACTAGACCGGAAGAGCAATGCCGATGGTACTGAAGTCCGAAGTAGGAAGGTGAGATGTTCCAACAGTTCACAAAGCGAAGGAATGTGATCCATGATGATTTTTTTGTAATTGTTCAAGGATTCTCTTTGTTCACTGCATAGTCCACGCTAGTAAATAGGCCGAGTGACGGACCATTGGCCCGTTGAGAAGTTGTCATCCTGCGCATCCCCTGCGCACCCCCACCTATCAGCCAGGGTCTGTAGGGTTAGCGTCCTGCGAGTGTCGCTAGCACCATTTTCCAGACCAACACCTTAATATCGACTGGTAGACTTGCTCCTTCTGAAAAAACCTGTATGGTACCAGTGCATACCAGACGGTATAATACACACGTCGCATCGAGGCAGAATCTGGACCGAGTAAACGGAGCCCAGAGCCCCTTTCCCGTTCAACCTTTCAGCTGAAACCTCAACTCCCATCTCTACTCATCCTGGCTCAGCCTTCTTCTTCCTGCGCGCTTTAAAGGTTCACAGTTTGCCTGCGCCTCCCATTCCTTCCCTCATCCTCCCGCAGCCATGGAAGCACAACCCTCATCCTCCTCCTCGAGGGGCTGGCGCTTCTGGCTGATTATTGCGGGCTGCGCCGTTACCTCGCTACTGACGGCCGTTGAGTCCACTGTCACCTCGACGGCCCTTCCTACCATTTCTCGGGACCTGAACGCCGGAGAGTCGTATATCTGGTTTGTCAATGCTTTCTTCCTCTCTAGCACGGCCTTCCAGCCTCTCTATGGCCAACTCGCCGATGTCTGGGGCCGACGATGGCCGCTGATTTCCGCCGTCGCCTTTTTTGCCCTTGGGAGTGGAATCAGCGGGGGCGCTTCATCCTCCGGCATGCTCATTGCCGGACGAACTGTGCAGGGAGTGGGCCTGGGAGGAGTCAACATGCTGGTGGATATTGTACGATCCCTGAAGCTTGACTTCCCCTTATTTGCTTTTTTTGCTCCTGTTCTGATTCGCTGCAGGTTGTCTGTGACCTCGTACCGCTGCGCGAGCGGGGGCAGATCATGGCGCTCATCTTCGTCGTCTTCGCGGTGGGCTCGTCTCTTGGCCCGTTTATCGGAGGCGCTTTCACCGAGAATGTCACTTGGCGCTGGTCTTTCTATATCAGTCTGCCAATCGCAGGGGCGGCCATAGGCCTCATGCTTCTCTTCCTTCAGGTGAAGTATCAGAAGAACACCACACTGGTCCAGAAGCTGAAGCGCATTGACTGGCTTGGCAACGGGCTGCTCATCGCTTCGGTCGTGGCCATCCTGATCGCACTCAGCTTTGGAGGTACCACCTACTCCTGGTCAAGCTGGCATGTAGTTGTACCATTAGTCCTCGGCCTGCTCGGCCTTCTGGTCGCTTTCCCGGCTATCCAAGCAACCCCTAAGCTATGCCCCGAACCCACTATGCCACTCCGCCTGTTCGCCAATAGGACCTCCCTGGCGGCCTTTACTCTCACTTTCCTCCACGGCATGCTCCTTTACTGGACAATCTACTTCCTGCCTGTCTACTTCCAAGGCGTAAAGAGCAGCTCTCCCATCCGCTCCGGCGTGCAACTCCTCCCCACCGTCATCGTCACAGTCCCTGCGGCCATTGTCGCAGGCGTAGTCCTCACGAAGACCGGACGCTACAAGCCCATCCAAATCGCCGGCTTCGTTTTTATGGCCCTTGGCATGGGCCTGTTTAGTCTCCTCGACAAAAACTCCAGCACCGGTGCTTGGACCGGCTTTCAACTCCTTGCAGGCATCGGATCCGGTTTCGTTATCACTTCCACTCTCCCTGCCGCTCAGGCTGAACTAGCTGAGACAGATGTCGCCGCCTCCACTGCCACCTGGGCCTTTCTGCGCTCTTTGGGGTCCGTGTGGGGAGTCGCTATCCCCGCTGCGATCTTCAATAATCAGTTCGCCTCGCGTGTAGCGGCTGCCGGACTGGATAAGGACTCACGTATTGCAGCTATACTGAACTCTAGTGGAGCGTACGAGCAGGCATCCGGGGACTTTGTGTCTACGTTCCCTAAGGATGTGCAGCCGGCGATTATCGAGGCGTATACCGGGGCGATGCAGCGCGTGTGGCAGATCTCGGTCGTCTTTGCCGGGTTGGGCTTCATCATTGCTTGGTTGGAGAAGGAGGTCGAGTTGCGCACGACGCTGGAGTCGGAATTTGGATTGAAGGAGAAAGACCAGATGGAAGAGAAGGATGATTTAGGCGTCGTGGAAGAGGGGCCGAATAAGTAGTTACGTCGTAGCTATATCCTATGACGGCCATAATGTATTAGAGCCACACTGATAGATGATATGCGAAATAATACTATATATATAATCCTCTATCCCGAAAGGCAAAATCCTTCTAAATATGGCCGATGAAATGAAGTATGGGCCCCCTTAACCATGGCGGAACCACATCGCTTCAGAGTCGGACACCTGGAGCACAAGACAGATACCCCAAAGCGATACGAGACTACAATGAATTATTTGCTTGCCCTGTGGCCAACCCTGCCCATCTTCCATATCCATCTATTGCTACCTACTCTTCAATGACATGGAGGGTACCCAACAAGACCAATCAAACTCGGCCATCCTCTGCTTTCCTCATTACTTGCGGTTTTCCCAGGTGTCACTTATCATTCTAATATGATATTGTGCTAGTACATACGACCATAGGGTGTGGAAAGCAGGGCTTCCCGTCCGCTCAGCCGTACTTAAGCCACACGCCGGGAGGTTAGTAGTTGGGTAGATAATTATCAGCGAATCCCTTCTATGATATATTAGTATTCAACTGTTTTTTATAATTTATTAAATATAACACTAGTACTATCTTCTCCTTATCCTGTTCATCCTCCTTTATCTAAAGCATAGCTGAACTACCTGAACCCTAGGTCCCTAATACTCTACACCCAGTAATTCTGCTTAATATTTATCTTACTAATATATTTTATTAAATATCTGCAAAGAGAAAATTTAACATATTATTATTAAACTTGATATATTTATACTTACTAAAGTTATTATTAATATTAAATTTCTTCTTTTAATCTTTATTTATGGTGGGTATTCTGGATGTTCTTTACTTAAGAAAAATTTTAAGATTCCATATTTCTTATATAAATATCTAATCACCCTCTATTTTCTTAAATTTTTGATTATACTATTTTTTATACTTTAAATTTCCCCTTATAGACCTAGCATGTTGAGTAGAAATAGTTAAATAAATAAAATCAAGTTTATATTTATTATTATACTAATATTCATAAGAAGGATAATTTCATATTTAATTACATCATTAACTCCAGCTATTGAATTATATAATAATATCCGAATCTTATTTATTAATATATGCCCCCCTTAACTCTTTATTTTTATACTACTTATTAGTGAATAGTAAGAAATATCCCAGTAAGTTATTCTGATATTCTTGATAATGTCAGTTGTTCTGTGATAGAGTAACCTAGCTATCGGGGTCTTGGGCATCGGAATGATGTATTATAAGGATTATGGGAGTTGTGAGATTATTGATAGAGGTCCTACATTTCTCTAATATTTATAAGATACTGATTTCTTTGTAATAAATTATTAATTCTTTAAGAATTAGTCTATCTCATGGATATAGATTATCTTTATTATTATTAAATTAATTTATTATATTTTATAGCTGATTCCTTATCTAGTTAACAGACATTTTACTTTAATAAATAAATTTTATTATATTCTGATTTTTTTTATTTTAATTATTTAAGAAAGATACCATCTCTTGAAGATAATAAAAAAAATATTTAATAATTATATTAATTTTAAATTATTATTAAATATAGTCTTTATTATTAAGGAAATCTAATAATTAGAAGATTATATTTATTAATTAAAATAGACTACTAATTTATAAAAAAAAATTTATTTCTAGAGATATAGTTCCCCGGGTAAAATATTTTCTAGATATTATTAATTTTTTTCTAAATTAAAAAGAAATAAAAGAGAGATTAAATTTAAAAATATTTTTTATTTTACTTTAAATTTTAATTTTTAAAAATATTAAGAATAGATCATTAATCTGGAATATATATTTTAAAAAATTTTTAAAAAAATTTTATTAAAGAAATATAAAATTTTTATTATTATTAATTATATAAATCTAGTATATAGGCAGAAATAGTATTCTTTTATTAATAATAAAAATCTAAAAATAAAAGAATTTTTTAAAAACTTATAGTCTAGATTCAAGAATTAAATCTTTATTTTAATTTAAAATATTATTATTTTTTAGTCAGATATTATAGCTTAATTTAAATAGGCTTATTAATAATATAATTAAGATTTAAGTAAGTTTTATATATATTTTAATATTTTAAAATAATATTTTTCTTATTAAACTGCGAAAAAAAAAACCCTTATTTCATTTTATTAAATTATTATTTAATTTTAATTATTATATATAAAAACATATTCTCTATTTACCAGAGAAACAAAATAAAATAGTATTTATTATTATTTATTATTATAAATTATAAAATAATAAAGAAGAATATAAATAAAATAATAATTAGATTAATGATTATAAATTATATAAGTACTTCTAAAGTTATTCTAATTAATTAATTTAAAAAAAATATATTAAATTATAAGAAAAGTCCTACTGGAAAAGATAGTAATTAATTATAATATTTTATATATAATAATATCTAGTATTTTATAAATTAATATTTTACTGAAAGTAGGAAGGTTCAATCTATTAAAATCTATTAATATTTATTAAATTTTAAAAGAAAAGTAGAGGAGTTAAAATAGATCTTATAATTTTAATTTTTTTATTTAAAATAAAGACTATTTATTATTTTTATATTTTTATTTATATTTAAAATAATCTTGAAATCTTTACAGATCTAGACAATTATATAAAAGTAAATATTATTAGTTATTAATTTATTAAGATTTATAATTTTTAATATATTTTAGTTATTATATCTAGGATTAAAACTATTAATTAAATTATTATTTTTATTTATAAAATATAAAAGATTTTTATTATTATTACTGATTTATAAAA
Organism: Aspergillus luchuensis; assembly: GCF_016861625.1. Lineage (NCBI taxonomy): Eukaryota > Fungi > Ascomycota > Eurotiomycetes > Eurotiales > Aspergillaceae > Aspergillus > Aspergillus luchuensis. The sequence goes on along the minus strand of NC_054856.1, from coordinate 1,619,429 downwards.
AAGTATCTATATCTTTAAATAATATTATATAAAAATTAATTAAAATTCTTGTCTATATAACAGTTTAATTTTATTATTAATAATTATATTTTAAGATTTTTATATTAACTTATTAACATGAAATTAAGAATAATAATTTAATATATTATTTTTTTTACTACCTAATTCAATAAAGTAATCTGAAATTTAATAAAAATATATATTATTATTAAGCTTTCTGAAGATATTTAATTCTTAAAAAAAAAATTCTAGTAGAACCCTAGAAGTTTTAAGATATTTTTTTATAGATTTTTTTTAATAATTTTTTTCTTATAATCCTGCGGATTATATTATTAATATTAATTTAGTAAATTTTTTTTATAAATTTATATATTCTTTATTAGAAGCTGAACTCAAGATTTTATAAAAATATATTAAAAGAAATCTGAAATTAAATTAAATTTAATCTTTTAAGAGTCCTGTAGGGGCCCTTATTTTTTTTATATAAAAAAAAATAATAATTTATATCTTTATATAAATTATAAAGATTTTAATAAGATTTTAATAAAAAATTATTATTTTTTATTTTTTATTTTAAAAATTCTTGATAGAGTCTCAGACAGTAAATATTTTTTAAAAATTAATATTAAAAATATTTATTATTAGATCTGTATTAAAGAAGATAATAAATAAAAAATAATATTTTATATTTTATATAGTTATTTTAAATATATTATTATATTATTTAAATTAATTAATGCCCTTGTAATCTTTTAAAATTATATATATATAATATTTTATAAATTTCTTAATAATTTTTATATAATATATCTTGATAATATTTTTATTTTTTTATTAAATAAAAAATTTTATATAAAATATATTTATTAAGTGCTAAAAAAACTCCAAGAAATTTAATTTTATATAAAATTATTTAAGTATTTATTTTATTAATTTTAAATTAAATTTTTAGAATATATTATTAATGTTACTGGGATATCTATAAATTTTTAATAAATAAATAATATTATTTTATTATTAATTTTTAAAAATTATTATAATATTTAAGTCTTTTAAAGATTTTATAATTTTTATTATTAATTTATTTAGGATTATTTCTAAATTATCTTATTATTTATCTTCTTACTTTATAAAATAATTAATAATTAAAAATCTAAAAAAAATTTATTTAAATTTATATAAATAATTTACTTTCTACTGCCTAATTATTATTTTTTAATAAATATTTTTATTAATATATTTTAATCCTATAAAATCCTGGTATTTAAAAATTAATATATTAAAAAAAAGAATAAGCAGTATTCTATTTTAATTTAATATTAAGAATATATTTTATCTAGTTATTTTCTAGTTTTATAAGTTCTTTAATACTGAATTAAATTATAATATTTTAAATTAAGAATTATTTATTATTATTTATTTTTTTAAATAATAGTAATAGTATCTTGAAAATACTTTTTAAATAATTAAAGTCTTATCTAACTATTTAAATTTATAAACTTTTATATATTAAACTAGAATTAATAAAAGATAAGTTTAATAGCTTATAAATTTAATTTCTTATAATTTTATTATTAGATATAGAACAAGAAAATTAAATCTAGTAAATAAATTTTTTAGAATATTTTTAAAATTTCAGGTAAAATTTACTTTATAAGAAAGATTATTAATTCTAATCTAAAAATAATTTATAAGTAATCTAAAAGTAATTTATAAGCATATTATTTCTGATAATAAGAAACTTAGTTAGAAAGAAATCCTAGTTTAAATCTTAAGATATACAGGATTATTCTGGATTTAATATCTATATTATATTAAGTTTAAAGAATTTTAATAATTAAACTAGTATAGAGATAGCTGACTGAATTATTTAAAAAAATTTATTTTAAAAAAAATTTATTTTTTAATCTATAATATTATATGTATATACTGTAGAAATCCTGTATTTAAATATATTATAATTTTAAATTTTAAGAGATAATCTTATGTTTATAAAATAAAAATCTAGAGATATAATAATAAAAAACTATTATTTAATAAAAATAATAAAATTAAAAGTACTAGATAATAAAAATTATAAATTATTTATATTTTAAAGACTGCTACTATATTTCTTTTTTAAAAATATTATATTAGATATTTATTTATCTATATTATAATAATTTATTAATAAAATATTTTAAAAAAATAAAAACAGAAGTATTATTATACAGAAAATTTTATTAAAATAGATTATATTATAATGTAGCTGAATATATTTAAATTTATTTAATATATTAAAATAATATTACTTTAAAATATTAATTATATAATATTCTTGAATTTCTATTAATTTTATCTTATTTTTTTAATAAATTAATAATAGATTTTATTACAAGATTATCTTTAATTATTTTATATAAGAAAATTATTAATACTATTTTTATTATTATTAATTAATTCTTAAAATACTATTTTTTTTATTATTTTATTTATAATAACTACTCCAGATCTTATAGAATTATTTTATAAATAAATAGAATTAATTTTTAAATTATTATCAGATATTATATCTGACTGAAAATTAATTCTTATAAATAAATACTAGTTATATCTAATCTATAATAATTATATAATCTTAAAATTATTAACTATATTTTATCCTTAAATTAATAATTAAATAAAATAAATAAATTAGATTCTTAAGTATTATTTTTAATATTACTTTAACTAGTTTAATTCTAATTAACTAGTAATATTACTAACTACTTAATTTATTTATAATAATATAAATAATATAATTATAAATATATTTTTTATTATATTTTATATAGTTATTCTCTAGACTTTTATATCAGGATTAAAAATAATTTTTAATAATAAAAGATCCCAGCTGTATAGAATAAAATTAAAAAATTTAAAAAAAATAAAGAAATAATTATAGAAAATATAATAAATAATTATAGAAAAATAAAAGAAATATTATAATAAATAAAAAAAACCATTCTCTTTTAAAGAAGAAGATTTAGTAAAGTTATTAATTTAAAATTTATAATTTAAAAAATTAAGAAAGTTGGCTTTAAAGTTTATAAAAATTTTTTAAATTTTAAAATATATTAAATTCTAAGTATATTATTTATATTTACTAGAAAGATATAAATAAATTTATAATATATTTTATGTTACTTTACTGGAATTATAAAATATTAATAAAAATTATAAAGAATTACTTTTAATACCAGAGCTAGATAATAAAGATAAATAATAAATTAAAAAAAACTAAAGATTACTAATATTATAATAATTAAGATTATTATCTGATTAAGTGGAAAGACTGGCTAAATAAATATAATTAATAAATTTCTGCCAAAAATATGGTAAATATATAGAAAAATATTTGGAATTATTAAAGAATATACTAAAGATTATGCCAGTTAAAGAAAACCAGATAAAATATTATTAATTAATTTATTAGAATAAGCTTAAGTCTTAAAAATAAATTAAAAATATATAATATTATATTAATATATTAATAAATATATTAAAAGTATTATTATAAGATGATAGATTATATTTATATATATTAATAATTTTATCTGTTATGATTTAATATTAATCTAATCTAGTAATATAATTATCTTATTAAAGATTAAAAATTAAAATTTTTAATTTTCTTATAAACTGGGAATAAAGACAGGAAATATATTAATAAATTTATTAATTTTAGAAACTAAGATATATTTACTAAATTTATTACTATTATCTAATATAGCTTTATTAGTAATATTAGGAAATTAAATATAAATTATATTAATAATAATATTTAGGTAGTATTTCAGAACTGAAATCTAGATTATATAATCTTTATTTTCTGGTATTAAATACAGCAGGGTACTATATTTAAAAACTTAATATTATTTAGAAATAATATTAATAAAAAGAAAAAAAGTTAATAAATTAATTATTTTATAATAAATAATAAAGAATATATTATATCTTAGTATATTTTTCTAGTAAAATATTATTAATTAATTATTGATTCTAATAATTTATAAAATATATTTATTTAAATAGTCTTTCAGGTTTTTTTCAGATTAAATTAATAAGTATAAGTTTAATTTTATACAGTTATATATAATAGCCAGGTTTAATATTTCTTTAAAAATAATATACTTGATATCTGTATTTTATTAATCTGAGTCTATTAAAATTATTTATTATTTAAAAATATTAGTAAAATTATGAATATTATCTAGTATATTTATAAAAATTTTATTAATATTAATTTTATATTCAGCATAGTAAAAGGAACTGAGTAATATATATAGAAATATATATATATATTTTTATAAAATATTAATGGTATAGTACAGAGGCATAAGTATTTTAATAATAATTAATATTATATAATATTTTTTCTGAGATATTAAAGTTAGTATTTACTGTATATAGAGTGGTTATACCTGACTGTTATACCTTAACCTAACCCTAACTGTAACCTGACGGTTAGATTAAGGTATAAGAATTCTCTTAACCATACAGTTAAGGGTAGGTTATAGTTAAGAGGTTACTTTAACTGATCTTAATTATAGATTAAGAAGATTAGATATATTCAGAAAATTAATAATTATAGATTAATTAGTAATTTATACAGTAACTTTACAGAAATGATATACTAGTAGTAATATACTTTTAATTACTATATTATTAGAACAGATATAAATTAGATTAGTTATTAATTAATAATAATCAGATTTTCTGGCTAGTAACTAGTAGCCTAGTAGCTTCTGTATTAAACTTTTATAAATAATATTAGAAATTTAAATATAATTATATTAGACTACTGGAAAAAAATATATAAATTATTATTTAAATTATTCTTTATATTATCCTGATTAGTAATTATAATAATAAAAAAATTATATAGTTTAAGTATTTATTTATACCTGGGTATATGTAATATTATTAAATTAAGAAAAAACTTAATTTTTTTTTAATAATATTTTATTTTTAAAATTATTATTAAAATTATCTAGATCCTTATTCTTACTGATATAAAAAATTATTATTAATTTATTATTTTCTTAATCCTCAGCTGTAAATGTGATAGAATCTAGAAAAAAATTATTAAAAATATTCTAATATTTTTTTATAATAGTAAAATAATTAGTATATATCTAGAATATAAGAACTTTAATAATTTCAGGATATAGACAGCTCTGGTAATAATAATAAATATTTTAAAAATTATTAAAAAAATATTTAATACTGATATTATTAGTTATAATAATTAGAAAGTTTCTAATTATATAATAGAGGATAGAAAACTGATTATAATAAGATTTTTAATAAATAAAAATATTAAAGTATCTAATAATTCTTAAATAATTATTAATATAAATATAATCTTAGAAATGGTTAAATTAATATTCTAATCTTTAATAATTTATATATTTTTAATATTAAAATAAATCTTAAACTTCTTAAATATTACTGCAGAAGGTAAGAGCTTTTGATATTTTAAAATATTATAAAAAGTTTTATCCAAATCCGAGAATGTATTAAAGATTAAAAATAATATATTAATAATAAAATTCTATTAATAATAAAAATAAAAGATTTTTTTAAAAATAATTCAGTAATTAAAATATTAAGTAATATTATTATCTAGCCAGGTACTCTTCTTGAATTTTTTAAGTTTTAATATAAGATCTAGAACTGTTATAATTATATAAATATAATTTTTAATCTGGTAAATCTAGTAGTAATATTTATAAAATTTCTAATATATATTTTCTAGATTTTAAAAAATTTTTTTTTCTAGGATATCTGTTTCTATGCCAGCTAATTAATAAATTAATTAAAATAATTAAAGAAATTATTATAGATATTATAAATTTTATAAATTATAGACTTACTATTCTCTGACAGGCAGGAGATAAAAAAAAATATAAAAATTTAAGTAGATATTTTAACTATTTTTATTTTATAAAAATAAAATAAAAATAATTAATATTATTATAATTCTAATACTGGATAAAGTTCTTGATAATTAAATATAATTTAATTATATAATAAATTATAAAATAAATTAAGTTCTATCAAATTTTATAATTAAAAAATAAATAATATACTAAAGCAGACTCCAGTTATTAAATAAATTAAAACTTTTTTCAGTATTAAAAACTTATATTTATAAAATATATAATTTTCTGAATTTATAATCAAGAATTAAAAGAGTAAATAAAAAAAAATAGATAAATTATAAAAATTATTTATAAAAATTTTCTGCAGATGACTCCTAGAGTATTTTATATAAGATTTTTATAAATAATTTTTAAAAAATTCTATAGAAGTTTTTTATTAATAATTTTTATTATATATCTTTTTAATTATTTATAAGATACTGGAAGAAGTCTCTAGCTTTTTATTATTATTTTTTTATATATATTTAATTATTTTATTTATAGTTTTAATTCAGAGTTTCTGAAGAAAGATATTAATAAAAAACTAAATAATATAAATTAAACAGAAAATATAATACTAGTTTTAAATAATTTTTATAAGATTAAAATTTATTATAATATTATAAAGATAGATACCCTGGTTAAGTTAAATCTAGAATTTTAATATAATAATATTAAATATAATATTATTATTATTAATATTATTAGTAGTTATCTCTAATAGCTAGTAGGTAAGATAATATTTTTATAAAATTTTTAAAATAATTTCAGCCAGATTCTTACAGTATAAAATCTAAATATTAGTTAAAAATTTAATAAAATTTTATAATAATTTATATCCTCTGTCAGAAAGTATTTAGTTAAAATAAAAAATATTTTTTAATCTAGATTAATCTAATAATTAACTATAATTAATATATATCTGCTGTTTAAAAACTTTAATAATAATTAAATATATATTTTTTCTAAAAGTTTTAAGAGATATTCTTTTATTTGTATCTGATAAAAAAAATAAATATTTAAAAAAATATTAAAATAGTAAGATTAATTATCTATTTAAATTAAATATATTTAATAATATAAAATAACAAGCAGCAGATAATAAAAAAATATAATATTTAATTAAAAAAGTTTCCTTTATTATAGGCAGCAGGAGCCTAGAAATATTATAATAAATATTAATAATAATAATCTACTGGAGAGCCCGGGAATTTTATTTAAAAATAAAATTCTAGAATTAATACTTATAAAAAAACTGCTAGTAATTATATATTTATAATAATTTTTTATTCAGTATCTATTTAATAATTTACTTAAAAATATATTAGAATATTTATTTTTTACAGTTCTTGTAAGAATAGTAATTTATAAAACTAATTCTAGAACTATTAATTACTGGATATTATAAAATATATAAATATATAGTATAAGAAATATAAAAGATTTTATTAAAAAATAATATATTTTTTTAAAAATAAATTTATACTGTTGCTGTCTTTTCTTAACTAAAATAAAAGAATAATTTCTGGTCTTGTATATAAATCTGGTTAAAAATAATTATTTATTATTAATTATAAAAGATAAAAATCTTTTCTAAGAGAGTTAGATATAAAATAATTTTTTAATACTTTATAATATACTTGATATTAAGATTTAAAAAAAAATAATATAAACCGAAAAGTTATTTTTTATCCAGGTATTATTATAATTTATAAAAATTTATAAGATAAAGAAAAAAGATTTAATAATATTTTCTAAAAATAGATTTAATAATTATAATTAATTTATAATAAACTATCTATCTGTATAAATAATTAAAAAAAATAAAGAATAAAAAAAACTTAATTAATATAATATTATTTTACTCTTAAATATATATTAATATAAATATAATTTATTATATTTATATATATTAAAAATATCTACCAATAATAGTAAATTTTTATAAGAGGTACCTTTTACTAATCTTATTTATAAATAAGATTTTGCAGTATTTAGTAACTATTATATAAAATATCTCTGATATAGTAAATATTTAAATTTTATTAAATAATATAAGTAGAAATTTTATAAAGATATTTTATAATTATTATTATAATAATATTATTAATAATAACTGTAAAAGTCTTTTACAGATTTTAGTAAAATACTGTCTAATTATCTTTATATTTATAATTAATAAAAAATATAAATTTCTAAATAAACCAAGTAGGTAGAATAACATAAAATATTATAATTAAATAATATAGATAATTTATAGTATTTAGACTTATTATAAATATTTAAAAGTCTTTTTTAAGTTTATAAAAAAGTAATAAGTCTATTCATTAATATATAAAATAATTGTTAAAGAGATTTACTAGCCTAAAAAAATAGTTTAAAAAATATTTATAATTTATAAGCAGTATATAGCAAAAACAGAACTGTAAATATATATATTTATTATTATTTTAAATTATAAAAATAATTTTTTTTTATAAATTTAATTTTTGCTACCACCTGAGGTGATATTAAATTAAATAAATTAAAATAAAATAAAATATACTATTTTCTTTTTTCTGACTATTTTTAAAATTAAGAAGATTAGTCTTGTATTAATTATTTAAAAAATATAAATAATCAGAATAAATAATTATTAATCTAAGTATATCTTATCTATATTAAGATCTAAAAGAGTATAACAGGTAGATCTTAGTATTAAGAATAATTAAGATAATTAACTGTTCTATTTTTAAGCTATTCCGCAGTTAGGTATAAGAGAATCTTATATCTAATTATTAATCTGATGGCAGGTATAAATTTTTCCATTAACCTACCCTACCCTGGCCGTTAACCACTCTAACTGTATATAAATAATATATATAGAAAAAATATCAGATTTTAATAAGCTGTCCTTGTAATACATGAATCTTATTCTTAAAAATAATTTTAAAAGATATATTAAAAAATTTAATATATATTATATGATCTGAAGATAAATGGATCAAGAAATAAGTATAGAATAATATTAAATTATTAAATAATTAATATATAATAATAGAAATAATGAAGAATTGATGAATAAATTATAAGAAATAAATAAAATAATACTAAATTATTAAAGAAATAATAATTCTGAGATAGAAGAAGAAGAGAAAACATAATAATATATAAAAATTTTTTATTTATATTTTCTTCTAGTTAATTTATTTATATAAATATAACTAAACACTTTTAAAGCTATATAGAAATAGTATGTAATTTTATTTTTATAGTAATCTCTGCAGATTTCCTGTTTCTTACTATTAGATCTACACTATTTTAAATTAGGAATATATAAGATTATTTCTAATACTTAAGCCAGGTGGCTTGTCCCAGTAAAGAAGAGTATTATAAATAATACTCTTCTTAATCTAATTATCAGGATCTTGGACATTGAAATGACGTATTATAAAATTTATAGAAATTATAAGATTATTAATAGAGGTCTTATATTTTTCTGATACCTATAAGGTGCTGATTCCTTTGTAATAAGCTACTAATTTCTTAAGAATTAGTTTATCTCGTGGATATAAGTTATCTTTATTATTATTAGATTAATCTACTATGTTTCATGGTTGATTCCTTACCTAGTGAGCAGGCTTTCTACCCTGACAAGTAGATCCTATCACATGTTCATAACTAAGTAGTCTAAAATCATTTTAAAGAATTTCTTGATTTTATTAGAATTACAGCAGCTGATTATATTACTGTCACTCAAAGTTATTTACTTGAGAAAGATTAATTATATAAATTATTATATCTTATACCAGCATGTGTTGATATAATACAGAAATTTAAGAGAAATCATTTACTAAGAATATATCTATTAGAAAGACTTTAATAAAAAATATATACTAATAATTAGATTCCAGCAGATATATTAAACTTCTTAAAGATTATTAATAATTATATAAATTCTTTTCTGTTCAGGAGAGGGCCTTTTTACTTAAATTTACTTTTCATATATTTTATTATGGTTCTATATAATCCAGTAGTATTAAAATTATATATAAATAACTTTGAATTCTAAAGAGTCTGACTAGAGAATACAAAGATTTTTATAAAGTTTATAAAAGAAGATAGTAAACTTATAACAGAGAGTAATAGCATTTTGATATATTTAAATTTAAATTTTAAGAAAAGAACCTGATATACAGAAGTTATAACTTATAAATAATATTTCTTTTTAATTTGAGATTTAAGTAATTTCCAGCTTACTTATAGTTATTGTTGGAAGGCAAGGGTGGCACTAAGCCTAAAAGGGAAGGCGGTCGAGTACCACTAGCCCTAAAAAGAATATGATTCTCCCTAAGCAGAAAGAAGTGGGTCCAGTAATATAAAATATGATTATAATGCTTATATAATCAAGTCGGGGGATACTAGTCCCAAATAGGAAACTAGATATCAGAATAATAAAGATAGATAATCAGGTCAAATGACACTAGTCCTAATTAGGAAGCTAGATATCAAAATAATAAAGATGAATATAATTAACAAACTAGTCAAAGAGAAGCAAACCACTTCCTAAATAGGAAATAAGTGGGTCCTGAGATAGGAAGTGTATGAAAAAATGGCTTCACTTGCTTAGGGAGAGTTGGCTAGAGGTAAAGAGACCCTATTTATGTTTAATTCACTGATGATCTAGATCATGAGTGAATTATTGATGTTTGATCATCAAATGAAGAAAGTAGGGTCAAAAGCAGGGTATGTAGTAGTGAATGATCAGAATGATAATCATGATATCAAGAAACACAAGGATTCATGTGTAAAAGAATCTGGCCCATATTTTTTCTTCTAGGCTGGAAACTCCATACAATTTATATGGAGAATGCAGCTGATCTGGATTGTTCTGGATTTATTGATATTTGATAATTCAATAAGAATTGAATTAGTAATGAGATAGGTTTACCAGCCAACAGAAGGTATCAGAGTAATAATTATTTAATAAATAATATAAATAAAAAAAGAAATAAGACTAAATAATATTATATAATTATTTATAAGTAAATATAAATAAGTATTTCTGCAGCTAAGCTCCCAAATATATAGTTACTTGAAGATAGTAATAGTATTATTAAGTATAAAAAAATAAATTAATTAAATATATAAGAAAGTATCCTTATATATCCTATTTTTTATATATTATATTATATATCTCTCAGGATAGTTCAACAGTCGACCTGATTATAGTCCAGGATTATTAGTATACTCTGAATATATTTCTAATAATAGATTTGATAGTAGATGGTCACATGACTCATGGCCATTCTAGGCATCATAATAGTAATCCGGAATCTACTAGTAGAGTGGTTATACCTGACTGTTATACCTTAACCTAACCTTAACCATAACCTGACAGTTAGGTTAAGATATAAGAATCCTTTTAACTGTATAGTTAAGAATAGATTACAGTTAAAAGATTATTTTAATTAATTTTAATTACAGATTAAAAAGGTCAGGTATACTCAGAAGATTAATAATTATAAATTAATTAATAATTTATATAGTAACTTTACAGGAATAATATATTAATAATAATATATTTTTAATTACTGTATTATTAGAACAGGTATTAATTAAATTAAATATTAATTAATAATAATTAGATTTTTTAGCTAGTAACCAGCAGTCTAATAACTCCTGTATTTAAATTTTTATAGATAATATTAGAAATTTAAATATAATTATATTAGATTACTAGAGAAAAATATATAAATTATTATTAAAATTATTTTTTATATTATCTTAGTTAATAATTATAATAATAAAAGAATTATATAATTTAAGTATCTATCTATACCTGGGTACATATGATATTATTAAATTGAAAAAAAATTTAATTTTTTTTAATAATATTTTATTTTTAGAATTATTATTAAGATTATCTAGATTCTTATTTTTATTAATATAAAAAATTATTATTAATTTATTATCTTTCTGATTCTCAGCTGTAAATATAATAGAATAAAAAAAAATTATTAAAAATATCTTAATATTTTTTAATAATAGTAAAGTAATTAGTATATATCTAAAGTATAAAAACTTTAACAATCTTAGGATATAAACAGCTTTGGTAATAGTAATAAATATTTTAAGAATTATTAAAAAAATATTTAATATTAATATTATTAATTATAATAGTTAAAAAGTCTCTAGTTATATAATAAAGAATAAAAAACTGATTATAATAAGATTTTTAATAAATAAAGATATCAGAATATCTAATAATTTCTAGATAATTATTAATATATAAATATAATTTTAAAAATAATTAAATTAATATTTAAATCTTTAATAGTTTATATATTTTTAATATTAAGATAAACCTTGAGTTTCTTAAATATTATTATAAAAAATAAGAGCTTCTGGTGCTTTAAGATATTATAAAAAATCTTATCTAAATTTAAAAATATATTAAAGATTAAAAATAATATATTAATAATAAAATTCTGCTGGTAGTAAAAATAGAAGATTTTTTTAAAAATAATTTAATATTTAAAATATTAGTTAGTATCATTATCTAGCTAGATATTTTTCTTGAATTTTTTAAATTTTAATATAAAGTCTAGAATTATTATAATTATATAAATATAATCTTCAGTCTGGTAAGTCTAGTAATAGTATTTATAAAATTTTTAATATATATTTTCTAGATTTTAAAGAATTTTTTTTTTCTAGAATACCTGCTTCTGTATTAGCTAATTAATAAATTAATTAAAATAATTAAAAAAATTATTATAAATATTATAAATTTTATAAATTATAGACTTACTGTTCTCTAATAAATAAAAAATAAAAAGAAAAAAGAAATATAAAAACTTAAACAGATATTTTAACTGCTTTTATTTTATAAAAATAAGATAAAGATAATTAATATTATTATAATTTTAGTACTAGATAAAGCTCTTAATAATTAGATATAATTTAATTATATATAAATTATAAAATAGATCAAGTTTTATTAAATTTTATAGTTAAAAAAAGATAATATATTGAAGCAGACTCTAGTTATTAAATAGACTAAAATTTCTTTTAATATTAAGAACTTGTATTTACAAAATATATAATTTTTTAAATTTATAATTAAAAATTAAAAAAATAAATAAAAGAAAATAAATAAATTATAAAAATTATCTATAAAAATCTTCTACAGATAACTTTTAAAGTATTTTATATAAAGCTTTTATAGATAACTCTTAGAGAATTCTATAAAAGTTTTTTATAGATAATTTTTATTATATATTTTTTTAATTATCTAGGAAATATTAGAAAAGATTTCTAGTTTTTTATTATTATTTTTTTATATATATTTAATTATTTTATTTACAGTCTTAATTCAGAGTTTCTGAAGAAAGATATTAATAAAAAACTAAATAATATAAACTAGACAGGAAATATAATACTAGCTTTAAATAATTTTTATAAAATTAACGTTTATTATAATATTATAAAAATAAATATTCTGGTTAAACTGAGCCTGAAATTCTAATATAATAATATTAAAAATAATATTATTATTATTAATATTATTAATAGTTATCTTTAATAACTAGTAAATAAAGTGGTGTTTTTATAAAATCTTTAAAATAATTTTAATTAAATTCTTATTAGTATAAAATCCAGATATTAATTAAAAATTTAATAAAATCTTATAATAATCTATATCCTCTATCAAAAAGTATTTAATTAAAATAAAAAATATTTTTTAATCTAAATTAATTTAATATTTAATTATAATTAACATACACCTGCTATCTAGAAATTTTAATAATAATTAAATATATATTTTTTCTGAGAATTTTAAAAAATACTCTTTTATCTATATTTAATAAAAAAATAGATATTTAAAAGAATGTTAAAGTAGTAAGATTAATTATTTATTTAAATTAGATATATTTAATAATATAAAACAGCAGACAGCAGATAATAAGAAAATATAATATTTAATTAAGAAAATTTCTTTTATTATAGATAGCAGGAGTTTAAAGATAATATAATAAATATTAATAATATTAGTTTGTTAGAAAGTCCAGAAATTTTATATAAAAATAAGATTTCTAAATTAATATTTATAAAAATACTATTAATATTTATATATTTATAATAATTCTTTATCCAGTATCTATCTAATAGTTTATTTAGAGGTGTACTGGGATATTTATTTTTTATAATTTTTATAAAAATAATAATTTATAGAATTAATTTTAGAGTTATTAACTACTGGATACTATAGAATATATAAGCATATAATATAAAAAATATAAAAAATTTTATTAGAAAATAATATATTTTCTTAAAAATAAGTTTATATTATTATTATTTTTTTTAATTAAAATAAAAAAATAATTTTTAGTCTTGTACATAAGTCTGGTTAAAAATAATTATTTATTATTAATTATAAAAAATAAAAATCTTTTTCAGAAAAATTAAATATAAAATAATTTTCTAATACTTTATAATATACTTGATATTAAGATTTAAAGAAAAAGAAATAATATAAATTAAAAAATTATTTTCTGTCCGGGTATTATTATAATTTATAAAAATTTATAAAATAAAAAAAGAGAATTTAATAGTATTTTCTGAGAATAAATTTAATAATTATAATTAATATATAATAGGCTATCTATCTGTATAAATTATTAAAAAAAATAAAGAATAAAAAAACTTAATTAGTATAATATTATTTTATTTTTAAATATATATTAATATAAATATAATCTATCACATTTACATATATTGAAACTATTTAATAATAATAAGTTTTTATTAGAGATATTTTTTAATTTTATTTATAAATAAGATTTTGCAGTATCTAGCAATTATTATATAAAATATTTTTAATATAATAAATAATTAGATTTTATTAAGTAATATAAATAGAAGTTCTATAAAAATATTTTATAATTATTATAATAATATTATTAATAAAATTTATAAAAGTTTTTTATAGATCTTAGTAGAATACTGTCTAAGTTTTTATATTTATAATTAATAAAAAATATAAATTTTTAAATAAATTAAATAGACAGAATAATACAGAATATTATAATTAAATAATATAGATAATTTTTAGTATTTAAACTTATTATAAATACTTGAAAGTCTTTTTAAGTTTATAAAAAAATAATAAATTTATTTATTAATATATAAAATAGTTTTCAGAGAAATTTACCAGCCTGGAGAAATAGTTTAAAGAATATTTATAATTTATAAATAATATATAATTAAAATAGAATTATAAATATATATATTTACTATTATTTCAGGCTATAAGAATAAATTTTTTTATAAATTTAATTTTTACTATCACCTGAGGTGATATTAGATTAAATAAATTAAAATAAAATAAAATATATTATTTTCTTTCTTCTGATTATTTTTAGAATCAAGAAGATTAGTCTTGTATTAATTATTTAAAAAAATATAAATAATTAAAATAAATAATTATTAATCTAAATATATCTTATCTGTATTATAATCTAAAAAAGTATAGTAAATAAATCTTAATATTAAAAATAATTAAGATAGTTAACTATCCCATTTTTAGTTATTCTGTGGTTAGGTATAAGAAAATCTTTTATCTAACTATTAATCTGACAGCAGGTATAAATTTTTCTATTAACCTATCCTACCCTGGCCGTTAACCACTCTATCTACTAGTTATTAGTAGCTTCCTGTTCTTTTACCGGCTGATACTGTTTATAGATTATCAGAATAAGTTAGATTATATGACAGCTAATATAGGGGTCACGTGAGAAGCATGGGAGGCAAGGGTCTCACAGTATTCCTCCAGACATAGTACAGTATCCTTACCAGTCAGCATTTTCTCCTTGCCTTGGAGAATATTATTTAATACTAACTTACTAATAAAACTGCATAACTCAGATAGCTCGAAGAAATATGCAAGACCAATATGATGGATTTATACAATCTTACAGATATAACATTAGCAAACACTCTACTAGTAACTATAAATAAATAGCTTTAACTCGGTTACGATGATCCCTATGTTCTTAAGCGCTAAAGTACTTCAGGAATATTATAGATTAGAAAGAAATTGCTATAAAATCACGTTTAATTAGTAATCAGATACTATTATATAGTTACCTGTACTTCTACTGCAAACCCATACAAGAATTGTAACAGAGACTTTCAGGATATATCTTTTACACCAGACTCCACCTTGACATGGATCTGAAATCTCCTTGAAAAATTTAGCCTAGATTTCAAAATTAACATTCTCATCCTCGATATATGCCCTATAATTAGCGATGACTGGGTCTAGATAAGACCCGGACTGGACAGTTGAGTGAAATACAGCAAACGATAAAGAACGCGTACAGATTGACTGCGTAATACCTGGAGGCTCTACAACCTCCTACCGTGGTTGTTCTACAGTGTGCAACTAATCATTGTTCAGTAAAGAAGCACGCCGCTCTCAGTAGTCTTACTACACTGTAGTAATCTGTTACATTATTTATAATGACTCGAAGTATGAATCTTCTTGATATTCTTTGAAAAGATTCATCAAGAAAAAATGGATCTTCACCCACTGTCAGAGGATAAAAGCACATCTGTTTTTATACAGAACTCAGAACCAAGGGATTGGTGGCTACCCCGCTTGTGTGGCGATCCCGCCCATTGACTATGTTAGAGAGGACCTAGGCATTGATTGGCCTATGACAATCACACCTGAAATCTTCGCCGTGTCACGTGGCTCCACAGAAACGGGCAGCTGTCTACTGCAGGTGCAGCTAGCTATTCTCAACATCATCTATGTGCACCTCTAAACATGGGCCTTTTACATCTACAAAACGAACTTTACTCGCCCTGGTAGGTATCTTTTGATAAACTCAGAGACGTCTTTGGCGCCCGTAAGCAGGATGAGGGCATGCGACGTCTGCCGAAAAAGGAAGAAGCAATGCAAAATATTGGATGGCGCACCGTCTTGCACGACTTGTCAGGGACTCGGTATCTCTTTATGCACTTTCTTGGAGCCTCCTCCACGCAAACGGCGTGCACTGGCGCCTAATGAGGCTGGATATTCCAGTGCTGCACAACGAAAAGCGACCCCCCCCAATACTACAAGGCCATCCCGATCGCATGGGATCGCATCAGCATCGCCACCTCAGCTTTCGTCCAAGCAGGATGACAGAAATCCTTTCAGTTATCCACGACATTCACTGCTGACCATGAGCCTGGGCCTGGAGAAGGGCCGGTCCTCCGAGCTTATTGGACTTGGCGGAGAACACGACTGGCAATTACTTCATACTTGTCCCATTGGACAGTCCGCATCAATAGCTACCGCTGACCGAAATGGTCTGGATGCCACTTATCAGCATGCCTCAAATATCAGAACAATGCGTAAAGTTCACGAAGGGATATTATTCCAAATGACCCCGGATGCGGTATCTTCCCAGCATGCAGCTAAGAATTTAATGCAAGAGGAAGTGGACATTGATAACATCGAAGCACTAGTTCATCCTCACGGACCTGCTTTAGTCAACCTGTATTTCCGCATTATCCACCCATCATTCCCTATCCTGCACAAGGAGGTCTTTATCGAAAAGTACAATCGGACGTATCGCGAAATCGTCCCACATTTACTGGCGGCTGTCTATGCCCTGGCTGTACGTTGGTGGGCTTACGATGCAGATCTCCTTTTGGAGGAGAAGGTGGACGAGGATGCGCTGGTCAGGATTGCTTCCCAGTCGGTGCAGACTGCAATGCACCACCCTCGGCTGAACACAATTCAGGCAGGACTTCTACTCTTGCAACGTGGTCGAGATGCTTCTTCTGCGGACAATTCTTGGACATGGTCATTCACGGCTTCGCTGATTGGGCTAGGTCAACATTTAGGCCTTCATCTTGATTGTATTGCCTGGGCTATACCGGATTGGGAAAAAGGTCTTCGACGGAGACTGGCCTGGGCATTGTTCATCCAAGATTCCTTCTCTGCAATGGTATTCGGCCGACCCTGTCTGATTTCGATGAGGGACTGGGCCGTTGCGCCTTTGCAGACATGCGATTTCTCAGAGAACAGCCCAGACGAGGTTGCCGGAAGAGACGGTGGTGGTAGCTCGAGCATAGAGAATGGCAAGCTTCTCTTCATGGAGCTTGCCAAACTAAGTACTATCACTGCTCGCGTGCTGCAACAGCTATATTCAGTCCAGGCTCTGGCCACTGTGACCGAGCCCCAGCAAGTGCTCGCCCTAGGAAAGCCCTTAGGAAATGATCTGGCCGATTTACTGAAGAACTTGCCACCTAATCTCAATATTGAAAACCTGCAGCAAGGCCGGCTCTGCTTGAGCGGCTTTTTTCATTTTGCACTTCAAGCTACCACAGCTGTCCTCGATCGGCGCATGCTTTGGGCAATCCAAAGGTCCCCTGCCGGCGTTGACAGTCAATTTGCCCAGATTTTTCGGACCGCTCTACGACAACGTGCTTATAACCTGGTCCAGCTTGTCTCTCAGCTACAACCTGAGCACATGGAAGCGTTTTGGTTCTTCGCTGCCGGTAGCTGTGGTGTCATTCTCGGTTGTTTTCTGGCGCTTCTTAGAGTGACCAGCACCACGCTCGAGGAATCCGACGAACTCAAGGGTCTCATGAATGAGTTTGAATGGCAACTTAGAATCAAAGTGAGAATGGGCAAGTGGGTGTTATACACGCTTGCCCGATTAAAGACTTTGGGCTGGGATGAGTGGAAGGCCTTGGAGCCCGACTTTGATGCCATTCCAGGAGATCGTCAGCGGCTTGGAGCTCTGCAGAGTAATGCAGTGGACACAGGAGATCCAGCACATTCGTTGCTCTCGGCCAAGAACAATGAATCATCGAGTGTGCCACTGCAAGAGAACAATTCTGCCACATGGCTGACCGAGGAACTTGAAGACTTGGAAATTCCTTGGGATCTTGGAGGAACCTGAAGGTTTGATCAAACATATTTCTCTAGTCAATATTGTTGAAGCAGATAAAGCCTTGAATTTGCTATAGAGAGACAGTGATAATTCACAAGTCGGGCGGGTATCCGCTGGGTCAGGTGGTCATGTGACTACTCGACCCAGTTTCGAGCTTTGGCTAATCAGAACTCGGCTCGGCTCGATACTCGAAGCTGGTAGAATGCTAGCTCGCAGAACCTCAGAAATCCCGCCTAATCAAGCTTAGTCTAAATTCGAACTCGCGGATTAAGTAGTCGAGCGGGACCCAACTAGATTACATCAGCAAGACGGGCGGGCGAACCCCGGGTTACAATTCAAGGCGGGCCTGCGGAAGGTCCTGTCGGCGTCGGCCTCCTGATCCTGGAGTGAGTGGAGACCTTGCTCCGAAGAGGCACCGCCTTGTCCCGCCTGCAGGAATTGATACTGAATTCAAGAACTCTTATCTCAATTTTTTACTAGTAGAATATCGGTTTGCTGACCAGTCAGTCATCGGGTGGATCACGTGTCCGAAACTATTATTGACTTTCGACCATCGACAAGCTGCTTCGAACATCTACAGAAGCGACTACCCGACCGTGACACGGTGAGTGGTTGAGAGCCGCTAGTATCCATTTCTTACAAAATATATAGCTGACATCTTTGTGAGATCAATAACCAGAGAACTACCCAGCATGCTTACAACCGAGACGGCCGTCATGCTGGCCGAATATAACAACTGGGCCGACCAGGTGCTTTTTAAAGCGATTAAAGAACAACTACCTGAAGGAGCAGTTTATCAAGCGCGCAAGACACTTTTTCAGTCCATGATTGGCACTCTCAACCACAACCACCAGGTCGACCTTATCTGGCGTGCTCATCTGCTCAATGAAGAGCACGGCTTCTCGAATCGCCGCGAACTACTATACCCTGATTTTGACGAGCTGATCAAAAAGCAATTGGAGCTCAACAAGTGGTATATTGATTGGGCGAAAGCCCAGGACGGCGAAAGCTTCGGCAAGCGGTCCATGTTCAAATACGTTAATGGAACACCTGCAGAGATGAGTTTCGGTGGGATGTTCCTTCATATCATCAATCACAAGACCTACCATCGAGGCTGGGTCAGTGAGATGTTCTTCGAGCATGACATCAACCCGCCCGAGACTGATCTCTGCGTTTACTTGTGCCTATAGCGATATTTGTTTCCTGTTTCTGAGCTACTCTTTTTGTCTAAACTACCAAGGATCAGTCCAGTGATATGAGCACCTCAATGTCACATAAACCCACCGGGTACGGTCATGCCTGTTTAAGGATTATGCGATGGATCAGCGTCATGGGTAATGTTTTTGGGATCAAGGGAAAATATTGCTGGTGAATGAAACGAGTAGGATTCTAGAGAAATAGAAGCCTATATGTCAATGTATATACCACGATATCGGTGACCAGTCATCATTGCAGACTTTTAAAGTGTCTTCACATCGATCGGCATGTAACTATCACTCCTTTGTGACTTAGCAGTCTTCAGAGCGTCCGTTTTCTTTTCTATTCCTCACCGAACTATCAGTCTTCCATTAAGTGTCCTGGAATCTGAAATTTGTCATAGAGTAAACTTCTGTGGTGTGGATGGTCTGAAATAATCAACAAGTGTCGGTGCACAATCGGAATCGCCCCGTTCCCCTCGGCAAGGTTCTTGAAGAATTTGTCCATATTCAGTGATACAGCGCTCTCCCGGTATACCACGGTATTTTGTGTATTGAACAGTAGTTCCCACCAGGCCAGCCCGACGGGATGCGGCGGGCACTATCGGGCTCTGGTCGGCCAAGCGGCATGCATCGGGCATCTGATAGTACTGGGCCCACATTTATAGAACGTGGGAATGGTCTAGACATGGATGTAAGATGACTTTCAATGTTGGTAAGTGCTTGTGTTTCTGTATTGTCATAATTCGAAACCAGTAGTAGCGTTACTAGAAAGCCCCAGCAATCCCTAGTTAGTCACCTCCCTTTCCGGCTGTCATTTTGATAATTGATTCACACGCTCAAAGCCTCCTTGGTTCCTGTTTGCGGCTAAAATTGCACAAATAGTTACGATGCCGAAATTCGACGCAGTGGGTGGAGAGCACCGCCCGGTGACAATCCTTCAATGGCGAGCACTGCAAGAGAACACCTCAGAACCAATCCACATCCTGTCTTTGCTTGAGCGAGCAAAAAGTATACATCAAACGCGTGGATCTCTTTGGCAACACCGGAACAGATAATCGAACAATGGAATTATATCACGTCCTGTCGCGCCCAGGGTAAAGAGCTTCCACTCTTTGGCGTTCCATTTGCGGTCAAGGACAACATTGCTGCAGCCGGTTTCTTCACAACAGCCGCATGCCCATCCTTCGGGACAGAAAGGGCCACTGCCGACTCAACTGTTGTGTCTCTGCTTAAGGAACAGGGTGCTATTGTAGTGGGAAAGACAAATCTTGACCAATTTGCTACAGGGCTCAGCGGCACTCGCTCACCATACGGAGCAGTTGTAAATGCGTTTGACTCGAAACGAGTGAGTGGCGGGAGCAGCTCAGGGAGTGCTGTGGTCGTCAGTCAAGGACTAGTTCCGTTTGCATTGGGGACTGATACGGCCGGCTCAGGCCGGGTGCCTGCTGTGTTCAACAATGTGATCGGCCTTAAGCCGACTCGGTGAGCGTTGAGTACACAAGGCTTGCTACCGGCGTGTCGCTCACTAGACTGTGTCTCGGTCTTTTCCTTGACATTGGAGGATGCCGCCTTGGTCTTCCAGCTGGTAGAAGGACTTGACATGCAAGACGCTTATTCCAAGACTAGAGCAGACTGTGTCACAAAGATTTCTCGCAGCATACTCTTGTCACACCCAACACTGGCTGTCTGTTCAAGCCCCGAATGGTTCGGCTGCTCCGAACAAGCTTCAGCGTATGCCGCAGCTTTGGTGAAGGCACAGCGATTAGGGTGGAAATTGGAATCGGTCGATTTTGCACCACTTTTCAAGCTGGCCGGTCTATTGTATGAGGGACCATGGGTCGCAGAACGATATGCTGCCATCGAGAGATTTATTCATTCCGAAGCAGCCGAGGCTATGGACCCAGTCGTCCGAGCTATCATTCTTAAGGCTGAGCAATTTTCAGCCGTGGACGTCTTCCAGCAGGAGTACTACCGACAAGAGCTCTCACGCCAGATTGAACATGCCTTCGGCACTTTCGACGCAGTCTTGGTGCCCACAACCCCCACGTTTCCTACTGTTGAGACGCTCAAAGAGGCTCCGATCTTAGCCAACAGTCGGCTCGGCACTTACACGAACTTTGTCAACTTCATGGGCTGGTCAGCAGTGGCTATCCCGGCTGACTTTCGTGAAGACGGTCTTCCATTCGGTATTACGCTGATAGCTGGTTCATGGGAAGAACCACGATTATTTGAACTGGCACGCCAATGGCTTTCTGTGGCTCCACTTTTGTTGGGAGCCACTGGCCTTGAATATCGAGAGACTTTACCCACATCACCTTTCACCTCTGATTTCGATGCAGCTGGCTGTGGTTGGAGCTCATCTTTCTGGCTTTCCTCTTAACAAGGGCCTGGTGTCGCGCGGCGCGGTTCTCGGAAGCATCACTCGCACAGCTTCATGTTACCAGCTGTTCGCTCTGCAAACGAATTCGTCCGTACAGAAGCCTGGTCTAAAACGAGTAGTGGATGGGGGCGAGTCGATCAAGGTGGAAGTCTGGAACATGCCACTCAAAACAGTGGGGAGTTTCCTCAGCACCATTGAAGCCCCATTGGGAATCGGGTCGATTGAGCTGCAGGATGGATCCTGGGTGCACGGGTTTATTTGTGAACCGAACGGTCTTGATAATGCGAAGGACATCACCAGTTTCCGCGGATGGAGAGGTTTCATGCAATCACTAAGCTATTCAACCAAGCCTTCATTGTGAGCTCAATCTGTGTGTGACCGATGTCAGAGAGAAGTGTACTAGGGCTGCTGCGAAAATTACCCTAACCACTTCCGAGCTCTGCTAACCCGACTTCGGACTGAACGAGAGGTTTATGGTACCATGGCTGAACTGTAAACAAGGATAGCATGAATAGTAAGACAATCGGTATCATATTGTACAGTCTGCCCGGTTTTCAGTCAGGTTAACGTTGATCTTCTCTCTTATTAGTGAAATATAAAATAGTAGAATCAAGCTACCTGAAAAGACCATCTATATCAGATGATGAGGATATAATTAAATAGTAAAGTTCTTCTCTAGGGTAAACCAGCAAGACATAAATAGTATTGATGCTATAGTAATCTAAGACCTACAGTCGAACTAGTAATCTCCCATAATACATTAGACCGAATTAATCTATAAGATGTGGAAAATCCATACTTGAAAGCTCGCCTCCTTCAACGAAATTAACACTATATTATTCATTACGAATAAATACAGTACCGAAAAAGATACAGGCAGAATATGTTGAGGTGTGGATCCTTGCTTCAGAATTATCCGGTAGGCTGTGATAGATGCTTATTCCTAGAAGCGGGGTATATCTCTCCCCGAATATGTACTAGACTGAGGTCATATTTAACTAGCTGTGTAAGAAAGTATTACAGATCCAGTTCCCAAAAAGAGGGACTAGTTAAAGGTATCCGCTCCTAAACAGTTATTATATAGATAATACAGCTTCGTAATGCCCGTATTTGCCAGTATATTTCATAACAGAACTTAAGAAGGTACATAGAAGTAAAGCTGCTTATTCATAAATTCACTACAGCCAGCACCTCTCAGCTAGTATTGCAAAAGTGATAGATATTGACATTATTGAGTACAACGTTGGTTAAGTCAGAAGAACTCTTTATAACACCGCAAGCTAAGCAGGCCAACTGTTCGTTCGGCCAAGCTTACTGGATTGAAAGGTTATACTGTTACTTAGAGATGAGATAATATTTGGTTCAACGGAACATGATATACAAGATATCTATATTAATTGTTTACCTTTGGTATTTCAACACTGCCTTTAAGACACAGAATAGGTTGTTATGTATGAACAGCCAGATCACTGACATTAGTCACCAAAATATTCGGTCAGTCCCTGAGACCAAGCCTGCTTGTCCCACCATTTCGTCAAATACATGAGTAGAATAGATATGTCGCTTAGCAGTGACAATCTAATCTACTGTGCAAGCTATTGAAGATTGTCAAATTTAATCCCGTTTCAGACCGACCTTGCCAGCCTTGTACAGGCCCCAAAAACCAAGAACAGTGCAGAGAATCATCGATCCGAACATTGTCCAGAAGCTGGCGCGATACCCGTCCATCAAGGCTGGATTTTCCTGATCATCCGAATGTTTGGAGACAACATTCGAAATCACCTGAAGCACAGCTAATCCAATAGCGTTACCAAACTGTGAGGCGGTGTTAAACACGGCGCCAGCCAAGGCTTGCATGTCTTCGGCAAAACAATCCGTGACTATTATGAGTCCGACCGTGTAGAGCGCACCGAAGCTGACAGGCTGCAGGACTTGGGCGAAGAAAGCATTGCCCCAGTATGGTGTAGAAGGCTGAACGAGAGCCATAAGCAGAGGCGACACAGCACAAACAATTGTGGCCGCCGTAACAATCCAGAATGCGGGCACTCGGTGCACAAAGAGGCCTACTATCAGGTTCATGAAGATACCGGAGACAAGACTAGGCAGGATTCGAATGGAAGCTTGTATGGCTGACAGACCTTGAATCTCCTGGAAACTGTGTCGGGGTCAAAAACAAGCACAAACACGGGTTGATAGGCATGATGATCGCTTACTACAGACTGGTGAAAAGCTCCATGGCATTCAGCACTCCGTTTGATAGCGCCACTAGAGCGCATACACTGGAAAATGATCTCTTCTTCCACACGATATTGGGAATAAGGGCCGGTCTTCCAACTTTGACCTGGTAATGGGACCAGAAAATGAATGCCGGTAGGGCAAGAGCAATCAGACATACAATTATAATACATTGGGCGGACTTGAAGCGCGATGGCGTTACGCTCAGTATCCTATAGTCAGCCTGGTCAGTGGTGAAAGAAGAATTAGGGCTGGCCCGTATCTTACGCGAGGAGATAACAGAGTAGCGCCAAGAATGCAGAGCCGAGAGCAGCTCCCACCCAGTCCACCCTTGTTGCAAGTGCGCGAAAATAGTGCACATCTCTAGTGGTAGTATTTGATGGTAACGCCCAGAGGCCTATGACAGACACGAAGAGAGTCATGCCTCCGGATATGTACCAGCCTAGTCGCCAGCCAATCCTATCAATCATGAGTCCTCCAACAACCAGCCCGAGCGAAAAGCCAAGGGGCAAGCTGAGTCCGAGGCACGAGAAGGCCAGATTACGGCTCTTCCCCGGAGACAGCAGTTGTCCCAGAAGAGATATCGAGGAGGCTAGATGCATAGCTAGTCCAACTCCTTGCAAAGCTCTAAGAGTCACCAACTCCTCGCCATTCCGCGCCAGTCCTTGGCCGACCATCAATGCGCCGCTAGCAAACGATCCAACAAGTTCGACCCACCGTGGACCGATAGTATCAGCGATGGAACCAGCTAAAAGAAGTGTTGTGGCAGTAGCAAGACTCGCCACCGATGACGGCCAGAGGGACAAGGAAGCTGGAAGCTGCAGATCCTTGGTTATGGTCGGAAGACCAACTATGATCAGGCCATTTATCACGCTGGCTGTCAGCGTGACTGTGGAGAGCTGAATGGTGGCCGCAATCTGTTTGTAGCGGCCAGCCTGCGGGAACTGCAGTTGCACTTGCTCGATTGTGCCGTCATGTGCCAATGCGGCAGAGCTCGACTCATTCTGTACAAGAGCGGTATTAGCCTCGGACATTCGGGTAACCTGGCTCGTTGAAATTGGGTTTAGGTCTGCCAGACTATCTGATCAGTTGGTGTAGCACTTTGTAGCACTTAAGAATTCCCGCCTGATATAAGATTGAGCAGGACCCGGCTCGGTTACATAAGCGAACCGGGCGGGTAATCGGTGGTAATTGAGCTGGGTTTGCTATGTCTTTCGGATGTCTCCTCCTATGTGGTCAAGTGCGTCATCAACCATAAGTTGACCTTCGGTCCCAGCGGGCCCCGACAGGTCCCGATATGCCCGCGGCCGCCCCGACACGGGTGGAGCGAGCCTTTCTTTCAAAAGCCCAGTTTCTTATATCCACAAGCAGCAAAGTCGCGTTTCATATTCTTGGGTGTAGAGCCGTGCTGCCTGCCATGAATTCTAATCTAGGTTCAGTCGCCAACGACGCACATGTTCAATCAATGCTGAACAAGTATCACCTGTCCACACGGGGTGCTTGTAACTATGCATACCGGGATGTCTGGGGCCCACGAGAAAAGTCAATGGGAGACCCATGGTCGCCAGCCAATCCAGCCGGGACGTACGTTTCATTGCCGTCCCTTTTCCAGAACTGAAAATTGACCAGGACTGTTTTGCGATAGCGTCATTCTCCGCCTTGCTGAGAATAGTCTCATGCATAAGGAGGTTGGCGAATTTCTCCGTGCACAGGTTTTTCTTCCGCAGCCGAACCTCTCCCTGTAATTCGCTAATTGCTGTGAGAATAGATGAATGTTTCGCCAGTGGAACATCTAACTTACAGCACTGGTCCACGTGGTTCCCGACGCCTTCGACGTGCCGCAGCTGCGTTCTTGACCGAGAGATTTCACTCTCAAAAACATACCACTTATCACAATATTCTTGTGACTCCCGGCCTGGCCAGCGCTATTGATGGAATAACTTTTGCAATTTGCAATGAAGGGGATGGGATTTTGATCCCTCAGCCTTTGTACAACGGCTTCAAGGTCGACATCCTGAACCGGAGTAATGTTCGGGTGGTTGGGGTCAAGTATGAAGGAATCGAGGGGTTTACGGGCCTGGATGACCTTTTTCTACCGGACGTGAACAAGGTAGCTCTTGAAACTGCTCTTCGCCAAGCAAAAGACGAAGGGATCAACATTCGCGCCCTACTAGTTTCCAAGTCAGTCACTTCCCATATGTGATCGAATCTGACTGCAGTTCTCTAACCTGAAAATCTAGCCCGCACAATCCTTTGGGAAGATGTTATGTTTGTTTCCCCACCGCCCACCAAAAAAGAATTAGAAAGCATGTTTAATGTTGATCTGTGTCACTAGCCCCCTGAAACGCTGCGTGAATTTGCTTCTTTCTGCGGCAAAAACGACCTGCATTTCATCTCAGATGAGATTTATGCATTTTCTGTCTTTCCGAATCCTAAGATCCCAAAGCCCACTCCGTTTACCTCTATACTCGCTCTGAACCTTCATGGTGTTATTGATCCAGCCCGCATGCATATCCTCTACGGTGCAAGCAAAGACTTCTGTGCCAACGGACTGCGCATGGGCTTTGTCTGCACGAATAATGAAGGCATCATGGGTGCAATGTCCAGCATTGGGTGTGTTGCAATGATGATCCTCTTTTTTGCACTTTGCTCACTGATCTTATTGCTAGTATATTCTCTTGGTCGCCCCATGTCCTGCAAGATGCCTGGGCTGCCATGATGGAGGACAAGCAGTGGGTGGAAAGATTTATGACCCAGAAGAGGGACCTCATGGTAGACCGGTACAAGATGATAACGGCGTTTCTCTCCAAGCATGGAATTCCCTACTACGAGATGTAAGTGTGAAACGACCATCTGAATTGTCCGATGTACTAATCAATTTCAAGGAATGCTGGACTATTTGTCTGGGTCGACTTACGTCACCTACTAGTCTCCAAATCATCTGCGCAGCAGTCAGACTATAGCGCCGTGAGGGTGACCTCGCCCGACGCTCCAGTTAATCTACAGCGCGAGCTGAGGATCGCAGAGATCTGCGTTAAAAACGGGGTCATGATCGCCCCTGGTCATGTATATTTACCTGAAGAGCACGGCTGGTTCCGTATCACGTTCACGGTAGGGAAAGAGGCACTGGAAGAAGGGTTGAACCGTTTCTTGGCGTCTATAAAAGAAATAGAGGCTGAAAGTCAAGATAGGATATGAATATTATATTTGTACAGTTCAGTCTATTAGACAAAATCATGGTAATGGTAACTACTCCAACAACGATAGATCTATATTAATATGAATATATATAATGTTGAAATGTGATAGAATAACCTAGCTATCGGGGCCTTGGGCATTGGAATGACATATTACAGTGGTTATGAAAGTTGTGAGGTCATTAATAAAGATTCTATATCTTCCTGATATTTATAAAATGCTGATTTCTTTATAAAAAATTACTGATTTCTCAAAGATCAGTCTATCTTGTGGATATAGACTATTTTTATTATTATTAAATTAATTTATTATGTTTTATAGCTGATTTCTTATCTAGTTAACAGATTTTTTATTCTAATAAGTAAATTCTATTATATTCTAATTCTTTTTATTTTAATTATCTAAGGAAGATGCCACCCCTTAAAAATAATAAAAAAAAAATATTTAATAATTATATTAATCTTAAATTATTATTAAATACAGTTTTTACTGCTAAGAAAATCTAATAATTAAAAAATTATATTTATTAATTAGAACAGGCTGCTAATTTATAAAGAAGAATAACTTATTTTTAAAAATATAATTCTCTAGGTAAAATATTTTTTAGATACTATTAATTCTCTTTTAAATCTGAAAGAAATAAGAAAGAGATTAAATTTAAAAATATTTTTTATTTTATTTTAAATTTTAATTTTAAGAAACACCAAGAATGGATCACTAATTTAGAATATATATTTTAAAAAACTTTTAAAAAATATTTATCAGAGGAATATAAGATTCTTATTATTATTAATTATATAGATCTAGTATATAAGTAGAGATAATACTGTTTTATTAATAATAAAAATCTAGAAATAAAATAATCTCTTAAAAAATCATAGTCTTAGTTCAAGAATTAAATTCTTATTTTAATTTAAAATATTATTATTTTTTAATCAGATATCATGGCCTAACTTAAATAAATTTATTAATAATATAATTAAGATCTAAGAGAGTTTCATATTTATTTTAATATTTTAAAATAATATTTTTTCTATTAAATTAAGAAAAAAAGGGCTTTATCTTACTTTATTAAGTTATTATTCAATTTTAATTATTATATATAAAAATATATTTCTTATCTATTAGAGAAATAGGATAAAATAGTAGCCATTACTATTTATTACTATAAATTATAGAATAATAAAAAGAAATATAAGTAAAATAATAATTAATCTAATAATTATAAATTATACAAGCACTTCTAAAGCTACTTTAATTAATAAATTAAAAAGAATATATTAAATTACAAGAAGAATCCTACTAGAAAAAATAGTAATTAATTATAATATTTTATATATAATAATATTTAATACCTTGCAAACCAATATCCTACTAAAAATAAAAAGATTTAATTTATTAAAATCTATCAATATTTATCAGATTCTAAGAAAAAAATAAAGAAATTAGAATAAATCTTATAATTTTAATTTCTTTTTTTAAAATAAAGACTACTTATTATTTTTATATTTCTATTTATATTTAAAATAATTTTAAAATCTTTATAGATCTAGACAGTTATACTAAAATAAATATTATTAATTATTAATTTATTAAAATTTATAATCTTTAATATACTCTAGTTACTGTATCTAGAATTAAAGCTATTAATTAAATTATTACTTTTATTTATAGAGTATAGAAAATTCTTATTACTACTACTAATTTACAGGGGAGTACCTGTACTTTTAAATAATATTATATAAAAATTAATTAAGATTTTTACCTGTATAGCAGTCTAATTTTATTATTAATAATTATATTTCAGAATTTCTGTATTAACTTATCAGTATAAAATTAATAATAATAATTTAATATATTATTTATCTTTTTTCTTTTTATTACTTAATTTAATAAAGTAATCTAAAACTCTATAAAAGTATATATTATTATTAAGCTTTTTAAAAATATTTAACTTCTAGAAAAAAGATCTTTTAATTTATTTTTAAATCTAGAAGTAATTCTAATCAAACTTTAGAAATTCTAAAATATATTTTTTATAAATTTTTTCTAATAACTTTTTTCTTATAGCCCTGCGGACTATACTATTAATATTAAATTTAATAAAATACTTTTTTATAAATCTATATATTTTTTATTAGAAGCTGAACTCAAGATCTTACAAAAATATATTAAAAAAAATCTAAAATTAAATTAAATTTAATCTTTTAAGAATTCTGCAGGAATCTTTATTTTTTTTATATTAAAAAAAAATAATAATTTATATCTTTGTATAAACTACAGAAGTCTTAATAAAATTTTAATAAAGAATTATTATTCTTTATTTTTTATCTCAGAGATTTTTAATAAAATCTCAGGCAGTAAATACTTCTTAAAAATTAATATTAAAAATATTTATTATTAAATTTATATTAAGAAAAATAATAAATAAAAGATAATATTCTATACCTAATACAGCTACTTTAAATATACTATTATATTATTTAGACTAATTAATATTTTTATAATTTTTTAAAATTATATATATATAACACTTTGTGGACTCCTCAATGAATTTTATATAATATATTTTAATAATATTCTTATCTTTTTATCAAATAAAAAATTTTATATAAAATATATTTATTAAGTACTAGAAAGACTTTAAGAAACTTAATTTTATATAAAGTTATTTAAGTATTCATTTTACTAATCTTAAATTAAATTTCTAGAATATATTATTAATACTACTAGAATATCCATGGATTCTTAATAAATAAATAATATTATTTTATAATTAATTTTTAAAAGTTACCATGATATCCAGATCTTTTTAAAATTTTATAATTTCTATTATTAATTTATCTAGAATTACTTCTAGATTATTTTATTATTTATTTCTTTATTTCATAAAGCAGTTAATGGTCAAAAACCTAGAAAAATTTATTTAAATCTATATAAATAATTTACTTTTTATTACTTAATTACTGTCTTTCAGTAAGTACTTTTACTAATATATTTTAATCCTGTATAACTACAGTATTTAGAAATTAATATATTAAAGAAAAAAATAAGCAGTATCTTATTTTAATTTAATAATAAAAATATATTCTATTTAATTATCTTTTAATCTTGTAAGTTCTCTGGTACTGAACTAAATTATAATATTTTAGATTAAGAATTATTTACTATTATTTATTTCTTTAAATAATAATAATAGTATCTTAAAGGTGCTCTTTAAATAATTAAAATCTTATTTAATTTTTTAAATTTATAATTCTTTATATATCAAACCAGAATTAATAAAAAGTAAGCTTAATGACTTATAAGTCTAATCTTTTATAATTTTATTATTAAATATAAAATAGAAAAGTTAAATCCAGTAAATAGATTTTTTAGAATATTTTTAGAATTCCAGATAGAATCCACTCCATAAAAAAAATTATTAATTTTAATTTAAAAATAATTTATAGATATATTATCCCTGATAGTAAAGAATTTAACTAAAAATAAATCTTAATTTAAATCTTAAAATATACAGAATTACCCTGGATTTGATATTTATATTATATTAAACTTAAAGAATCTTAATAGTTAAGCCAGTATAAAAATAATTAATTAGATTATTTAAAAGAATTTATTTTAAAAAAGATTTATTTTTTAATTTATAGTATTATAAGTATATATTACAGAAGTTCTGTATTTAGATATATATAATTCTAAATTCTAAAATATAATCTTATATTTACAGAATAAAGATCTAGAAATATAATAATAAAAAATTATTATTTAATAAAAATAATCAAGCTAAAAGCACTGGACAGTAAGAATTATAAATTATTTATATTTTAAAAATTATTATTATATCTTTTTTTTAGAAATATTATATCAGGCATTTATTTACTTATACTATAATAATTTACTAATAGGATATTTTAAAAAAATAAGAATAAAAATATTACTATATAAAAAATTCTACTGGAATAAATTATATTATAATATAATTAAATATATTTAAATCTGCTTAATATACCAAGACAATACTATTTTAAAGTATTAATTATATAATATTCTTAAATTTCTACTAATTTTATCTTATTTTTTTAATAAATTAATAATAAACTTTATTACAGGACTGTCTTTAATTATTTAATATAAAAAAAATATTAATATTATTCTTGTTATTATTAATTAATTTTTAAAATATTATTTTTTCTTTATTATTTTATCTATGATAACTGCTTTAAATCTTATAGAATTATTCTATAAATAAATAAAATTAGTCTTTAAACTATTATTAAATATTATATCTGACCAAAAATCAATCTTTATAAATAAATTTTAATTATATTTAGTATATAACAGCTATATAATCTTAAAGTTATTAACTATATTTTATTCTTAAATTAATAGCTAAATAAAACAGATAAACTAAATTTTTAAATATTATTTTTAATATTATTCTAACTAGTTTAATTTTAACTAGCTAGTAATATTACTAATTATCTAATTTATTTATAATAATATAAATAATATAACCACGGGCATATCTTTTTATTATATTTTATATAATTATTTTCTAGACTTTTATATCAGAATCAAGAATAATTTTTAATAATAAAAGATCCCAGCTGTACAGAATAAAATTAAAAAATTTAAAAAAATAAAAAAATAATTATAGAAGATATAGCAAATAATTATAAAAAAATAAAAAAAATATTATAATAAATATAAAAAGCTATTCTTATTTAAAGAAAGAAATCTAGTTAAGTTATTAATTTAGAACTTATAACTTAAAAAATTAAGAAAGCTAGTCCTGAAATTCATAAAATTTTTTTAAATTTTTAAATATATCAGATCCCAAGTATATCGCTTATATTTATCTAAGAAATATAAATGAATTTATAATATATTCTATATTTTTTTACTGGAACTATAAAA
Source organism: Aspergillus luchuensis (assembly GCF_016861625.1). Lineage (NCBI taxonomy): Eukaryota > Fungi > Ascomycota > Eurotiomycetes > Eurotiales > Aspergillaceae > Aspergillus > Aspergillus luchuensis. The sequence continues at coordinate 1,586,614 of NC_054856.1, read as the reverse complement.
TATTAATTAAGAATATAAAAAACTACTTCTAATATCTAATTTAGATAATAAGAATAAATAGGAAGTTAAAAAAATTAAAAACTATTAATAATATAATAGCTAAGATTACTATTTAATTAAATAAAAGGAATAGCTAAGTAAATATAATTAATAAATTTCTAGCAAAAATATGATAAATATATAAAAAAATATTAAAAAATATTAGAAAATATATCAGAAGCTACAATAACCAAAGAAAATCTAGTAAAATATTATTAAATAACTTACAGAACTATGCTCAGCCATTAATAATAAACTAATTAAATAATATTTTATTAATATATTAATAAATATATCTTAAAATATTATTATAAGGTGACAGGCTGTACTTATATATATTAATAATTATAATTTATTATTATTTAATACTAATTTAATTATAATTTAGAGGCGGGCTACCTTTATAACTTTTTTAAAATTATTAGAAATTTTTTAAATATCTAGTCAAGAATTTTAGCTAGTTTATTATTATTAAATTATAGGCTAACCGCGGCTAAAATACTATTATAAAATAATTATTTTATTAAAATCTATAAGATAAAGCCGGGATCACCGGGCATAAAATATAGTTTTTTAATATTAATTTTTATAATCTTATAATATCTAGCCAGAAATACTTTATAATTAATAATATAATACTAGTAAAATATTAATATAATAATTAATAATTAAGCTATTTCTTATATATTAATTTCTGGGTGACTGAGAGACTATAATAACAGTTATAAATTATTATTATTTAGATAAAAATCTTATTTAAATATATAATACAGTTATTAACAGTATAAAGAATATTTTAATTAAAATTTATAAAAATATTTTTCTTCTTATTTTTTAGATTATAAAAAAAGTAAGTATAGTACTAATCTAGAAACTTTATTAGTTTAACAGTATTTTTTAAGACTCTTATAGAAGTCTAGTCATATTAACTCAGAAATATTAAAGAAAGTCTATAAATCTATATTATTTCACAGTTATTATATTAATTATAATACTAGTAATACAGGATAGATACCTCTTTATTAAAAATATAATTAATTTTAAAAATTTTCTGCACTTCTATTTTACTAGATTTAAAATTCTTTATTAAAATATAAAGATAATATATATACTATAGCTAGTATAGTTTAATTATTATATTATAAATAATATATAACTAATTTATCACAGCTTTACAGTAGTGATAGTATATTTTATTAGTTATATTAAAAAACTTAATATAAAACATGTAATTTAAAGATAAATAAAGTAAGAAATAAATATAAAATAATACTTAATCACTAAATGATTAATATATAATAACAAAAATAATAAAAAATTAATAAAAAAATCATAAGAAATAAATAAAATAATGCTGAACTACTAAAGTAATAATAATTTTAGAATAAAAGAAGAGAAGAAAGAAAAATAATATAAAAAAATCTTTTATTTATATTTCTCTTCTACTAATTTATTTATATAAATATAATTAAATACTTTCAAAGCTATACAGAAATAGTATATAACCTTATTTTTATAATATTTTTTATAGATTCTTTATCTTTTGTTATCGGATCCACACTATTCTGAATTAGAAATATATAAGATTATCTTTAATATTTAAGCTAGATGGCTTATCCCAGTGAAAGAAAATACTATTTATAATAAAATAATCTAATTATCAGGATCTTGGGTATCAGAATAATATATTATAATAATTATAAGAGTTATAAAATTATTAATAGAAGTTCTATATTTTTCTAATATCTATAAGGTGTTAATTCCTTTGCAAGAAATTACTGATTCTTTAAGAATTAGTTTATCTCATGAATATAGACTATCTTTGTTATTATTAGATTAATCTACTGTGCTTCGTGGCTGATTCCTTACCTAGTCAACAGGCTTTCTACCCTGACAAGTAGATCCTATCACATGAAACATGTACTAACTAAGTAGACCAAAAGAGAAAACCATTAAGGAAAATTTGGGTATTGGTTACACCACTAAAACTGCTTCTAGGAGTAAGGACATAGATCCTTATAACCCTCGTGATTAAGTTATCGCAAGGAATGTCCATACTGATAACAGTCCTGTCGCAAGGTTTGGCTAGTATTATTATATGACCCACTAGCTATCTGTAAATACTTTGTTATTTATAGATAATTAATAATAATACTTTAAGAAAATAGATCCTATATTTACTATATATAAATAAAATATATATTCTTTAAATTATCTTATTATACTTACTCTTATAACCTTGTTGCTTAAATCCTCTAAGATAATCTATTCATATTTATATAATATACTAAAAATGATATTTATAGAAAGTCTTCTGAATCTGCTGATTTATTAGTCTATAAGATTAATATTGAAATAATTATAAAAGAATCCAGGAGAATATAATTTTTTTTAATCTTTATAAATAACTTAATCTACCTGAGCAGATTGTAACTCTGAAATTAAAACTAGAAATTATTATAAAATTGAAAAGAACCTGCGGAGACCTAAGTAAATGTAAGAATTTTATTATAAAACTTAAATATTTTAATATTTATATTTATTCTCTGTAAGATATTAAATATTATAATAATGATATGGTACTGTATTATAGAGTTTTAATTTCTTAGGCTTTGTATCTTAGTAATCAAATTAACTCAGTTTTATAATTTAGTAGTGAATTCTGCGTGGAAAGTGACTATAAATATATTATTTACATGGTGTAATAGAATAACCTAGCTATCGGGGCCTTGGGCATCGGAATGACGTATTACAGTGGTTATAAGAGTCGTGAGGTCATTGATAGAGGTTCTATACCTCCCCGACACCTATAAGGTGCCGATTCCTTTGTAAGGAGCTACTGATCCCTCAAGGATCAGTCTATCTCGTGGATATAGACTACCTTTGTCGTTATTAGATCAATCTACTGCGTTTCGTGGCTGATTCCTTACCTAGTCGACAGGCTTTCTACCCTGACAAGTAGATCCTATCACACATGGTTACTTTTTACTGTGTTATATAGATTATAGAAAGTACTAAAACTTGGATACCACTATCTTGTTTAATAATTATAATATATTATAATTATTTTCACCTACTCTAGTCAGCTGATATTAAAAATAATAGCTTAGTTATCTACTAATACTATAATCCTGGCAGTTTTTCTGAAGGAAGATTTCAGATATAATATTTAATATACTTAGCTGGAATCCATCTGTAGGCAATCCAGTAATTAGGATTTATGTATTGTAAACTAGTTAGCTAATATCTACTCCAAAATTTTATTCCAAACTTTTCTGCTAGTGTTAGTAAAATAATAGTCTGTACTGACCGATTTGAAGTAGATTAAAAAGAAAACTTGATAGAAGAGAAAGAGGTTAAAAATATAAAAACATAGAATTTTATTTTTATAATAAATAACTACAAAGATCTTATAGTTCTATATAAATATATAATTATTCTATTTTTATATATGAGCTTCTCAAAGTTTTTATATTATTTATACTGCAGGTCTTCCTTTTTACAGGAGTAAGAATTAGTAACTTCGACTCAGGTGATAAATATGAAGATTATTAGAGTCTTAGATTTAAAGTAAGATTCTTTATCGAACAACTGCCACTTTCTGAGCATATTTTTTTAACTGTTTGCAGCATCTTGAACTGGTGCGCGACTTGCCAGCGAGACGGTAATCAAGCACATGGACCGTTACCGAGTCTTTTTTGGAAACGAGATAGATGACCGCGTGATTCTTTTTCAAGGCAGGCAAGTCAAATTGGGTTCGCCCTGTTGGTCCTCAGGCAAAGTGTAACGATGCCCGGGCAACCGGCCGTTGCGTTGCGTGTACTGAACACCAAGACGAATGGCTGGATAATGTTTAATCCTTCCTGCCCGAAGATATTTGATGCCTGCAGGCAAAGACGGATGATGCAGCTCATCCATGTCCTAAAGTCTGGAATATTATAGGGATCTTCTTTTGCATGTACCGCGGTCAAGTTATCCCACTGTCATTAACAGCAAGCATGAGCTTTACATACGTTCTCTGTTTACGCATCACACGCTTTACTCGATCCATTTTGGTTCACAAATCGTTTAAAAATGGCAATAAAATTAATCAAATCCTGTAGAGCACGTACATTGCCTCGGCAGCAATACCATGTTAATCCACAATTACATTACATGTAAGGTAAATTCTTCACATACCCTTGTGTGTTTCAGGTCAAGAATTTACCTGCAAGGAAACCACGTTAGCATTCCCTCTATTATAGACTAGTAGGACATTGAGAACTATACACCGAATGCGGTGAACAAGAGCGATGCTAACCAGATTTGCCCTAGACTCTATATCTGAACCAAGCAGATAAATCTAAGGGCTCAATCCTCCTCATCACGCAGCTTCCCCACCGGGCCCCCGCGGTAGGATCTCTGTAATGTACCAATGACCCTCTTACTAGCGCCCCACAAACGTATTCGTGCCTCTTTAGTTCACACTTCCCGGACTACATCCAGCGGATTTGTTGGACGAGCCGGTTGATTTGTAATCCTCCGATGGATTTCCGCGGTTATACCCTCCCAGAACATAACCCTGCTCTCCCTCAATATCGCGTCGGGCAGTTTTCTTTGCATCAGCGTAATCCACAAGACATCCGCCTTGTGTATCTTTTCAGAAGAGCATATCCTTGCTTGCCCAACTGACCATGACCAGCACGAGTGCGAGGCCCTCCGCAGCAGAACCAACACCACATATTCCGCGCGCCGCCTTAGTCCCGCAAGACCATGTCCCACCAACATGGTCAAGTCTGGAGTTGAATGCCATTGAACCAGTCGGAAGCCGAATACAACAAGATAATCGCTCAAGACATGTTAGGTCGAAACAACCATCCGAACTTGGCAAGACGTTCAACGTCGCGCCGTCAGCAGCAGCAGCAGCAGCAGCAGCAGCAGCAGCAGCAGCAGAGGACAGCGGAGCTCCAGGCACAGATGAAATAACAAACCCAACACTCTCACGCAGGAACACCATCTGGCGACTAGCCAGTGCGTGCCTCATGAACTTCGGCAACGGAATGAACGACAGTGCGCCCGGTGCCCTAATTCCGTATATCGAGGAAGACTACGAAATTGGCTACGCCGTTATCTCCCTGATCTTCATCGCCAACGCCGTCGGATTCGTTCTTGCTGCGCCTTTGACACACACAATCCAGACCCGAGTCGGCCACGCCAAAAGCTATGCCCTCTCAATGAGTCTCATCATGGCGGGCTACATTGCCATCGTCTGCCACCCACCCTTTCCGGTTGTGGTCACGGCGTTTCTCCTGCTCGGGTTCGGGATGGCGTTGAGCATCGCGCTGAACAACGTTTTCTGCGCTAACCTTAACAGCTATGCCACAGCCCTCGGTTTCTTCTCCGGAGCATATGGCATCGGCGGAGTGATTTCACCACTATTCGCCACGGCCATGGTGTCTCACGGCATCCGCTGGACATACTTCTATTTCATCACACTGGTAATTTCGGCGTCCAACATGTTGCTCGCGGCTGTCGTCTTTCGCAATTATGATGACGAAGGTGCCGCTTCGAGGGCATACACTCAGCAAACATCTCCGCCCCTTGCTTCTCAGACGGATCAGCCAAACGAGAATAATTCCCATGACTCCCACATGCGCCTCCAAACCCTGAAACGAGCCATTCGAAATCGCACAACATTCTTAGGATCACTCTTTATCTTCGCATACCAAGGAGCCGAAGTCTCTATTTCCGGCTGGATCGTCTTATTTCTTATCAACTACCGAGGAGGTGATTCGCGGAATGTCGGCTATGTGAGCGCCGGCTTCTGGGCCGGGATTACCCTCGGGCGCTTCCTCCTTGTATATCCGGCAAAACGAATCGGCGAGAAGGTTGTCGTAGGACTGCTGGTTGTCGGGGCGATAGCGTTCCAGCTCATGACCTGGCTGATCCCCAACATCGTCGGCGACGCAGTGGCGGTGGCGGTCGTGGGCTTGCTGCTAGGGCCCATGTATCCATGCTCGACGGCCGTGTTTGCGAAATTACTACCCGGGAGCATTCAGCTGAGTAGCATGAGTTTCATCACTGCTTTGGGAAGTAGTGGAGGCGCAGTATTCCCCTTCCTAACAGGTATTCTGTCACAAGAGGTGGGGACGATAGTCCTGCATCCGATTTGTTTGGCGCTCTATGCGGTGATGGTTGTCTGTTGGTGCTTTTTGCCTGCGATTTCGAAGAGGTCGGAGTAGGATCGTCCGCTATAAATTTAGTACCGAATGTAATCAATTTCAAATAGCAGTAATGTTGTTTCTCTGAAAAGTCGAACGACAACAAACCTCCTGTAATATAATGAAGGCTGTGTCAGAATGCCCCAGCACACGATACAACACTAAATGTAGGAGCTGTAGGGCTGATGCTGCTGTTACCAGTAATACTACAGAGTAAGAGATAGTGCGCTGGCAGCTAGAATCATTCAGTCAGAACTGATGCTGTTCTAAACAGTTCAATGAGCAGCATGTTCTGGCCACTGGGGCCCCTACTAACGCCACGTAAACTGGGTACTAAGCGATCTTGGGAGCTCACGATGGGCATGCCCACGGCTCCGAGGAAAAGCCTGTGACAATCGGCTCACTGCTTACCGTAGAAGTGGGCTTGGGGAACTCATGAAACCGCAAAGAGTTCCTCAGAGTGAGCATGCAGGTTTGAAGATGGATTCTTGGCCTTCCTTTGGCCCTATCCATCATCCAAGTTCAAAAAAATATACTGCGGCATTTGGAGACCACGATACAGACCTATTCGGCCGATAGGTCCTGGATGTGGGTATTTGCCCTACCAGTAACAGCCAAATGCCGCGGTTCTTTTCCACCGGGAGCCGTGGCTAGCCGCTTACGTCTCTCTGATAGCTACTGAGTAATGATCAGCCTTTGCCTTTGCCTCCCTCCTTATTGCCTAGTCGGTAATCTCACTCGGAGTTTTCCAATGCGTGCTATGACTGCGGGCCGAAAGTTCCGCAGCCGCTTCAAGAGCCGAGCCCTGCCGACAGTAATGGATGGTTCCAGCCTGTAGGACTTCTGATTATTGCAGCTGTTCTCTCCCAGATCATATACTTGACGTCACGAGGTCCACTGGCGGTTGTGTCGGCGAAATAGTAGTAGTATTTGACCATCCGGTCCATATGACGCCGCGTAATTCATCACATAGACGGATATTTTGCCATGTGAGTTTATGGACCGGGGCGGTGATTACGGGTGTTAAAAGGCTCCATGAGCATGTCGGGATCACCTGCTAGCTACGACCTGTACTGGGGTGTAATGTAGATATCTTCGTCTAGATTACACTTATTGATTTCAGATAATAGCACGGAAGCCTACTGCTTCCATGTCCACGAAAGGCGGCCGCTAATACGGTCGAATCCTTGTTCTACTCGGGCCCATGCAACCGTTAGGGTAGATGCCACCATCAACGCACTGACAAAGGCAGCCATATCCAGATAGCTACGCGAGGTAGTCTCCCCGTTGTATGTGCGCACCATTACTCCCGCCACGGGGGTGCCCACTAGACCGGCTGCCCCCTGCACCATATACATGATACCCGTGATGCGGGGCATCTCCTGCAAACTAAAGAGTTCCACGAGAGCCGGCGAGAATAGCCCAATATAGGCACTAGCAAAGAGGCCGTAGAAAATAGTGAACACAATGAAGCAGCCCTTGGCCGCCGCCACGTCATGCAACGTGGACCCAAGCAAAGTACTGGGGATCCAGAGTGCCACCGCACCCACAGCACTGAGAAGAGTGACCAGGAAGAAGGAATTCAAACGTCCAATATAGTCGGCCAGGTACCCGACGGCGACCTTACCGATGGCGTTGCACGCATTACTGAGAGAAGTCCAGTTGGCTCCATCTGACTCGCTGTAGCCCAACGTCTGCCCGTACGACGAGATGTAGTAAATGGGCGTGTAGTAAGCTGCACTCTGAAAGGCTGCGTTGAGCACTTGGGCAATGAACTTGCGCTGCCGGACCAGGGACCAGGGGGGCAGGGGGAACTGGAAAAGGCGAGACACTAAGGAGGGCTTGGCTGCTACTTCCTCCAGCAAGCGTTTCTCCATAGCGGGTTCCCAGATCAGAACGGCGCCTGAGGCACAGATTAGCAGCGTCGACAAGCAGCCTATTAAGCGGAGTGTATCCCGAAGACCCATAGCATCCATACAAGCCTGGATCACGGGGGCGAAGACCAGACCGCCAATACCGGTTCCCGCGGAGATAATGCCAAGGGCGAGGCCGCGGCGCTTTGAGAACCATGTGGGCGGCACGATCATCGAGGGCATGTATGAAAGACAGCTGCCGATTCCCAGAAGTAGGCCTTGGGCCAGTTGGAAGTGCCACAATGCTGTTCCAAAGCTGGCGAGAATATTTGCTACCCCAAATATAAGACCTCCCACGCAAACCACAATGCGAGGACCAAAGCACTTGCACCATGCCACCACAAAGGGCGCACCCAGCTTCATCATGGCTGATGACAAGCTTCCAATCAGTGTAATCTCGGCGGACGAGGCTCCGGTGAATGCTGTGCCTTTGCTGACGGCCATCTTCTCATACTCGGCTTGGTAAACTCCATAGGCGAAGACAACGCCACAGCCTGTGAAGTTAAGCATAAATCCCGAGAGGACAATAAGGACATATTGTCTAAGGAGATCAGCAGGAGCCGAGAGCAATGCTAGCAGTTGTAAGGTTGACGTACCTCCACGAGTGCTCGTTCTTGGGAGCCTCTGTGGGCGAACGCTGTTCGGCACTGGCTGGTGCGTTCATCGTCTTGAGCATTGAAGCCGCACTCGTATATAGCAGTTGGTTATTCTTGGCTTTCTTGACGTTGAAACACTGACTAGTTGGAGATAGTAAAGTCTGCGCCAGAGCATATGGTCATTTATAGCTTGTCTCATAGTAGTGGATATTATGTCATCTCGGACTTGTGCTACTGCTCCCCGATTGTAATTGATCTCCGAATTACAGCCCTGCTAATTGTTTTGTCCATGGTTCAATGTGCTACTAACTTCAACATGTACACTTGCATCTCCGCGGGCTCTTCCTCATGTTTTTGCCCGAAGGCTGTTTGAATGACTCAAACACCGAACTCTCTACGAAGAGACCGAGAGATGACAACCACAATACAGTATATTACTGTCATTCTATGGCCCTATCTGCCACAGTTGCCGTCAGCCATGTGATTTGGCCTCATGGTTCCAGCCGGGAAAGTGGAGATGGGATGCGGTCTCTGAAAATTACTATTTCAAATTACTCTACTATTTTGCGGGTGGCGCTACTTAACAACGCTATACCATATCCGGTTAGCATCGTTTCTGTACTCCCAAATAGGCTAGTATCAGTAGTGAATCGCCGGCTTGGCATTCCGGGATAGTTTCCCACGTCTTCTCCGCTAACCATCTATAGGTAGTCTAGATAAAGTACAGAATCGATTGCAACCACTCGGACGTCGGACGAAATTGCTGGTCATGGATATCCTAGAGCCACTTATCCAAGATGAGATCTGGTTGGACCTTCCATATGCGGTTGGTGAAACACGGTCATGTGGCAAGTGGAAAAGGGCGATCCGACAGAGTTCCGCAACTTTCCATACTCTGGATCGCATAGTAACCTGAAGTCGTAAGGGCCATCCTATTAGTGGTGCGTCTTGACTGTAGGGCTAGAAGATCTCAAGTAACTCCCACACTAAATTTTGAGTCACTCGACACACATCCCCATACTTTCCAGTTCCTCTAACAATCTCATCCTATCATCTTCTCTTCTCTCTATCCGCATCAGCTCCTACGTACCACAAAATGTCAGTCCTACCAAGTGTCGACAGTGCCCTCGGCACAATTGGAAACACACCATGTGTTCAGTTGACCTGCGTGGTCCCTCCAAACAGCGCTCGAGTGTTCCTGAAGCTAGAGAGCTTGAATCCTACCGGCTCGTACAAGGACCGCATGGCTCTCTCAGTCATCGAGGAAGCAGAGCATCGTGGGGACCTTCGCCCAGGAATGACAGTTTTGGAAGCTACCGGCGGCAGCACCGGGTCGTCCCTCGCCTTTGTCTGCGCCGTCAAGGGCTACAACTTCCGTGTAGTCTCCTCCGATGCCTTCGCGAAGGAGAAGCTCAACACCATGACCGCGTTTGGGGCGCACCTGGACATCGTGCCGAGTGAGAATGGAAAAATCACACCGCAGCTGATCCCTTGTATGCGGGAGCGAGCACGCCAAATTGCCACAGAGGATAAGGATTCTTCTTATTACTACGCCGACCAATTCAGCAATCCCGATGTCTTTCCGGGTTACGAGACCCTTGGTCGTGAGATACTAGCACAGGTTGGGGAACCTATTGACGCCTTTTGTGGCGCAGTTGGGGGGGCAGGGATGGTGATGGGTGTCGGGAAAACTCTGAAGCAGAGCTGGCCGGCGTGCCATGTAGCTGTGCTTGAGCCTGCTTCGGCGCCTGCCTTGACCAAGGGTCATGGCGGCGAGCACTCGGTGGAAGGAATCGGTATTGGCTTCCCTCCTCCTCTCCTTAACAAAGACTGGTATGACGAGGCACGGGCGATCGATGAAGGGGAAGGGCGTGCCATGTGTCGACGACTAGCGAGGGAGGAGGGTCTTTTGGTTGGCACTTCTTCGGGTCTTAATGTGGTTGCCGCAATACAGTTGGCTAAGCAACTGGGTCCTGGGAAAACAGTGGTGACTGTGGGCTGTGATACTGGTCTGAAGTATGTTCGAGGAAACCTGTACACAGATAGCTGAAAGTGGTCACCGGGACGAGACTTGTGTCAATAATGCAATTTCCTTCTAGTAACTTTCAAATTACACTTATCCAACTGGTCAGGTTTCATAAACTGAACTTGAAAATTGTTGCAAATCCTACAACGAAACCTTAAGTCCGGGGTATTATCATGATGCTTTAAGGCGTGTCATTGACTATATACTAGGTTACGATCGGTCCTTAGCTTAGAGAACAACAAAGTTCATGTTACCATCATCCTTTGGACATCAAGGGAGCTGAGGGTAGAATTACGGATCATACTAGTCAAGATCAGAATTTATCAGACCTCGATACATAGATAACAGGCCGTTTTCTTCCTCTTCCCCATCTCCACTCTCCTCCATTTGATTTTCCTGGACGGCAAACAACCACTCGCTCCGTGAATAAAGCGCCTCCCGTGCGTTCCCTCCCATGGAAGAACAGATCCCGAATAGCCTGGCTGTTATAAGACTGATATTTTGGTTCCCCACCATGATCATCTACCGGCTGCGAAACAGCAACCACATCCTTCCCTGCCATTTTCCGCACATTGATCAACTTGATTACCTCTAGGGCTTGGTATATTGGGAACCCGCCTTCTTCTGTTGGTAGGGTGTCGGCCAAGCTCTGTACAAAATTCTGGATCTCGATAGCAAGGGAAACGGACGTGGTGCGGAGGAGGGCGGTGAGAAGAAGGTTCGTGAAGCCGATTGTGTATGTATTTTTGGTCAGGTGATGGACGGGGGGCGAGGCTTTAGCAATGCGGAGGAGTAGACAAATGTAAGAGTCTGTTGTTCGGCCTTCCATTCTTGCGATAGTAGGGCATATTGAAGGAAGAGTACAGAAATTATTTTGGCATTGCAGGATACAACTGGTGAGGTAATAAGCGTAGTTTAGGGCTGCGTCGTGGGAGATGAAGCGCAGTGGAGTGGTAACATCGCCTGTTGAGGTTAAATCCATCAATGGCTGTTCGGCGGATGGGAGGTGCTGGATCCAGCGATCTAGACGTTGGACTTGTTGGGTGAGGAGCAGGTGGTGATGCACTGCATCAGTGCCGGGTTCATCTGATGGTTCAGAAATTACGGTCTCGATGCTTTGATCACAGTCCCAGTGTCGAAGTATGCAGGCAGTACTCAAATAATGCGAGTCACACATTATACTGATAATCTCGACACGGCGCTCATGCAAGGACTTTGGCTGTCCTTGAAGAATTCGTGGCAGAGGGATCGATGGCAGAAGTCGCTGCAGCTTTACCGAGCTAAAGTAGGATCGCGTCCACCAAACCGAAAGCCGGCTTTGCATCCATGTGATGAGAAGACCCCGAACTGTCTCGTCATGAACATAATCATTCAGATTGGTGAGAAAGCGAGAGATCCCATCCATATGACAGTAAAAGGCCGTAAAGTTAGCCATTGAAGACTCCATATACGAAAGGATAACAATAACGGCTAAGACAGTTATCGCTACCCGCCGGTCATCAAGCTGATGCGTGTTAATCAGTCTGCTTATTGCAGCTGAATAGTAAAGCTGACTTCTGGTCTGATGGATTAAGTTGGGTCTGAACTTCCCCATGTGAGAGCTCTCCGAGCGCATTCTGTCTTCTGGACTGAGGCGGCTGAGATTACATGCTGACAGGGCTAGCATTGTATTCTTCAACATTGCGTTTGCCGCTGCTGACTGAGTAAAGGTGCAGAGTATGGGATGCAGACTTGGCAGGCACTGATCTTCCCAGTAAGTAAGGTAGAAAACGTCCCGCTCTGTATGTTGTAGCGACCTTATCAGATCCACACTGCCACAACAGACGTTCCCAGGTTCTGCGTGACTTAGCCCTAGAGGTGCATGAGGGCGGTCTTTACCTCTCAGCTTCTTTGGGGTTCGAGGATCTGAGGAAGTCACAACACGGAATTGCACAACCTCAGAAAAGCGCTCGCATGTTTTGCCTAACCTGGCACAGGTCCCACACGTGGGTTGATTTTCATCGCACTAGCCTTATGTCAGTTATCAAAAGAGCCGTGTCTAGCATATCCAGGGGGAAGCACTTTGGTTCGCCTCTGCCTACAACTCTTGCACCCATTGCGTGACCGGATAATATCGGTCTTCTTGGGTCTAGATCTGACAGGGAGATACATCATGAAAGCCACTAGGAATCGTCCATCAGAAGGGAAAAGAGAATACGGTCAATAATGGTTTGCATCGTCTGGCTCGAGAGAAATTGTCCCTGAGGGGGAGGGGTGGCAAGTCACGTGATGTATGTCAAGCACCTCCAAAGATCTATGGCTCGGAGCTGCATATTAACAACCTCAGCACAACGGTAAAAATTAGGGGAAATAAGCATGTAATTGGTATCTTTCATGTGAGACTCAGACTTGAAAGTAACTATATGGCCATACACCCGCCTTATGAAGGTATAATTCGAGCATCACTATCATCTATACTATTTTCAGGCTTGCTCGCTCGAAACATGACGCGTATAAACCCAACGATGTATCATTCAGTCGAAGATATTCACAAAGCTCTGGAAGATCAAATACAGACATCTCTCCTGTTATTTACGGTGTGGGAAGGATTGACATTGGCCCAGTGTTGTATGGTCTCTCAAATCAATGATGCGTCCATCTATCTAATGTACGATGGAATACCGGGATGTATAATGGGATTGCAAGGCTTAGCATCGGCTAGAACCACTATTAATTCAGTCCCTGAAGGGGCCGATAAGCACTCTCATTAGCTTGTATCTTGAAATGCCTGCAGGTGTCGGAGCATGGCGGCGCGCGAATCTATCAGTAGAGCGATGGATGATAATACCGGCCATCCTTTGAGAAAACCTCAGGTACGTGTCGTTCGAGATCAAAAAGGAGTCGCAACAGACAGCTAATTTTATTGTTGGCCTCCAGTAGACATTTACAAGCCAGATGTTTGGTAAATACTTTCATCCTTCAAAAGCCAAATTCACTGGGCTTGCTAACTTTCTGATGTCAGTAAACGATGCATCATAAAAATACTTTCCTCTATAAACGTCTTCAAATAGTGTTACTAACAATTCTGCAACACTGATACGGGGACTTCCCCTACCTTACCCACAGTGAGAAAATAAGATCCTTCCAGATTGTGTACTCAAGGAACTATATGCTTAAATAGCGTATCTCTGCTGCGAGTATTGACTCCGAAGCAGCAAAAGCGTACAAAAGGTGAATCTATTATAGTCATGAAAGAGCCCCGTCAGTCCATAACCACGATGCCTGCCTTATGTCAGAGTCATTCCTGTGACCTTCGTTTTGTGCCGCGTTACTCACCTTACAGAATACTCACCGCCAGCAGATACTTGAGCAATGCACGTAGGCAGGTATGTAGGACCAGGAAACTTAATGCTTTAGGCAATAAGAGAGAGTGAGAGTGTGGATTTTTGGCCCGCGGTACAAGCAATCCTCATTTATCGGGCAGACGATAGGGTTGCCTAGGAAGAAGCGTAACTTTCAGTCCACCATGACGGTAATTCTCAATGAACAGTTTGCACTCCTTTCTCGGATTGTTCGTCTGCCGATTGAGGCAATTATATTACGAGCACTAGTGGAATCAAGGAGGCCAAAGCCAACTATTAAGTGGACAAGTCTCATAAAGTACGAGTAACTAGAATTGAGCAGTATTTGGCAGGACCAGAGCTTCAACCCGATGGGAAGGAGCTTGCCCCGATCGGGTGTGTGGGAACGATGCTAACGGGATCAGGTTTAGCATACGATAATCTGTCGATCATGGTATCGGGCAAATGCGGTTTTTGAAGTTGTAATGCAGCCAATAAACACACTATTATCTGAAATACATGGTTCTGCTTTGTAGTACAGATTCTTTGGGAATTGGTGGTGTTGCCGCTGACCCTTGTGGTATCCACTGCTACCATCAGTGCTAAAGCGCAGTATACTATACATATCATTGTGGTTATATAACTTGGTTACAAGCTCAGTTGACGTAGTAGAATAGCATACACATGAGTATCAATATTTATGCAGATTCAGAGGGGAATTTATCTAATAACTTGTTTCGCATGTCTTTTGCCAGTACAACTCACCGTAATAGAAAACATAGAGATCGATTCGACTATCAAACCCCGCCTTCCAAGCAAGCAGATTATTTGGCATCTGGCATATATACACTCATCTCGAAGCCATTACTAAAAGGTAAAGTCATGTTCCGGAACCCATTCTCCGGGTTTCGCATGTACGCCAGCAAGTCGGCATACCCCTTGGCACCGGAAATCGTATTGTCGGTGAGAACAACAGCACCATAGCGAAGGTAAGGCTGGACTATCTTGAGAGTTGGAAGAGAGAGTGCAGACCAGACTATACACAAACCCACTTGTCAGCTCACCCCTCGCCGAAATAAATATCCCAAATATTGAATAGGGTGCAGACTTACTATCCAAAAGTAAAAGGTCAACCTGCGGCAATCCTTGTGCAAGCGTCTCGAGCAGGTTTCCCTCTCTCAAGTCAATCTGATCAGTCACTACAGCACCACATTCCGCCCAGTACTTCCTTGCAATCTCAGCTTTCTCCTTTTCCTTCTCAGTAGCAATAACAACGCCTTCCTTCCCTGTAGCAGCCTTGGTCTTTGCAACAGCAAGCGCCAGGTAAATGGTACTAACGCCGAAGCTCGTCCCTGCCTCGACAACATTCGTAGCTCCCATAGCGTTGATGAGTTGGTAAACAAACTGGCACTTGTCCTCGTCCAGAGCGATGAATTTGTCTAGCATGAGCTGATCGAATGCATCTCTGGGATTCTGCTCTTGGGCTTTATCCTCAAGATCACCGAGGACGTCAGAGGAGAAGACTTTGCCTTTGTCAGTGCGGGAGATGGCGGCTTCTTGCTCGAGGGAGATGCAGTGAAGTCTGGAAAGAAGGTTGAGGATGTGCGCGGCGGCGTCGACGGGGGAAGACATGATGGAACTTGTGCAAGGGACGCGTGCAGGTTGTTACGGCTTGTTTTGTTGATGAGTGGCAATTGTATGCTGTAGTTTGATGAGTGACAGCTAACTGACTAGTAGTGGATTGGATGGCATCTTATGTACCTGCCCGCGGGTGGGGAAACATGACAGACACCATGCATTGCGGCTTTTAAAATTACCGAAATACTTTAACACCTTTGTATCATTACTAAATGTTGAGTCAAAACATGACATAAATAGGGCGCACTTGTATGGGTCTGCTTACTAACTTCGGAGTTCTGCAAGTGCTCCGCATGAAGGCAAAACGCAGATTGTTCTCGGCTGGAGCCGGCAGAAAAGATCTCCGCGGACCTATGCCTTCCTAGCAGTACTTCACCTGCAGAAGGCCTGCGCTTGACCCCTGCTCGAGTGGAAATTATCTGTGGTTGACACAACTAAGCCAAATTAAAGGAATGTTCTCCTAGAACCTAGCCTGCTCTGTATGTTGTTATTTGCCTGCATGTATCCACCATGCTCAGTACGAGGGTGAAAATCGGCTCTATTAGGCGATTTCTCACTCCTCAACTCCTCTGGTTCTCTTACCCTAACTGAGTCAATCAACTGGTCTCTTGTCCGCATGAAGCTTCTTCATCCTGAAAAATATGCAGAGAAAACCCGCCATATTGAAATAGTCTATCTGCTGCTATATCCACTAAACATCCGGACAAACTTAGTGCGCTCGTCAAGGCCTGTACTGGCCTAAGTGCCTCAAAACTTTTGGCGCGTACCCTATGGCGCCCGGCTTCAAAATCTTCGCTTGCCTTTCCTCCATTGTATGTTTCTCCGACTCGATGAAGAGCGTTATTTGGTATACGTGCGAAAAGCAACTTAAACGCAGAAAGCCATGCCTTTTGTCTCACAGTTTGGTGAATCCAAATATAAGTCCAGCGGCGCCGGGTTTGCTCAGGTCACGGTTTCGCACCATCTGCCTACGCAGGAGGAGCAAACAAAGCGAGGCAGCCACATACAGTGCGCCAGTGAAGATCTGGACATGTAAATATTCATTCCCGCCGGGCTTTCGCAGAACTAGGCCAATGATCTCGCAAACTGTTTCCATGATTAGAGCATACAAGAAGAGGTAAGAGGTCATCAGATCAAGGAAGAAATTAGAACTTACCAGTAACTGGACTTACCAGAACCATCCAGCAAATGTTCAGCCCATTGATTGTTTCATGCAGTCCTAGCACCTCAGCAACAATGGGAGCCAAAGAGGCCCAGAAGGTCCCGACGAACAAACCAATGACCAGCGAAAAGGCTAGGATAGACACATACTCCCTGGCAAATATCCAGAAGATGAAACAAAGGAGGCCTGAGAGAAAGGTCATCACTGAGGACACATTCAGACGGCCAAATCGATCACTCAAAAAGCCAACTCCCGGCCGCCCCACCACCTGCCCAAGGTTAACCAGTGCCCCTAGCAGCGCCCCTTGGTCCGCTGAAAGACCTTCGCTCTCTCCGTAGTCGGGGATCGAAAACAGCACAATTGTATAAGCGATCAAGCTGAAAGCAGCCCAAAGGAGAACTAAAAGGAAATTGTAGTTCTTTAAGAGACGAATTTCAAATATGGCGGGCCGATTTTTGGTCTGCGTATTGCGGTCACGAAGTAGTAGGGAGCTTCCGGTGTTGACGACGAAGGAAACGATAGCGAGGATACGAAACGCCCAGGGCAGACTGATGTTTTCGATCATAGCATTTGCGCCTAGGCTGTATATGAGGCCCCCTAAGGCACTACCACAGGTCGCAAATCCACTGGCAAGACTGCGCTTGGTGGTAAACCACTGCGCGGGAATCCCGAAAGAAGCCACAAACATCAGTCCCATACCCCATCCAAAGCATAGGCCCTGACTGAGAACCAACTGCCAGATTTTATGACTGAAGGACGCCGCCACGAGGCCCGCGGTTTGAAAAAAAAACGCCGATTAGAAGTGTCGTCTGGGTTCCCCAGAGACGAGTGGTTAGAACACCCACGGGAGAGATAACAAGGCACATTGACACCGTTAAGCCTCCAATCAGTGCATAAATTAGGGAAGATGTTCCGGGAAACACATCAGCAGAGATGTAATGTGCCAGAAACACGCCGTAGGACTGATTGAAACAAATTCAAATCAGTCTAAGTACTCGAGTATAGAAGAGTGTGTAGACTCACGCCATTGATTCCCCAAGTATGGGCATTGATCAAACAGATACAGCCCACACAAATCCACCCGTATCCACCATTGGGAGGCCGGACATCAACAGTGTTGTCGCTGCTCGTCTCCTGAAGAGTAGTCCGTGTTGAGCGCCGTTCAGGCTGATTCCCATCCTGGGGTTTTGTCATCTTGGATAGATAAGTTATTATAAGTTTTTGCATGATGCCTGATTTTTGCAGCTGGACGAACCGGCCTACTTATGTGACTTGGCCAATTGAGTTGTACACAGATTCGGGAGCTCCGGATGGTCCCCGGTTATAATTAGGACCTAAAGCTAAAGCCAATTTCTTCGGTCGTCATCCAACTGAGGAGCTGATCTACGCCGCGAAAAGAAGGTTATAGTTGATTTCCCCCTGATCTATCACTGTCACCGCCTTGAATTCTTCCATGGTTCGGCCCGGACAAAGTTTAGATATGGTGGCGTGAACCTCTTGGCTAATTTCTGGAATATGGCTCCATCTACGTAATTTTGCTTCTTCACACTCTCTATGGTTCGGCCCGGGGCAAGGTGTAGGTATGGTGGCGTGTAACACGCCTAAACGTCCTTGAACACTGCCCAAAACGTTGTCGTACACATCTCTACTGCCCCATCAACTTTTGTAATTGCTACTGGTTGAATGCATGATCCAGCTTCCCACATGTTCACGCAGCACACATCATCCCGCTAACTGCCTGACGTAGTCTCTTGAAATCTGGTCCAATACGTGACCATGTTATGACTTAATGTAGTAGATTACCAGATTGTATAGAATGTTGGGTGTGTATATCTATCGCTACTTCGCTGAAGCTATTACTCACTCCAACATTGGCCCGATTATAAAAGTACATGAAAATTAGTACATACTTGAAAAAAATAGATTGAGTTATATTTAGTTTATTTTTTACTTTGCAGTTTCTCCAAGTCGCATCTGACATAACTAATGAGGTATATTCAGCAAGTCAATAACCTTTATTAGTAACTAAATATGGATAAATACAGTATTATTCTGGAATTCATATCTGACCTAATATGGCAAGTGCGTTCCAGAAGGTGGTCAACAGGACTAGATATCCGAACTATCCGGGACTCTTGTGAGTAAGTCGTATTCAAATACCCACTTAAGAGAGTTTACTAAGGTCCGGACAGACAATCCTCAGCTTGGCATCTTAGACGGTTACTGTAGAACATCAGAGTATGTTAAAGTAAAATTTAAGTTTACTAGACTATCAGCAGTCTAACTAGTACTGTTTCGTATACCGAGTGGGGATAGACTACTACTACTTTATAGCGAGCTTAAATCTTGTGTATGTGGCAGATAATCGCAGTTAGTAACATCACTTTGGACGCATAAATTATACATCGCACACTGAAAGTATCTGGCGCTTTTTGTTTATTTGTACTTTGACCTCCCCGCTTGCAATGCCAGACCTTATATATTCCAGATATCAGTACTTTATAGTAACCTAGGTCAAGTCAATAAAGTATGATCCAGCAGGTAAGAGCATCTATTATCTTGAAGTAAAATAATATACTACACAATTAATACAGAGAGGATTCGGAAAGTAAAAGAGGGGAAAGGGGAGGGAAAAAGCCCCGGCTCGTTAGTGCTAGTCATTTCCTAGAAAGCCTTGGTTTTGTCATATAACAAGCAGTACATAGCTGGTATTTTAACATACCAGTTATTCAGGATGGACTACTCTGGCGTATGGGTATGTCATAAGACTAACTTACTACTGACGCACCGGAAGTCCTGGCCTGGTAAAAGATCATATCCCAAATTAGAAGGTACAGCCGAGTGCAGAGCCATGACCTTTGAAAAATAATCGGCAGCCAATCTTTCTGTTACATATTTGTATTTAGTTTTATGTATTCTTTCCCAGTAATTTCAATATGTATTATAACAGAAGTTTTTATTTACTCCATGGTCTAGAGGCCTATAATCCTAGTTCGGTTTATTATTAGTCTTATAGCTAGGAGTACATCCTCATGAAGCCAAGAAGCCTAAGTGTTGAGTTCCCATCATCTTCCCTCATGCACCCCTCCTCGCTTTCACCAGCAACACTTAGGTAGTGCTACGGTAATGAAAAGAATAACATGCACCAGGAGACCATCATTTCGTGTAGTTTGACCATGTCAAGGCTATTGTTCTCTAGAATAATCATCGAGGTCAAAAAACATCAAGTAGGTTGGTGGTCGTGGTGGTGGGCGATTCAAGGGGTGGCGCGCTCGAGCGTGGGCTACGTTATAATCAGACATGTAATTTTGCTTTTCAGTGTAAGAGATGACACTATGGTATGAATTATGGATAAGAATCAATACTTTGAGAAAGTTTATCTGGAGTAAGTCCCTGAAAGAAAGACCGGCTCATCAGATCATTTGTTATTTGGACCACTCAGATTATGCTACTGATAGACATACTTCAGGATCTAGCCAACAAGAATGCTGTTCTGATCTACTTCTAACTGAATTACTTATATCTTTGAATTCTGAATATCAAGACTTGCAGACCTAGCTTTTGTCAATAATGATTTTTTTCTTGCTTCTTGTCAGCAACACGCCCAAGAGCTACTCCGCAATGGAGTAGCTGCTTTATTAACCTTTCAGAAAGGTTCAAAGAAAGTAGGCTCGACTATTTCTTTCATAGAATATTAGCCACTTAGTGCTTTCCGGAAGCATGCTTATATCATAATATATATATATATATATATATACTTACATATCTGCTCCACTTAAGATGCCTGAAGGAATGAAGGCTTTGTTATTCCGCACTGAAACACCAAAAATAAAGATGGTGCAATGCCAGACTCTGGCAGCAGCCCAAAATGATAGATCTCTTGGTATGGTGTGTACACCGAGAAATATTCGCATCTTACCACGAGTTTGAGTGGCATCTGTTCTTAAAGGAATTAGTCCTGGCCTGTCATGCTGTAGTGCAAACATGCCTTCACAGCACATTTCGAATTTCCCGATCAGGTCACGTACAGACGCAGATCATGCTTGTTCGCAACAGAAGGCATGTGAGATTGCGTTCAAAGGGTTAGGTGAGTCGGATCCTCGCATAAATTGCTCGCTCCGCACAGATATAATGCCGTTAGGTTTTTGACATCCATAAGAAATTATACCCTCACCCCTTCAGCATATATTTTGATCGATTATCATGTCTTTTGCTGGCAAACTTGTCGCCGTAACGGGCGCAGCCTCTGGGATCGGCCTAGCCGCCGCTCGATTACTCGCCCAACGTGGTGCAGCCCTATAACTAGCAGACATCAACGCCGAAGGACTTGGAAAAGCAAGGGCACTTATAGAATCAGAGAACAGCCCTAAGTCACAAATTCTAACAACAGCGTTGGATGTCCGCGATTCCGCACAGGTCGACTCGTGGATCAAAAAAAGCACAGACAAACTGGGTCCTTTATACGGAGCAGCTAACGTTGCAGGAGTCGCTGAAAAGCAATTATCGAGCGATCCCCTCGACGCTGCAGATTGGGATCATATAATCGGGACTAATCTGACGGGGGTGATGCATTGTGTCCGGGCGCAGGCCAGGAACGCATCTTCTGAGGGCGCATCTATTGTGAATGTCTCGAGTATCGTAGGGTTAACAGCTGTTGCAGGGGTCGGGCTGGCATACACAGTCAGTAAACATGGAGTTGTGGGATTGACGAGGAGGATTGCTCAGCATTTGGCGCCGAAGAATATCAGGGTGAATTGCGTGGCACCGTAAGTTGTCCTCTTTTGCCAATTGTGGTGTCTCACTGACCTCCTCAGTGCGGTGGTCTCTACACCACTTACTGAGAAGACACTCAAAGACCATCAAATCCCCGAGAATTTAATGTCGGATATGCAGAGGCTCGCTAAACCGGAAGAAGTAGCGAGCGTGATCGCCTTTCTTCTCAGCCAGGAAACCTCATTTGTGACGGGGTCTACATACCCTGTGGATGGGGGCTATTTGTACTGAACTGCAGTAACGGGTTCAGTAATCATTGACTGGATCATATTTGTGGTTTGTATAGGCATGTGAGATTGTTGGGAGTCTGCTGCACAATTTTATTTGTTTATCTAAAGCCTGTCTAGACTGAACTCGCTAGTCTCGAAAAGCAATTGCAGAAGCCTTATGTGTCTTGAACCGATATGGAATTTTTGTACGATATGAACCGGGACATTTTCAAACAGCAACTTCCTCAAGTACTATGAACGAATGATTTTGTTTTCACGATGGGTTTGTACACACTTCTTCAGAAGAACCCTCGCTTTCCAGCCAAATTTACCCGATTAATTTTCAAAGCAGCAAGCACATGCGCATCATGCACATACGATATGCCATGCATGACCTTCCCCGTCCAGATCCTGTCCGGCTTCTGTCCCATGGTCCAGGTCTCTAACAGAAATTGCTTTCCCCTAGCAATAGCCAGGTCGGCTTTACTGTAGTCACTGGCAATTGCAGCATGCGACGCTAGTTGGGCAAGAGTAATGATTGTGTATGCTGTCTCCTCGGCCCCGTGTATGTTACCCCAGGAGCCATTGTTATTCTGTCCGCATATCACACGGTTCAATACCTCTTGCAGACATTGAGGAATACGGTCTTGAATGATATTTTCTGTGAGACCCGGTAGACATCCCTGATCCCAAAGGACCCTGGCCGGGACCAATGATTGGGCCATATGCATGATTCCATAGTACTCGGAGAAGTTCTAAAGAACAATTGATCAGTGCCAAGCCAGACAAAAGCAATATTACATATCAGCCCACTTACCCAATGATCATTAAGCATCTTCTCCTTGCTCCATTTCGTGCACATGAACTTGGCAATCTTCTCTATCTGTGGGGTGTATGCACTGGGATCGGGTGACGATAGCAGACAGTTTAGAACGTTTCCGTTGACGCTCACGCTCGTCACACGTTGGGGCATTCGGTCATCAAAAGTCTCGAAGCAGTCCTCCCCCTCGAAGTTCTTGATTAGGTTTGCGTGGCTAACTTCATAGCCGTTGTTATTGAGTGCCATCAAAGCACGTGCTGTATCGTCCGCGTCGGGGAGGAAGGTATTCGCTGAAGGATTACGAGTTAATTATGGGGTAGATATAGTATCTGGTTTATACCTACTAGCACCGGCCACGCCATGCGGCATAGATCTATGAATCAACTCTATCAGATCGCCCACGTTTTCCGTACCCAAATTGTCGACTGTGAAGCCGCTTTCTAGCAACGTTGACAGAACCTACAGATTAATGTGTTAGAAGCACACTCCGCTGGTTTGTTTATCTCGCTTCAGTAAATGCAACTTACCCAGCAGGGCTCGAACACCTCTAAAGGATATACTCCCCCGACACCACCATTTCCCTTCCCTTGGCCTTGTGACACAATGTGACGAAGATACGCCTCACACTCATCAATCCACGTAGGAGAGTATATCAAATACGCGGCCGCAGAGGCAGGAGAGGCTGTGATACCTGCAGAAGTAACGAGACTTCCCAATTTATTCCATTCGAGCTGCCTCACGAACCCTTCCAGCGAAAACAATGGAATACTGCAAGGGCCCTGGTATAGCCAACTAATGTCAATGCTAGTTGCTGCGGCATACTTGCTCAGCAAGTCCACTTTTGCAGGAAAGTCAAAATCCACACCCTCTTCACTCAGAAGGCGGAGTAGAACCGGAACAATCAGTTCCACCGTGAAATGAATCGCTTCGTCCGGTTACCATTTCTGCAGTTTGGCATCAAGAAACGACTTAGCACGGAACAGTCTGAACAGGATATCATCGGGTAACGGTTCTTTGTAATGCGATGAAGAGCGCCGGACATGTCTGCATAATGCGAGTAGGGCAGCCAACGAATGGACGACACAATCTTAGATCCAGATATTCTCGGGGTATTCACTGTGTCTTTTGGTAACACCTTCGAGGGGATCCCAGCCACCACCATCTATTTGTTCGCGGAGGAGGTACTCGAAGCTGGTTGGGAAGACCCATTCGTACCCCTCGTCCTTCTTCTTCTCGACCATAGCGAGCCATGCAGTGTCATAGATAGATGGAGCCATAGAGGACAATCCATATTGTGACTTTGAATCAGAGGCGACCTTGGCAACGAGGTCTTGGGCACATTGAATTAGTATAGAGGAGCTCATACTGGGCTTCAGTCAGAAGCTCGTTAGAAAGGTTAACAGTAAGGGATACACCGAAATCGGCAACGATAAGGAGAACAAAAATAGTATTTTTGTCAATGAACTTTCACGGAATGTTGTACTTTCGAATGATATGATATGGCTTCACTCAGGTCTTGAATCTTGCGCCCATTTATTGTTCTCATACGGCAGTCACGATCGACGTGATCCCTTGGCTACGTGTTGCGAACTCCTGACCGCTCTGATGTGGTCTGCAAGGTATGAAGGCCTTACGGTCACACGACGCCGAAATGAACTGCGGCTATTATAAAAGATGACCATTTTCACCCAGTGACTTAGGATACGAGCGTTCTGCAAAGCCAGATTGGCTGGACGCCGGGCTCAAGGAAACAAGGGGTAGATGCATTTACGCTGTGTAACCGCGCTTTAAATCGGTGTGGACAGTCATGACCTTATCTCTCATCTAAGACAGAGCGCAGATCTGAAAGCTTAAGTTCAAGGGGCATGTGCTAAATAATACAGATAGCAGAATCAGTACATTCGAAAGCACAGAATGCTGTTGGCTGATGTATTATCACTCCCACCAGAGCTGCGACTTTTGAAGTAGGTAGTTGGGTATGGGTCCCTTAATACCTCCAAATACATAACATCGGTAGTCCTGCATAACATCCAGAATTACAAATACTAAACGTATCTCGCATAAACAACTATCGAATGCTAAGTCAAGTAGAATGAGCAGTTCACCATGGAGCGACGCCAAGAGCTTTGTCAATCACTCAAAGGCCAATGTGCTGTTCTACCAAATCTTTGCTCCTCGTTCCCGGACGAGACTCCTAAGTTGCACCCCGAATATGCGAGAGCTCGAGATGACTCTACTGATCCGTGGATTGAACGGTACGTCGGCGCTTCACAAATTCTGAGAACAAGCAAATTCCAAGCTCACACCAAAAAGGTTTGTTAAGAACCCAGATATATGTCGGAAGCTCCAGAAAGCAGATTGCACAACATTTGCGGCAATCATGTGCGCAAATTCTTCCTTTGAAAGACTCTGTACGGTGGCCAAGTGGTTTACTTGGGTAAGAGTGCCTTCCAGAGTTTTGAAACTCGGCTGACTATGATTCAAGTACTTCATATGGGATGATTGTATGGGTTCCCGTCTGCTATGCCCCAGCGCTATACTGAGCTGAAACACCTATGAAGTATTTGACTGTGGTTCTCTTACCCACGACCAAGGGACTATCAAGAAGTACAAGCAGACCACTATCGAGTATTTCAAGCATGTCCTCTGTCATGAAGCAGAGTATCCAGACCTATCTGAATATTCCGAAGAACTCCAGAATGCACTAAACTGCTGGGACGAGATAGCAGAACATGTCCGCCAAGTGTGCTCAAAAAGAACGTTTTGAGCCCCTCCCCAATTGTTTTTCGTCTTATACTGACTGTCACCAAACCAGTGACGCGCAAAGTTATGCTAGCAGCGATGATAGACTATGTGTCGAGTGTTGATTGTGTGGATTCGATCTATTCCGATGATGAAATTCCATCGTTACAGCAGTACTGGTGTCGAAGAGAACGCACGGCTGGAGTTTATCCTGTCATCGCTACTATTCCGTATGTCGACATAAATATTGTGTCGAGCAGGGGCTGACAATTGCGTAGTTTTATCTATGGCTTTGATATCTCAGGCCGAGATCTAGACGACACGAACATGAGATTACTTCAAAAGCATACCTCGTATCTTGTCCACACGTGAGCTCAAGCAAATATCGTACTAGCCTTTTGCTAAGCTGGCACAGGCAAAATGATATGTTTTCAATGAGGAAGGAAGCGGTATATGGGTACCTGTCAATTTGCTGTCGTGTTGTGAACAGCTAACATTGTGTAACAGAAAGATGGACAAGTCGAGAACCTCGTTCCGATAATCATGCTGAACGAAAACCTGAGAGCCAACCAGGCAATGAAAGTGGCCTTCATGCTGGCTCAGGAATCAGCAAGGGGCTTCTATGAAGTGGCTGATGATATGCGGCAGACTGCCAAGGGAAGACACCGCGCTGTTGCGGATATTTTCATTGAAGGATGCAGAAACATTGTCATGGGGCTCACTCATTGGAGGTAATTCATATATCTTTGCTGATAAATTTTGCATTCTACTGATTACTGCTAGCTACACCGGGGAGCGATATTTCACAGCGGGAGAGGCGAATGAGGACCATACCATACATTTTGAATTATGAGGGGGGAACACCTTTCCCGTTGTAGTTCAATTTCATTAGTATTCAGAATTTTTGCATCTTCTTTATCTGCTACTTCGCGAACAAAGGTCAGGCGTCAGGCCCTTAACGATCATCACCTGAGTCAAGATGCACGTCAATCTTTACAGCACATCTCTAGAGAGAGTTCTACATAGAGTGTATCTGCAGTAAGATGACAACATTCTTTTCGGACTTACCGGGCATGCAAAAAAATCAGTTATGAGGTACATTTCTTGTTCTGGAACCTCCTTTTCATAGTGATTAATTAGATCACCTAAATATAATCTTCACGAACGCTCCCCAACTTCCAACGCGCAAGGGATAACAGGTTCCGCGGAGGTGGGGGGTGTTGTGGCGCAGTCTGATCAACATCAACCCGACGAATGACCGTGGTGGGACATACATGCATTATGCAGCACTGCCATGCGTCATTCATCACACATGCATGCAGTGCCATCACGCAAGGAAAGTTCAGCCGGAGAACAGTTCCACAATCCCAACAAAACTTGCG
This sequence comes from Aspergillus luchuensis, assembly GCF_016861625.1. NCBI lineage: Eukaryota > Fungi > Ascomycota > Eurotiomycetes > Eurotiales > Aspergillaceae > Aspergillus > Aspergillus luchuensis. Next base: position 1,559,794 of record NC_054856.1, on the reverse strand, counting down.
GCTGCGTGAAGGGTCAATCGGACATAACCTTGAATTGACAGCAGACTGCGAGCGATGGCATTATACTCAATGTGCTCTCTTCGTTGAGATGAGTAACAGGCGCGACTATTAGATTTTAAGAGGCTGACAGTCCAGTAATCTAGTGGTGCAGATCTATCTGTCGGATGTAGCATTCCTTGCAAGCTGATTCGTGGATCTGAGTCATGTCGTGGTTAAAACCTCCAACCGGAAGGAACGAATTGGAATGGACTCCGGTGGAATAATGCACTGAAATTTATGTATGATACCCAATTTTCCTTATGTTAACGAAACGAAGTTGACTCTTACTGTGGAAAAGTACGAGCTGATACTATGGGTATTCGATAAAGAGGGCGTACGATTCGGCAGTCTATACGAGGAAGGGCTGGGAATGAATATGTTAAGATTGTGCTTCGACTCGACTTGAACAACGGTATAATAAAGGAAACAAGAGCTAACACAACAGCTGCCTTTAGTCGTGATGTATAAAACTTCGTGACTATTAAGGAAAGCCCCTATGGTCTGAACAAACAGAGGTGAGCGATGTCGTAGACTTGTGCGGTTCGTCAATATTCTAGGACTAGATTAGTCAACTCAACTTGCCAGCTATAGCACACTGAATGATACTACTAAGGGAAGCATATTACGTACTATTTGGAATATGCGAGTAGCCACCTAAGCCCCTCATGAAGCCCAGCTGGTGTGATTGGCGTGTCCGTAGCGAATACGTCGCCTGCTCATTATCGCATCGCTGGGAATGTTTTCGACCTTTTCAGTCCTGAGAACAAACCGAAAAAAGAGCGACATCAGGATGATGATCAAAAGACCGGTTAAGCAAAGGACTGGTGTAGGCGCCAGAAAGCAGAACGCCGAGGAGCATACGTATGCTGAAAACATGATTGCAAATAGGACGAGTGTATCGTAAAGACGACCAAAGTTGTGAGCTAGACTGACTTGTATTTCGCCCTAGAACAGAGACAGGGCGTACTTGGTCTTCGGTTAGGGCGGTTATGAAACCCGTCCACTTGGCTAGATAAGGAGTAGGCTACTATATATGGTGGGGATTGCATATCAGCTGAGGTTTTGGCACGATTATATCAACGTTTTCAATAGTGGGGTATACGGGGACATGGCTTGATCGTCGCAGAATCAGTTGCAAGTTGAATCTAGCCAGGTAATATTGTGTAATGGTCAGATTAGGTGGCGAATTTCTTCTTGTCTGAAGCGTACGACTGGTTTGATAGCTAGGGGGGATATTGTCTACGATAAGCCCTTGGCCGATTTTCGGTGTAGAGCACAACACGAAAAGCTGATGCATGTTCAGAAAAAGTCCGAAAAGGGAGAGAGGGTAAAAATAGTAATATGTCAAAGAGTTGCAAGGCTTGCATACCCCAACTTCTAGTTTCTTTTCAGCTGGTGGGTCTTTTTCAGCTTCAGCTTGGAGTGGCGTGAACGAGGCACCTGTGACAGGCTATACAGACGACCAGATAATCTCCTACGATGCTCAGCAGAGTTTTCATTTGCAGAAGCGCCTGGACCATGCTGTGTAGAAGGGATGCACTTCAGAGACAACTGTAATTACTGCAAAGGAGGATGGAATGGGGAAATCTTGCCCTGCGGGGCTATGAGAAGGGAAGGGGGCTGTGCCAAATGGCCAATACAAACAAGACAGCAGGGGGTGACTAGGCAAGATTATGAACGAATTTCAATCGAGATCCAAGCTTCTAACTGGTCTGATGAGGGGAGCACGAGGACTTGCTCATATCCACGATAGGTGTCTTTGTTCTGGAACTTAGCGATTTTCGGAAGCTAATCGAACAGGTGCCGACAAGGGAGAAGATATGACAGCCTGCCGAAGAGGGGCACAGACTGTAGAGTGTCGTTGCGGTTTCGAGTGTTGCAGCGCTATTCTCAGTCTGTCAAAGCAGGTGGAGATAGCAACATGTCAGCACACACGGGTGGAGCTGCTCACTGCTGGTCGAGGGAGAGGTTTCTGATGCATTTGATTCGATCGGAAACACCGTGGTGGAGAAGGGTTACACGCGGTGCCCCATACATCTCTTGTAGGGAGACAATGTTGACATGATTTGTGTATATTTTCCTTTCTTTCATTTTTCTCTATTCATTTACTTGTTTAATTTTCATTTCTATTTTCTTCTGTAGAGTGGCCATCTTATAGCATAATGTTAAATATGTGGGGTTTGTTGACCGGGGATTAATCGAGAAAACCCCACCAGAAAAACCCAAGGAGTCTGTCATTAGAGTTCACACTTATGCTTGACCTGCTTGTCTCAAGGCACTGGTGGCTGGCTGAAGTGGTTCTTGAATCATGGCTCACAGGCTGGCCCGTGTCTGGGCTGAACGGCTGGCTCGACGGAAGGATGGGCTGAACGGTTGAATCGGCTGTGACCTTTGTTTGGCGAGCCTCCTTCGATCTATAAAAGAGTCCAACCATGGCTGTGGCCATGAATAGGAATCAACCCAGACATCTCAGAGATATCTGGCTTCAAGAAAAGTCATTGTCTTGAAACTCTTTGAGAGAACGATTTCTCCGCCCTCTTTTTTTCTGTGATTTTTCTTTTCATCTTTCCTTGCCCTACCCTTGCCACCGAGAGACCACTCCATCTCTCAAGCATTCC